>NW_020837946.1:40195892-40273072 GCF_003676395.1 Aethalodelphis obliquidens | reverse complement strand
TCTCCATCTATTTGTATCATCTTTAATTTCTTTCATCAGTGTCTTATAATTTTCTGCATACAGATCTTTTGTCTCCTTAGGTAGGTTTATTCCTAGATATTTTATTCTTTTTGTTACAATGGTAAATGGGAGTGTTTTCTTGATTTCACTTTCAGATTTTTCATCATTAGTATATAGGAATGCCAGAGATTTCTGTGCATTAATTTTGTATCCTGCCACTTTACCAAATTCATTGATTAGCTCTAGTAGTTTTCTGGTAGCATCTTTAGGGTTCTCTATGTATAGGATCATGTCATCTGCAAACAGTGACAGCTTTACTTCTTCCTTTCCAATTTGGATCCTTTTTATTTCTTTTTCTTCTCTGATTGCTGTGGCTAAAACTTCCAGAACTATGTTGAATAAGAGTGGTGAGAGTGGGCAACCTTGTCTTGTTCCTGATCTTAGTGGAAATGCTTTCAGTTTTTCACCATTGAGGATGATGTTTGCTGTGGGCTTGTCATATATGGCCTTTATTATGTTGAGGAAAGTTCCCTCTATGCCTACTTTCTGCAGGGTTTTTATCATAAATGGTGTTGAATTTTGTCGAAAGCTTTCTCTGCATCTATTGAGATGATCATATGGTTTTTCTCCTTCAGTTTGTTAATATGGTTTATCACATTGATAGATTTGCGTATATTGAAGAATCCTTGCGTTCCTGGAATAAACCCCACTTGATCATGGTGTATTATCCTTTTAATGTGCTGTTGGATTCTGTTTGCTAGTATTTTGTTGAGGATTTTTGCATCTATGTTCATCAGTGATATTGGCCTGTAGTTTTCTTTCTTTGTGACATCCTTGTCTGGTTTTGGTATCAAGGTGATGGTGGCCTCGTAGAAGGAGTTTGGGGATGTTCCTCCCTCTGCTATATTTTGGAAGAGTTTGAGAAGGATAGGTGTTAGCTCTTCTCTAAATGTTTGATAGAATTCGCCTGTGAAGCCATCTGGTCCTGGGCTTTTGTTTGTTGGAAGATTTTTAATCACAGTTTCAATTTCAGTGCTTGTGATTGGTCTGTTCATATTTTCTATTGCTTCCTGATTCAGTCTTGGCAGGTTGTGCATTTCTAAGAATTTGTCCATTTCTTCCAGGTTGTCCATTTTACTGGCATAGAGTTGCTTGTAGTACTCTCTCATGATCTCTTTTATTTCTGCAGTGTCAGTTGTTACCTCTCCTTTTTCATTTCTAATTCTATTGATTTGAGTCTTCTCCCTTTTTTTCTTGATGAGTCTGGCTAGTGGTTTATCTATTTTGTTTATCTTCTCAAAGAACCAGCTTTTAGTTTTATTGATCTTTGCTATTGTTTCCTTCATTTCTTTTTCATTTATTTCTGGTCTGATTTTTATGATTTCTTTCCTTCTGCTAGCTTTGGGGTTTTTTTGTTCTTCTTTCTCTAATTGCTTGAGGTGCAAGGTTAGGTTGTTTATTCGAGATGTTTCCTGCTTCTTAAGGTGGGCTTGTATTGCTATAAACTTCCCCCTTAGAACTGCTTTTGCTGCATCCCACAGGTTTTGGGTCGTTGTGTCTCCGTTGTCATTTGTTTCTAGGTATTTTTTGATTTCCTCTTTGATTTCTTCAGTGATCACTTCATTATTAAGTAGTGTATTGTTTAGCCTCCATGTGTTTGTATTTTTTACAGATCTTTTCCTGTAATTGATATGTAGTCTCATGGCGTTGTGGTCAGAAAAGATACTTGATACAATTTCAATTTTCTTAAATTTATGCCACTTTGTTTTTATGAAAGACCTGTATTAGTATCTGTTTTCACTAACCAACAGAAATCTAAAGAGGTTTTTCACTTTTAGGAAAAAATTGCTTCTTTGCTTTAGGCCATTTCAACTTACAAACGTTTTCATAGGAACACTCTACTTTCAGAGAAAGAGAATGAGAGAGAGGGAGAGAGAAAGGGAGATATTTATTATAGGAACTGGCTCATGCAAGTTTTGAGGCCAAGACGTCCTACAACCTACCATCTGCAAGCTGGAGAACCAGCAGAGCCAGTGGTGTAATGCAGTCCAAGTCCAAAGATCTGAGAACCAGGAGGTTTGATGACTGAGGACAGGAGATGTCCCAGCTCAAGCAGAAAGAGAGCAAATTCATTCTTCCTCTGCCTTTGTGTTCTGTTCAGGGCCCTCAAAAGATTGGATAATGCCTTCCTACATTGGGGAGGGCCATCTGCTTTATTCAGTTCACCAATTCAAATGCTAATCTCTTCCAGAAACACCCTCACAGACACACCCAGAAGAATGTTTTACCAGCTAACTGGGCGTCCCTTAGCCTAGTCAAATTGACATGTAAAATTAATACCATCACAGTGGGTATTAAAAAGAAGCCTACTATACAAGTTAGGCTTTGGTTGAGTTGTTTGGAGGAGTGTTTAAGGAAGCAGTACCTTGCACTGGATTGTATCCTATCAGGAGCAGGAAGCAATTCTATGATAGGGTATCTCAAAACATCTTATCCATGACAATGATACACCAGAGTGAGGCTAATCCTGTAATTATTGAAGAAACAGCCATTGCGCATATTAACCAGGGAAGGGTTATACTTGTAAAGGTGTGGGTTGGGTAGTGCTTTGTCTATGCTCAGCCATGATTAAGGAATGGGCTTGTTTTTGTCTTTATCCATAAAGATCAAAGAATGGTCTTATCTGAATTTGAGGTTCTGTGAAAAAGTTTATTTTCAGCAGGAGACGCGGAAACCTAGCTGTGAGTGCCAGGACAGCTTGAAGCAACACCAAGGCCTGGCTGAGAGTTACGAGGCCACAGCCTGCATGTCAGGGGCGTGCTCTTTCTCACTTGTTTCTATTAAAGAATGTTAATAGAATATTCCATTGTAAAGTATAAAATGTAAAAAGAAAATCATAAGAAAATTTAAGAATTCCTCATAAAGGTATTTATTCATGGATTCATTCATCTATTTATTTTTGGAAATTAAGGCAACACATTCAATTTCCTTGCAATCATATGATCTAAAGCATGTGTGGTGGTCACTGGCCAGAATACGATTTTTTTAAGGCCTTCTATAATTAAACTTCAGTTCAGAAATACATCATATTTAGTGCAAATTGGAGAAAACTTATTTCTGGCCTGAGCTCTTAACTCATGATAAATACATCTTTACCTCATCAACCCTCGATCACACTCAATCACTGTTTCAGTGGCAGGGCATAGCCAGTTTTAGCAGCTTCTCTAAAGGTCCCCTGTTCTAATGTGGCCTGGCCAAGTAAAGTAACTGTGGGCCATGGTGGGCTCCTTTCTCTTCTCAGGCTGGGCTCTGCATGATGAGTGTCATAACTTGGCCAACTCCAATGCACGCTTATGCCCCTGCACATTTTCCACCTCCACATCTTAATTCATGAACCATGTGTGCAATAATGCTTGATCCAGATCCTCCCAATGGCTGATCCCAAGTAATGGCTCTTCCATTTAAATTGGTTATACCTGGGTCGAGATCCAAGCTCTTCTCAACTGCCAAGTACTGGGGAGGAAAAGCTCCATTTACCTCTACCAAATCCACGTCCTTAAGACTCAGTCTTCTTTTCTTTAGTGCCCCGTTGGAGGTAGGGACAAAACCAATATATATGACAGAGAGATCACATCTAGATACAAAATAGCTCACAATTCTTGTCAGTGTAATGTTATGCTTTTTAGCAGCATCTTTACTAGCTATGACCAAAGCATCAGATACTTCTGGTACATTCCTTACACTGATGGTCCCTTCGTCCTTGAAAATTGGAGGAAGTTTATTTAACTGCTCCAGGCTCGTTGGGACCAAACTGGCTCATGACTTGCATTGTTTTCCTGTCCTTGTCTTTACCTCAACTGGTACCATCTCATTATTAAAGTAGCCAGCATCTTTAGCAGCTTTCCATCTCTGCTCTGACTACAGGGTGTATTTGTTACATTTTTCTCTGCTAATTTTATGTTTTGCAGCAAGATTCTTTGCAGTAATTCCCATGGGGAGTTGGAGACGCTGCTCTGTTAATGCTGCTCGCAAAGCATCTTCCAGCTTGAGATCTGATCAAAACTTGGCTCTAAAACGCACGTTTCTGACACAGTAAGGAGCCATATTTTTGGCTGTTCCACACAAGACAACTTCAGCATCTTTAACACACATTTCCTGACATCCATTCACAATGGACTGGAAACCAGAGCCACAGAGTCTATTAACAGTGAGAGCTGAGGTCTCTTTCGGAACTCCCACATCAAACTGACGTGCCTTGCCAAGTATGCAGCATCTGAAGAGCTATTTGCCAGTTTATTATAAAGGATACAACTAAAGAACAGACAAATAGAAGAGATGCATAGCGCAAGATATGGGGAGGTGGGGTGTGGACCTTCCACACCCTCTGGGCACCCACCTGCCCCAGCACTTTCATTTGTTCACCAACTTGAAGCTCTGATGGGTTTATTCTTCATTCATAACAGAAGGATTTGCAAAAACAATGGAATTCATTTTTAATAGTAGAATTTTTGTTAATCAAATTCTGGAGAGGACAGTATCATTTGATGCAATGGGAGTTATAGGTAGAAGTTTTAATCTGCCTCTAAAAATTTGGCAAATATAAGGTTAATCTCCCCTGCCCTCCTAGTATTTGCACTTGAGATTTTCTTTATATTTAGTTTCTAAGTTAAAGGAATCCTGAATGAGAGGAATTGAAGACACATGTTTAAAATATAAAATTATAATTTTCAGTGCCATCACTATATTATATTTTAAAAGTTCTATGTCTTATGCTGCATTCATAATACTTCTATAGTATATAGTTTAAGAGCCATCTTATCTTACTCGATTGGAACAATTATTTGGTAAGTTAATTGAAAAGTAGGTTAAAGTAGGAACCATATACAAACAAAAAATGTACGCATACCTTAAAAATTTTATTTCAAGTTAAAACATACGCATGCACCTTATGATGTAGGGACAAAGTCTTTCTTTGAAAGTTAGTTTACTGATTTATTTTCCACATTTTGCATAAAAGACATCCTAAGGCCTCACACAACAACTAGCAATGGTTTCATTAGGTAAAGTAAGAAGGGCAGAAGGTGTGGAGCAAAAGAGAGGCACTTATTAGCCACAGTTATTCAGTTGGTATATTTTCAAAAGGGAATTGAAACCTTCAATTAATCTCAAAGATTATATGAAGACATATTAAGAGAGTTTCTGTATGTTCTATAAATAAAGTGGATACAGTCCACTTAATGAATAAGGCTTTTATATATTATCTGCAAGGGCTTATAATTATTTTTAAGTATTTTATAGCCTTATGTCATAAATCTTAGTGTCTATTCATTAGGTGGGTTTCTGTTGTTGTTGTTTGTTTATATATATATGTGTATATATGTCCCCTTTCCTTACTGAAGGTACCACTGCAAAGTATTTTGGGAAATTTAGAATAGAAAGCAGAATTCTCAACAGCAGGTCCATTTAGTTGGTTAAAATATGTTTATAACTAATCTTTTAAAATATATACTTGTAGAAATATAATTTTCAGACAATGTTCATCTATTTTTTATATATATATATATTTCCCCCATAAACACCAATTATATGTTGACATCGATCCTACTTGTTAGCTATGCTGTCAGTCAAAACAGATCTGACTGCTCTGTAATGGCATTTGGCAGAAGTAAATGGAGATTAGGGGATAGAGAGATCAGTTCAGGCCTCCAGGACAATCTGTAGCTTTCAATTCCAGCCAATCAGTGACACCTGCATGTGGTAATCATTCTCCTTGGTTACAAGTGCTGGCAGAAACTAGAGACGTGTTTTTCAAGCTTAAGCAAAACGAGCTAAATATAAATGTGAAAATCCTCTTCATTGTAGAATCTTCATCTTCTTTTGAGGAAAAAAAAAGGACAAAAAACAGGGTTGTTTTATTCATATTTTCAATTATTTTGTAGTAAGGTCAATTAAGCTTAAACACACCAATGAAGGATAAGCATGT
Organism: Aethalodelphis obliquidens; assembly: GCF_003676395.1. NCBI lineage: Eukaryota > Metazoa > Chordata > Mammalia > Artiodactyla > Delphinidae > Aethalodelphis > Aethalodelphis obliquidens. The sequence goes on along the minus strand of NW_020837946.1, from coordinate 40,267,089 downwards.
TGGGGATAATATTTATCTTCTTGGGCCCATGACAAGAATTCAAACTGCAGTCCAGTATCCAACATGGGACTTTAAACGGCTGTGCTGGTGCCCACTACACCAGTCTCCTTTTTAGTTACTTGTTAGAGCTGTGTGAACCTTTCATCTTGTGAAACTTGCCAACCTCAGGAATATTTTATGAGTTACCAGCTTTGCAACTTTTGTAGAATACATTCAAACATCACTTTTACGGGCAGCAGAACTGTAAAATGTCTCTCCAAAGATTAAAGAAAAGTATATAAAAAGGAAACTATGGAAAGAAAACTAGTAGCATTCTCCCATCATTTCCCAGCAAACTCTTGTTTTCTCTAACTTTAAATGAAGTCAGGCCTCGACTTAGGGGTCAGCAGACCATCCTTCTGAGGTTATCATTCTCAATTGAATCTGTCTCCAGAAAAGCAAAAACACTACAGGTAATAAGCTTCTTCCATTTTTTTTATTCAGGTATTTAACTGCCATTCTTGGGTAAAATAAGATATTACTTTATAATATAGTATTTTTCTTTTTCTTTTCTCCTCTTTTCCAACTAGTTATCCCTAATCTTTTAACAAATTCTCATATAAAAATGTAATATTTATTTAATAGATGACGAAATATGCCAAAGTTTTTCTTTTTTAATAAAGATCAAAGAGCTTGTAAGAAAGCCACACTGTTTTGCCAAATGTGAACAGTAGTGCATTGTTATAATGCCTGTGGAAACCCAGAAGGGCAGCTAGATGCTAGAGCTGGTGAATAGGATAAGCCTGGATTTAGATCTTCAATTAAACTCTTTTGAAAATTTGACCTCAGAAAGATTAAAACTGATTTTGTAAGCAGATTTTGGGGAGCATACCTACACAGTTGGCCTTACTTATGGCAAAAAGAGGAAAACTAATAATTATAGAACACCTAGTACATTCCAGGGTCTCAGAGTCACAGATAGTTTTATTTGCTATCTTATATCCATTCTCCTTCTAGATATTATTTGAGGTCAGTTTTAAAGTCTCCATGGGAATTTGTCCTTGGGTTCTTTCAGAAGAGGAGCATGCATGAGACAAATCAAGCAAATATTGAATGGTGAAAATTCAGAACTTGTCTATTGAATGAATGTCAGAAAATTTGGAGAATTTATAAGTGGTAGTTCTTTTTTCTCCTGAACTAGAAATTTAGGAGCTACTGCCATCTTGCTACCAGAAAGAGAGTCTGAGGGTAGTTGTTCCTACTCACTGAAAACAAAGTCAAGATAAGATCAGAGAAAAACCAAGACCTAGAATATTGTTTAAGCCACTGCATCAAGCTTGATCAGAAGTCACTTCTATCCACGGACTTTTCAAAGGATCAAGCACTGGATATGAAAGCCACAGCACAGCCAACTGCACCATATTTGTAAACTACGTGGCGAGCACAAGCAACAGCACCCAACACTTCCTACTCCCCACATGGCAGAGAAAGTTAGCTCTCCCAACTTGCCTCTGTTGGAGTACACAAGATTTTATCAGCATGTTGTTCTTGAAAGGGAAGTGTCAGTTGTTTTCTTTACAAGAAGATGGAAAGAGAGAAATGAGTAATTGCTGCTCATCTTTCAGATATAATAACCAGTTAACATGAGGACACGATTCACTGCAATATGTCTCACACTCTATGAGTGGCTCAAACTGGATAAAACTATGGCTTAAAGCAGAAAGACAAACTGAAGGCCCACCCAATCTATCCAATTTACTTTAAAGTAATTATTAATAATCCCTTTAAAAATGATAAATCTGGAAAAAGCCTAAGCCAGACAGGATGCCAGGATAATAGGTATAAACCAGCACTGTCCTGCAAAGGAAATTATCAACAAAACAAAAAAGACAACCTACTGAATGGGAGAAAATGTTTGCTAATGATATGACCAATGAAGGGTTGATATCCAAAATATATGAACAACTCATACAAGTCAACATCAAGAAAACCCAGTCAACTCGATTAAAAAATGGGCAGAAGTCCTGAATTGACATTTTTTCAAAGAAAACATACAGATGGCCAACAGGCACATGAAAAGATGCTCCACATTGTTACTAATCAGAGAAATGAAAATTAAAACCACAATGAGATATCACCTCACACCTGTCAGAATGGCAATCATCAAAAAGACCACAAATAACAAATGTTGGAAAGGATGTGGAGAAAACACTTGTACATTGTTGGCGGGAATGTAAATTGGCATAGCCACTGTGAAAAACAGTATGGCAGTTTCTCAAAAAACTCAGAATAGAACTACCACATGACCCAGCAATTCCACTTCTGGGTATATATTTGAAAAATACAAAAACAGTAATCTGAAAACGTACATTCATCCCAGTGTTCATAGCAGCATTGTTTACAATCACCAAGGTATGGAAGCAACCTAAGTGTCAACAGATAAATGGATAAATAAGATGTGGTATATATGTATACAATGAATACTACTTAGCCATAAAAAAAGAATGAAATTTTGCCATTTGCAATAACATGAATGGACTTGGAGGATATTAGGCTAAGTGAAATAAGTCAGACAGAGAAAGCCAAATACTGTATGATATCACTTGTATGCAGATTCTAAAAAAGTAGAACTAGTGAATATAACAAAAAGGAAACATACAGATATAGAGAACAAACTAGTGATTACCAGTGGGGAGAGGGAAGGGGGTGAGGGAAAAGACAGGGGTAGGGGATTAAGGAGGTACAAACTATTATGTATAAAATAAGCCTCAAGGATGTATTGTACAACACAGGGAACATAGCCAATATTTTATAATAATACAAATGGAGTATAACCTTTAAAAATTGTGAATCACTATGTTGTACACCTGTAACTTATGTAATATTATACATCAACTATGTCTTAATTAAAAACAAAAAGCACAGGACTGTCCTGGGAAACCCAAGATGTACAAATCATCTAGCTACAGGGAATAACAAAACTCATGGGTGAGGTATGTACAATGACCTGTGACCTTTGGCTAATATGTAACGAAAACATGACTTTATTAATTCACTTAGTAAACATCGTTGTGTAGACTATCATGCAGCACTATGATACATCATAAGAATAAAAAGATAACCAGAATAAAATTTCTTACCCTAAAATAACACGTGTTTATCAATGGAGAAAGACATATTTGCAGATAGTTATGACACAAACATAAGGTATTGGCAGGGATAAAATAAGCACTCAGATTGAGTACTGAACTCTGTTTGGGGAGGTGGGAGAAAAAGTAACCAGAAAAGCTTAAAAAAAGAAGTGAAATTTGAGCTGTATAACAGTGGAATAATATATATTTGGCAAGTAACTAAGAAAAAAAAGAGTTTAGTCTTGAGTAAGGGAATGAAAGACATGGAATCATGGGGTCTAAAATGGCTTAATAACTTTAGGTTAATTTTGTCATGAAAATATTAAATCTTTCTAAGACTTATTTTCACCAAGGTGAAATGACTAAGAATAATACTGAGAGGCATTTTAGTTAATAAATATATCGCATCTTTTCAGAATCCATTCCTTGGTAGATTTTCAGCAAATTCATTGGCACTCTAGGATTTCTAAGATTGAAATAAATTTACAAAGGTCAGTTTTTATAAGTGAATTTAAGAAAATATTTCTTATTTTCTACATAAAAAACTTTGATTTAAATCCTGGAAGCCAAAAGTGTTATATTTTATTGAAACTGGAAAAAAAATAAAAGAATAGGAAAGCAATTCCCTTAGGAATTAAAGAACATTTTTATTCCCCTTTTATACAGTATGGCAGTTTCTACTTTTAGTGTTCCTCTTTAAAATATAGAAGTAACCTCACCATGAAAATTTTATGTGTAGAACCAAAGAATAAACAGCTTTCACTGATTCCCACCTGTATGCACACAGAGCCAAAAGAGTCCTTTCACTTAATTAAACCAAATTAAATTTTAGAATAACTTTAGAAACACTTACCTTCAAAATAACTGAGGTGTGCACTTCTCTCTAAACCCTTTGCTTGCCAAGTTTTTCCCATTAGACAAGCTTTTACATTATGTCATTAAAATCCTTCTTCTTTACTTAGTATAAATTGTTCAACCCAGAGGTGGTTATTTTTACCTAAGTCCAACATGTTCTGATTTCTCATAATGACCTACTGTTCTAATCTCTTATTTAGTTTATGATGTACTTTGCTTTTATTCTAATACATGGTATTAATGTTTGGTATTTTAAATGTCTGGACCATTAAGTACATAATGAATTACACAACTTTTTTTTTTAACTTTCACAAATGAGTTAAATAGGAAGAGAAAAATTTAACACTATTTATGATCTATATAGAAATATAGCATAATGTAGAAATTTAATAACACCTTACTTTTGTGATTCTATTAATTTGCCGGGCTGCCATAACAAAGCATCAAAAACTGTGTGGCTTAAACAACAGAAAGATATTGTTTCACAGTTCTGGAGAGTAGAAGTCCAAGATCAAGGTGTCTGCAGGTTTAGTTCCTACTGAGGCCTGTGAGGGAGAATCCGTTTCTGGTGATTTGCATGCACTCTTTGGTGTTTCCTGGCTTGTATGTGCATCAACCTGGCCTCTGCCTTCATCTTCATATGGAGTTGTGTGTGTGTGTGTGTGTGTGTGTGTGTGTGTGTGTGTGTGTCTGTGTGTGTGTATGTCTGTCTCCATGTCCAAATCCCCTCCTTATTTTCAGGATGCAATCATATAGGATTAGAACTCCCCCTGTTGAACTCGTCTTAACTTGATCATCTTCAAGGACCCTATTTATAAATAAGGCCACATTCACAAGCACTGGGATTTAGGACTCCAACATCTTTTTGTTATTAAACCCATAGGAGTGACTGGGTTTTGAAATGTTTTTCTTAAAGCAGACTGAGAAAATGCTTAACTGTGGGTCATCATGTCTGGGTTTAAATCCATCCCCTATCATTCATGAAGAAATCATATAATTTCTTCATGTTCTAAGCTTTTGCAAATATACCTGGGTATTTAGGCTCTGCTTTATCTTACCTGTATCAGGAATGAAGATAATATGTCAAGGAAGAAAAAATTGGAATGGAAACTTTTAAAGGGTCTTAAAGAAAAGCAGGAATATTAAGAGGAGAATAGAAATAAAGAAGTAAAAGGTGCCCAAGGAAAAGTGGTTGATATGGAAGAGTGACAAAGAAAATCCAATTTATAATTGGATTTGCTGAAGTTCATGAGATCTTACTTCTCGTTCTGTTGTCTGAGAGGTGCTAGAAGACAAGGCAATCAAGTAACAATCACAAACCCAGAGCCAGATCCTGGTTTCTAAATACTCTCTCTCCACTAATAGGAACTAGAATTATTTGGAGAAATGTCTGATGCCAGGCTGGAGCAGGAACAGTACAAGATGAACTTGGATGATCTTGTTTCTGAAAGTAAGTACTCAAAATTGAGACACACAAAAAGGACACAGAAGCCAACTTGAGGAACTCCCATGGCTAAATATGATGCAATTCAGCATCGAATTAAATAATGATAGTAAAGCATTATAGCTTCTTAAATGAATTAACTTACTATTATGCCATATTTAATAGTTTATATATCTATATTTATATGGAAAGCCCTTTCTTATAGTAGAGGCTCAAGTAATAAATAAGAAAGGAATGAAGAGATCCAAAAAATCACCATTTAACAACTATCAACATTAATTGAGGCAAGACCCATCAATGGATACTAAAAGAAGTGAGTGATATTTTGAGGTGTCACAAAATATTTATACGATCTCAATATAACTCCTTACAAGATAGTGAAAAAAATTGACAGGAACAACTTCATAAAGTGATCAAGTTAACATAATGAATCATGAAACATTTCAATAACATATGCTAACTGACATAAGACATTGAGAATAGCACGATATTGCTTCTGTGGTGTTCCTGACAAATAAAAACATCTATAACCTGGACATATCAGAAATTCCAAAGAGAGATGCATTTTATGCAAAATTACTGTTCTCTAAAAAATAAAATTAAAAACAAAAAGTTAATCTCCCAAAATAAAAGAGACTCAAGAGACGTGACAACTGAATGCAAGGCATGATCCAGGATTTTCGGCATATTCTGTCATATAAATTGCATTATTGGGAAAATTGTCAAAACCTGAATAATGTCTTCAAATTAGAGAATAATGCTGTATCAGTGTTAATTTCCTAGTGTTGTTAAGTGTGCTATATTCAATGAAATATTTACAGAGAAAGGGACATAATATCAGTAACTTATTCTCATGAGAAACAGAGAGAGAGAGAGAGATGAGGGAAGAATCTGCGTGAAGACTATATGAGAATTTTTGTATTTATTCTTGCAACTTTCTGTATATCTGAAATGATGTTAGAATTAAAAAATAAAAAGTTAAAAGGTACTCATATAACCTCTTACATGGTAGAGAGTAAGACTTGAAGAAAGAGCAAAAGTGTTACTCTTGAATTAACAGAAGAAAGAAATAGGTTGTAGCTTGTAAGAGTGAAAAACTATGACACAAGGGGGATAAAGGAGAATTTCAGCACCACTTGGACTTACAAGATTTACAGAAATGGGTACACCAGGAAAGGGCAGCAGCAGATGCAATTGGGAAGTATTGCCTTTATGAAATTTTTCCAGGAGCAGAGAGCAAGAAACGTGAAGAGGTGTTTGCAAAGAAGAAAGTGAACATGTTAGAAAATACATGTAACCTGAAAATGTGGGCTGAGAAAAAGAGGGTTTTTCCAGTGGGCTCAAGTCTTGAATTATGCATACAAGGGCGTGAGCTAGTGACATTTTTCTTAATATTTTTAATATAAGCATGATAGAATGATAGAATTGGCAAAGGCTAGAGAAAATGGGGTTACAGAAAGTATACATGTGCCCAGAGGGTCAACATGTCCTGGACTCACAGTAGGCTCACACTGGTATTTCTAATGGTGGTTGTGTTATCTTAATGACAGAAGATCTTGAATTTCTGTTCCCTCATTGCTGTCACCTACTTGAGCCTTTTATTTCTTCTGACACCAAGCTTACCAGATATTCAGCTTGTTTCTAATTTTGGAAAACCGAAGTCATCTACTATCTTTCTGATGATCTAGGGTACAGAACGATTTTGCAGGACTCAATTACCAGATTATAGGTCTTCACTTTGACTCTTGGAGCTTGAGTATCTACCTAAATTACTGCCTCTGTTAATTGGATGGACTCTATATGTGACCACATTTGAAAAAATATTTACTCCAACTTAATTTCATGGCCTTCATTTCTGTTACATCTTAAAGAACTTCAGCGACTCTCTTATAGTATTTAGAGCTTCAGTTAAAATTATAGATAAAGGGCTTCCCTGGTGGTGCAGTGGTTGAGAGTCTGCCTGCCAATGCAGGGGACACAGGTTCGTGCCCCGGTCCGGGAAGATCCCACATGCCGCGGAGCGGCTAGGCCTGTGAGCCATGGCCACTGAGCCTGCGCATCCGGAGCCTGTGCTCCGCAACGGGAGAGGCCACAACAGTGGGAGGCCCGCGTACCACAAAAAAAAAAAAAAAAAAAAAAAAAAAAATTATAGATATCTGCCTATTGTCACGATTACTTTTTTGGATATCCCTCTTTTGTTCACCCCGAACTTATCAGGCCTAACTTCTTACGTTTACTGAGTTCGATGTATAAACATTATTTTATTATCCAAGGGAGAAAACTCCTTTCACCTTATTTTTCTAAAGAATATGTCAAAATATGATCTTTTGGTTCTTATAACAGAAAATAATGGAAGTATTTCTATTTCAATATATTTTCTGTGGTTCACTTAAGCTTAAATAGGCCAGTTATAATTTACATATTGTGTGAATATTTGTAAAATGTAGAATCTATGCATTTTATTATATAGACTGTTTTAGAGCTAAGTCAATTTACATATCTAAATCAAAATTTACTAATGTTTTATTTAAATTCAATCATGCTTTAAAATGCTCAGAACCATGACAAGGGTTAGATGATCTTATACAAATTTCCCTTTGCACTAACTATTTTGCAATCTATTAATGATATCCTAATATTCTAATTGAATATTGGAAATATACATAGATTGAATCTTAAAATGGTTATTTTGAAGAGACACATTTAAATATGATCAAAAGATGACATCTGTTATAAGGAATCAATGAAAAGTTATTGAACAGGTAACAACTTGTCTAGATAATTGGTTTTCATCAAGTTTCAATACAGAATGACACAAGTGTAGGCAATGACAGACTATTTGGAGCATTGGTCATCCAAAAGAACTTGAAAATAATTTTCAAAATCCATCAGGAGTTAAATCCACAGGGATGGTAACTGTGAATGATTATGTAAACATTCATCAGGGTAACTATCTTTCAGGGTTTCACATCCCTTGAACCACTGAGAACACAATTCCTATTTCTAGTTGCATGACTATTTGCAGGGTTTTTCAATTAATATGCTTCAAAAATATGAATTTCTGATTGTGCCATAATTATGCATAACCCAAAAGCACCACATAAGGATAAAAGATTTCAACTGATTTTTTAAATAAGAATTTATTTATGTCACACATGCACCCCAATGTTCATTGCAGCACTATTCACAATAGCCAGGTCATGGAAGCAACCTAAATGCCCATCGACAGACGAATGGATAAAGAAGATGTGGTACATATATACAATGGAATATTAGCCATAAGAAGGAATGAAATTGGGTCATTTGTAGAGACATGGATGGACCTAGAGACTGTCATACAGAGTGAAGTAAGTCAGAAAGAGAAAAACAAATATCATATATTAACGCATACATGTGGAATCTAGAAAAATGGTACAGATGAACTGGTTTGCAAGGCAGAAATAGAGACACAGATGTAGAGAACAAACGTATGGACACCAAGGGGGGAAAGTGAGGGGGGTGGTGGTGGTGGGATGAATTGGGAGATTGGGATTGACATATATACACTAATATGTATAAAATAGATAACTAATAAGAACCTGCTGTATAAAAATAAATAAAATAAAATTCAAATAAAAAAAGAATTTATTTATGTCATAGTTCTTTCTCAAAAATTGCATTATTGAATTTTACCTATTTATACATGGCATGCAGTTTAAATACCCAAAAATTCCAAAATGAAATATAGAATGTTTTGAATATTCAGATTAAAAATGTAGGTGAATAGGTAGGTTGATGAATGGATAGATGAATGAATGGATATTAGATTAATTGAAATATACATAGATAGCTAGATTGCTAGCTCCAGAGAAAAGTCATAGTGAAATGGTAATCTCAAGCGTCCTGGAGTCCAAGCATTTGCATTCAAGTACTACGTAAGTCGTTTACTACCAGCATGCACTGGGGGGATTTACTTAACATTTCTGTCTTGTTTTACTTATCTATATAATAGATAATTTTATCTGTGATTAATTTTAGTACATCCATTAATATGAATGCACTGAAGATTAAATCAATTAATCAAGATAAATGTACCTGTAGGTATTATTGCATTAGTTTGCTACTTCTGCCGTACAAAATACCACAGACTAGGAGGTTTAAACAACAGAAATTAATTTTCTCACAGTTCTGGAGGCTGAAAGTTTAAGATCAAGATGTCAGCAGATTTGGTTTCTCCTAAGGCCTCTCTCCTTAGCTTGAAGATGCCGTGTTCTCACTGAGTACTCACACAGCCTTTTCTCTATGTGTGAGCATCCCTAGTGTTTCTCCCTCTTCTTCTAAGGACATCCTATGACTTCATTTAACTGTATTGAAATTTTTAAAGGTCCTATTTACAAATACAATCACATTGAGGGTTAGGGCTCCTGCATACACATTTTGGAGGGACATAATTCAGTCCATAACAGGTATTAAATATTATTAATGATTGGTATATGATTGATTATTTGGACCACGATTAAGCAATAGTGGCCAAAATGGCAAAACTGAATTTATGTTTCAATGAATAAAAGTTCTATTTATTGTACAGCTAAAGGTCTGAGAATAAATACATAATGAATAATATGCAGTTCCTTTGCCTAGAACCTAACTCCAGCATGGAGATGGCTCCTTCAAACTATAATCAAAACTTTGAAAGGTGGCCCCCAGTATCATTCAAACTAGTGCTGGGCTCAAGAATTCATATTGTTTCAATTGTGAGAAGTCAAGTAAATATTGCCTCACCCACTTTGGTCTGGCTTCAAAATATAACATTATGTTTAAAGTTACCTGTGATGGCAAAAGAAATGATTGAACACTTTTTGCTCAATCTATACTATTCAGTCAATAATACTGTTATCTAATTGCAATTGATATCCTGATGGAAATAAATGCATTAAAATATTTTAATGGGACATTTTTTATATTTATATAGTAATTTCTTAATAGAAAGATGATTTTGATAGAGATAGAATAAGATAGTTACACAGCTAGAAACTCCACGAGGGGGAGATAGATAGAGAGGGACTTCAGGAGATGACCATAAGCTAGACACCAACCAGAAAATGCCCAGAACATCTGGCAGCTAAGCAACAATCAGAATACTCTGAAACTAAACACACTTACTTAGCCTGCTACTGCAGAAAAATAGATACAAGAACTGCATTTGGCCTTGGCGGGTCTATAAGATAACAGACCCTAAGAAAAATTGCATTCTTGCATGTAGCCAAAACAGGATAATAGGTAAAAGGGGAAAGAAACTAGGTGAAAGGGTCCATTATGCTGAAACTTCAGATGAATTACCATATTTTAGTATATGCTACCACCTTTTACTAATACACATATGATTTAAATAGTGCCATAACAGTCCCTATTCGACTATATAGAGTTAAAGGAGGAACTAATGATGTAAGCCCTGACGTCTACCTAAGAGGGAGGAAGAAGGTGGTCTTCTCCCCTCCCCACTTTTTCTTTAATTATAAAAATGTAGCTCTCTTTGTTCTCAGGGCTTTGCTCCCTTGTCTGCCTGCTTGTATCTCTTACAAGCTTCCTATGCTAATAAATTCACTCTTTGCTTATCACTTTATCTCACACTGAATTTTGTTTGTGCTGAGACAAAAGAACTTGAGCTTCAGTAAGTCCTGACACCAGGTGAGCAGTTTTAATTAAAAGACAGTGGGTTCCAGTCCCTTCCTAAGTCAGGGATTGTGGGTTCAAGTCCAATCTGAGGTGTGGCTGGGTTCCAGTTCCAGCTGAGGAGGAGTGAGGTTTCCATTTTAAAAGGAATTACATTACCAAATATTTTGATATCACTGTCGATTTAAAAAATTCAATAGTTTATTAAATTGCCAGGATATATAAAGAATTCTGCTCTTTCAAGTAAAATCAACGGTTAATAAAATTTGGGCAAAGATGAATGTGTGTACACACATATACTATATATCTACACACACATACATATAATATGTATGTATATGTGTGTGTATGTGGGTGTGGGTGTATAGTCTTATGACAAAAAGAAAAGTTAATCACAGAATTCTTTATTTTTCTCAATTGAGTAAAAAGTCGGTGATTATGTTCCCTGTATATCAGGTTTGTCATGTTTTAACCTTCTCAACTTTATCTTTAAATAATTCACAAGCAACCTTTTTATGCCTCACATATTAAAAGAGCGCATTTACTTTTTTTGTTCTCTATGATTTTTATTGTGTTTCCCATTTAGCCTTATCAGTTTTGAATACTTGGTTCATTTCCATCTCTATCTTTTTCCATTCCAATTATTTTCAACAAAACTGCCAGGCGTTTTTTGTCTGCTTAGTTTGACCCTTAACATAGTTAAATATCATCTTTGAAAACTGATGGTAACACAGTAAAAACATAAGGCATTGGGTTATTTTGGTGGGTTGAGTGTTTCAAAGAATGGCCACTGCTCCATTGTGGAATACAGACCAGACAATGATGAGAGGGCAAATGCCAATGACTGATAGTATGTAAAAGGCAACCCTCCAGGATTTCATAGGAATCTTTGGAACCTATGTTTTGTCTTTAGTTCAGTTTTTCATAGAATGATCATGCTAAGATGCTTCTGTCTTCACCATGGTTTTCCTCATGTTTCCCTTTTAGTTTTTTAAATATTCACCTTGGGTTTCAAGGGAGGTTACAAATTGATGCTCTACTATTTTCCAATACATTTGGTTAAAAGGGAAATTTGATTTGCTATATTTTTCTGTGTGTCTGGGGGAATCTTGCTGATATTATGCATATTACACTCCAAATTAAATCTCGTCAAAATGTCACAGACACTTTACTGATTAATATACTAAAATGATTACTTTCCAAAGCATGCTCTGTTTATAGAAAGACTGTTACAAAAACTCCCAGTAGATAATTTGTTTGAAAGACATTTTACTGACTCAACACGTGTACCTTTTTTTGAATATTTTATGGAAAAATAAAACATCTGTGATTGACATCTGTATTTTTAGATGGTGTTTCTAGCAGTTTATTTGAATTAGATATATTCAGAAATTTTTGAGGAATATTTTATTGTATAAACACAAATTGAGTATGGCAACCTGGTTTGGGTTATTTAGCTAACTCCTAATACTAATTATCATATTTTAAAATATTTTGATAATGGAAAAGTGCTCCAATTTTGAGTGATATTTTAATGGTAGACATTTTGAAAAATCCATTCAAATAGAAAGTACATCACACTTATTGTTGATGTTTTCCTTCATGCTGATGAAGCTAATTAGTGTAACACTTCCAACCTCTTTCTGCCCCTTTTCTTAATTCTGTTTTAGAAAAGGTGTTATGGCTTGTCTGGCTTGCAAATTTGGCAATAGAAGAACAAGCTTGCTCACTCAGCTCTATTCTTATGCCTCGTGGAGACTATCTACTCACAGAAAACCCACATTTTGCTCTCTTCCCTCCAGGAGCAGATTTGTTTTTTGGTAGAGGGACGTCTTCCCTAGCCTGACACTGCTGTTCTGTGGAGCTCTGTAAACAGTCCAATGTGGCTTTCTCACCAAGATCTACTCTTACCTTAGCGCTTCAACAGTAATAAAAGCAGTGTATTATATGTACTAGCTTCATGTGGCGTGTCACTTATTTCTCAACTGTTTCATAATATTGCAAACATGAAGATTCTAATAATTTAGAGTGAGCTTAATAGAATTTGCTAAAATTAACTATAATTATATGTCTAAATTTTAATATTCTTCTTCCAAATTCGGCAGAAAAGACAACAATAAAGAAAATATAGATAAGTTAAATAATATAAACATCAAATTTTATAGATATTATGTATAACATAACAGATAATTTCTAACAGGTTACCTTATTTCTCTTTTGCCCATGAAATAGTTTTAAAAATTAATGCACATGCGATAAAAATAGAAACAGAGAGGAATGTTGAAACCTCTGACTAAAGTTGTGAATGAGTCTATTTCTTCTTGTAGTTCTATCAGTTTTTGTTTCATGTATTGTGGATTTCTTTAATTTGGTGTAAAAACATTTAGGATTGTTACGTCACCATAAAGAATTGACATTTTATCAGCATAAAATTTCCATTTTTATCCCAGCTAATGTGTTTTGGCTTTTTGTCTAATATTAATATATTCATTTTAGCATTTTGTTTAGTGTTAGAATGCTGTATCATATTTATCCTTATGTATGTATCTTATTTGTATATTTATGTTTAAAGTGGATTATGTATAGGCAGTATATCATGGAGTCTCGCTTTTTTATGTATACTCTGAAAATCTTTGCCATTTAATTGGGGTGTTTAGATAATTTACATTTCATAGAATTATGTAATTTTATATATCTCATATATAATATATAATTGAGCTTAAATTTATCATTTATTATTTGTTTTCTCTTATTCCATCTGTTCTTTTTCTCTTTTCCATATATTTCTGTCATCTTCCTTTGTTGGTTTTTAATTATTGAAAACAATAGTTGTTTTAGAGTTGACATTTATATGACTTTAACTTATCACACTCTGTTTTCAACTAATATATTACATATGTTGTAAGAACCTTATGTTCTGTTCTTATAGGACATTTATTTTGCCCTAGTAGCTTTTTTGCTATTGTTGTCAGATGTTTTACTTCTACATATGTTATAAACCTCCCAATATATTGTTAATATTTGTTTTTTAATTGTTGACTTTGAAGATGGTTGTCTTTTTTATTTATTTTTGTTTTGGCTGCACCATGCAGCATTTGGGACCTTAGTTCCCCAACCACGGATTGAACCCACGCTCACTGCAGTGGAAGCATGGAGTCTTAACCACTAGACTGTCAGGGAAGTCCCTGAAGATAATGTTCAAAATGACAAGTCATTTATACTTGTCCACATATTTACCTTTTCTCAGTGAGTTTTACTCCTTTATGTAGATTCAGGCTTCCATCTGAGTGAGTTTTTCTTTCTACTGAGGACTTTCTTTAACATCTCTTGTAGTTCAGGTCTTCTGGTGATTAATTGTTTCACTTTATATATGTCTGAAAAAGTCTATTTTTCCATCACTTTTTAAAGGTATTTTTGCTAGCTATAGAATTTAACAGTGATAAGGCTGTCCCTCTCTGTTTGTTTTTCCTTTTGGTAATTTAAATTTGTAACTGTCTTTTGCAGTTTTTGATGAAAAGTCTTCTGTAATTGTTCTTTGCTTTTCTCTGTGAAATATTTAATTTACTTTAGCTGTTTTTTAAGATTTTCTCTAAATAATTTAAGAAATTAAATTATGATGTATTTTGTTGCAATATTCTTTTTATCACATGCTTAAAATATACACATAAAAATAATCAAAAAATAAATAAAGAACAAAAACAAGAAAAAAACCACAAAAACAACAAAAAAATAAAAGTAGAAAAATAAAAATATATATATATTTGGAATAGTGGAAAATATTTCCACTATTTTTGATGAGATTCTGCTTATTTTTTTCTTTTTACCTAGAGTGCATTTGTGTCTATTTGTGATATCTAACAAAACTCTGTTATTGAAGAACCAGTATGATATATTCAAAAAAATTATTCTAGATATGATATAGGTTTGACTTTTTATTTTTAGGTCTATGATCAATTCTTTTAATTATTTTGTCAAGGTGTAATTTACATGAAATAAAATTCACCAGTTTTGTGTGTATAATTTGTTCAGTTGTAGCTAATGTAAACAGTTGTACAACAACCAACAAAGTGACACAGAACATGTTCATCTCCCTACAAAATTCTCTTGTATCCCTATGAAGCCAATCCTCTCCCTCTCCTCTAGCTATTGGCAAACAGTGATCTGCTTTCCATATTACACATTAAAATTTCAAACCTGTGCTCCCTTTTAGGCAATGTATAAAATTAGTACTTTTTGTATATTTTGTCCATTTTTTAGTTGTTTATGGTGGAAGGGCTAATCCAGTGTTAGTTTCTCTACCAGTATGGAAGCAGAAATGTTTATATGATTCTTACTTCAAGATCAAACACTGAAACATATAATAACTCCTTTACTTGACAATTAACTAGATTAATTAACTCACAGCAAATGAAATGGTCTCAAAGCCTGAATTCAGCTTGACATTTATTTCAGTAGTTTTCACTGAGATAGAGGTATTCTCCTACTCTGAAGTTTTATGATCAGAAGGTCAAATGTGGTTATCAAAATATAATTTAAAATTTTTCCAAAATGCTTTGTAATTAATTTTTTAGATTAAAATGTTCCCTTATATTGTACCACCTATTTGCCATAACAGCAATTTTTATTGCAGATCCAAGCTCTTACATATATAGACACACAAATTAACGTTGCCATTTTAAACTTTTCATTTAAAGCTAACAACTGATTCCCACATTGTGGAGAATATAGAAAAACAACAAAAGTGCCCAAGGAAAGAGTATGTATAAGAAAGACATCTTATGGTAAGCATGCATGGATATCAGCAACGTACTTTTTAACAACAGAGAAGAATCACCAGAGAAAGGTATGCATTTCTTTTCATAAGAATGGATGTTACTTTCCACAGTCCTATATATTCTCCTTGATTTATTTGTTCTTTTGTGCACTTTCACTGCACTTCTGATTCTACCTCCAAGAACAATTCATACAATTCTTCATGGAAATAATAACAACAATCTACAATATTTTATCCATTTTTGCAAGCTAGTATATAGTTACCCACTCATAAGTAAAAGCACATACTGTAGGAAAAAAATCCATTAAGGAAATTTTGAATCAGTATTTCTATTGAAATTCACAGCATGATAAAAAGCAAAGCTAAAAAAAATTGTTACCACCATTATAGGATTGGACTTACTGGGAATCTAGGGTATTGCCCTGTCAATGTCAACAACAGAAATTGATTCACTTTGCATTCTTGTCCAGAAGAAAAATCAGTCTAATGTGACATTAAATTACACTTTATTTTGTGTTTTAAGAACTTAGAGAATTTTATTTTTAGGGTAGCATAAGTCGTGGACTACAAGGGCAGATGCATACACCTAACAAACTATACATGAAAGACGAAAGCACAAACAGCTCTCTGAATTCCAAAAGAAAGCATAGATAGATACAGTAAACCAGTGGCAACAATGCAATAAATTATATTAATCACAAAGTTCTAGGAAAATTGTCTAATTCTACATAAATATGTCTGTATGTTGAGAGAGCCACTGAAGGTTATTTAATTTAGAAATTTAGGATTTCTAAATTTTTGTTGTTATCATTATTGCTATATATTACTGGTCTTCAAACCTTAAATTAGGGCTACTTTCCCTCAAAGTCTCTTAGATGTTCATATATATTTATAATTTATAAATTAACCCAGAATTAAATGGTTTAATAATGATTACAGAACTACTATTCATTGTGTACATATAATATGCCATTCAGTTGTGTGCCATGAAAACTGCTTCTAGGCAGAGGGAGGTGATATGTCTTGGTGGTTTTCATGGTGTGAATACTACCACCAAGTCTGCTTTCAAGCTGTCAATGTGATGTCACTGAACAGGAGTTGAAAAAAGATGCATATGTGTGGCTTTTGCATGCCAGTGTGAGCTGGTTCCAGTACAAAATATGTTTGTTGGGAGGATATTCTGCAATGCTTTGAAGTAACGATCATCATCCTTTTTTAAAGATGTGGAAATTGTGGTTTTCAGTATTGTTGAATTTACCAAATGCATGCAGCTAGAATGGGAGAGAAAGGATTCAAACTCCAGGTCTCTCTCCCTGCAAAACTTAATATCTGTATACATGCATGTTCAAACTCACACAGACACACACACACACATCTTAAGATTGGAATTTTACATAGAGGAAGGCTCTAGTAATATTACTACAGTTATTATATATTTGTATTAGTTATTTGCCTTTCCACTCATTTAATCATGTGGACTCACTGAAAGCAAACGAGAAGTAAATAATGAAATTTCATTGATTCTTACTTATGTTTACATCAGGCTTTGAATCTTTACTATATAAGGGTAAACAGGAGTTTTTAAACGATTAAGATGTATGATGCAGTGGTATGTGGCTAGAATTAAGTTGCTTTGGTGTTTCTCAAGCATAACAGTGCTGTGCAGTGCCTTGGCATATGAAACTCTCTCCTAGTTCTGTTTCTGTCAAATACCCAATTTATGTGACAATTACTAAGCCACCATTTTGGGTATATATTTATATATCTGTTTTTTTCTATAAAATCAATGGAACATGTATAATTTACTTTTGAATCTATGTAAGTCTAGATTTATATATAAGGACATATGTTACTGACATTCATTTGATAAATAAATTAAGTCACAGAAAGTCATTTAATATTTGCATACAAAATAAGGCAACTTTGAAGAGTGCATCTTCTATATAACAATTCACTGCATTAATACATAATTCTGCAAATGAATACTTACTAATGCATTTTAGAGTCAGAATTAAGACTCTGAAATCTGTAGAGCAGTGGGCAAAAAGAGTGGTCTGACCAAATTGGAATTTCCATTTTCTTTTGATAATGTATTTGATATTCTTTCTAAAATCATGACTCTTGTTTTATCTCAAAGGAAGTTTTACAGACTTCATAATGCTACCTTTTATTTTGGTTTTAAAATTCTGTTGGAAGCAAAGCAATCTAATGATGTGTTTCAGATCTACTCTATCCTCTATAATCAAGTTGCTGAATGCAGTTGCTTTGATAACTTTGATTCGTTGGAGAGACTCAGACCTTATATTATTCTAGATAAATTCCATCTTTGGAAACATTATACCACAGTCATGAAAATGAATACCCTTTTAAAAAGTTGGCTTTTAGGTATGAGAGTGATTAATTTCTTCAAATTCTGAGTCTATGTTTCCTCACTAAAGAGGAAACATTTTACTGGGGAATGCATCTATGCTAAGCCCACTTAGGAAGGTTTTTTCCTATTCAAACCTGGTGCTAACAGTATTGTTCTCCTCAACAAGCCTTTTATATTTCTTATCCCTTGAAAAGGGGTTACAATATGTCTGCAATTTCTTATTGACTTGGAATTTGCCTAATTGTTTCCCTAAGTGTACTTCATGGAACTGATCTGAAGCATTAAAAGGATTTACATAAAGAAAAATGATGGTCAAATAAATTGCAGAAATGTAGAGTTGAAGAGAAGTTAAATGTTTTCTTAATCACATTTATTTACTCGCATAAAGAATTTTCAAACAATACAAAATAAAGCTAACCAAAAAAAGTACGTTCTCTGAAAATGATTTTAGGAAACTCTGCCATATGTGAACATGTAAAGGAAGTGAATGCAAATTTTAACTCCCAGGAACAAAGCCCAAACACACTTTGGGTCTTCTTTTTCCTAAGAGGAAATGGATCACAATCAAGCTAGATAATATTTGAAAGTAAACATAGAATCAAATTCTTATTATACATGCTTTTGTTCATAACTGCTCCAATCCTGGTAAGCAAAGCATGGCTGATATCTTTAAAATATTTCTGTACCCAGCTTATTGCTCATAATTGAATCTAAACCCTAGACTAATTTTCCAAGCTAAACTCTCACCTCTCTCTGACCTGCTCATCCTGCTCTGGCCTATTTGCTTCTCTCTGCCTCCTGAAAATACCAGCCTAGTTTCTGCATCAGTGTTTGGTATTTCTAATACATGATTAATATGTATACTAAGGTTGAACCAATTAGTAAATATATTGCAAATAATGAAAACCAGTATTTTCATGATTGGGAAAAGAAGTTACAAATAAGGAAAGATGGAATGAAACTTGGAATGTTGGATTGGAATTGTAGAACACATAATTTAAAAAAAAATCAGATGATAAAAATCCATTCTCCCCCCCCAAAAAAAAGCAACCACAAAGCAAAAATAACCTTCCAAAATGAAAATAAGACTTAGTATTTATTTTAAATACTAAAATACAAATTTAGTATTTATTAGTATAGTATCCTATGCAAAAATTTCCAAATATGATACAAACGACTGAGTATCTTTTTTTATGTAACATTTTCTCTAGGATTATTTTTTCTTCTCTTTTTAAAATTTTTTGTTCTTTTGGTTCTCGCTCTCTCTCTCTACACACACACACGTACATGTACACACACCCCTATATACAGACAGACATTTATGTATATTTTGGCATCTGTGAGAAATAAAATAAAATAAAACAGTGGAACAGAAAAGCATGTACACTATACTCTAAGAAGACATACTAAAACTAAAAGTATACCTGAATCTGTATATTGAAAGGGCTTGTGTATCAGTGAACATTGACCTAGAAACTTCAAGACGGGTCCTATCAAAATTGTCAGGCAATAAAGATAAAAGAAGAAATGTTTAGGGCCTTCAGGCAAAAAGACCAAGTTTACTAATAAAGGACAAATAATCAGATTGGTGTCAGACTTCTTGATTTTTGACAGAACAGGGAATGTAAGTCAACAAAGAATTCAGAAAAGAAAAATGATCCAAAGATTTTTCATCTAACCAAGTTGCCGTTCAAGAATCAAGTCTATAGGAAGCTACTGAACATGCAAAAACACAAGGAGCACTTAGAATCCTCCTGAGAAATCTACTAGAAAATGAGCTTCTTCCAACCAAGAAATGATAATAAACATTTTAATAAAATGTATGCATTGAAAATATTTAATTATAGATCAAAGAGTAGAAGTTTGGAACAAAGGCTATAACCAATATAAAACTGAGAAACATATTGACAAGATATAAATAATACAACTAAAAATGTGGAAGGAGAAGAGAGGGACAGCAAAAGTTAGAATTAAGCTCATAGATTTTTATATAGTCATATGAGAATCTGTTTCTGTCAGCTTGGGCTGCCATAACAAAATACTATAGACAGGGTGGCTTAAGTAACAGAAATTCATTTTCTCACGGTTCCAGAGTCTGGAAATATGAGATCAAAGTGCCATCATAGTCAGATTCTAGTGAGAGTTCTCTTCCTAGCTTGCAGATACTTGCTTCTTGCACGTCCTCACAGGGGAGAGAGAGAGAGAGCTCTCTGATGTCTCTTCTTATAAGAGTACTAATCCTATCGTGAAGACCCCACCGTCATGACCTCATCCAAACCTAATTATTTCCCAAAAGCTTCATCTCCAAATACCATTACACGGCGGTTTAGGGTTTTAGTATATGAGTTTGGGGAGGATGAAATTTAGTCCATAGCAGAGTCCAAAGATTTTTTGGTAGCTACAACACCCATATTAAAAGTTTAAGCAGGGGAAAAAAGGATAAGAGTACTACATATGTTATTAGTATAATCATAGCCATTAGAATAAAAACATGAGCTTCATAAATGCCAGAGCAATAATACTGGACAAAGAAAGAAAAAACGCATAGAGGAATGGAATACAGTATATATAACATAAACAAAAAATATCATGATAGAATCAAAGCCAAGCATATTTGTTATATCAAATAAATGTGAATGCAATTGACACTGATTATACAAAAAAATTTAATTGGCTCATAAAGTGAAACTAATTTTAATACTGTATTCAAGAGGCATACCCAAAGCAAAGTGACTCTAAAGACTAAAATTTAAAGGATGAGAAAACTATACCATCCAAGAGAAAGTAAACAAAGAAATCAAGTATTGCTATTCTGATACTAGAGAAGGCAGAATTCAGACACCAAATATTAGATATAATCAATAAAGAACAACTTTAAATTCTAAGAGCCACACTCATAGTAAATATATAACAGTTATGACCATGTACGCAAGAAATGAGTGCAATCAACTTTATAAATAAAATATTATATGAGAGCCAAAAAATAGAAAGAAATTTATTCACAGAAGAAGAACTTAACACACCATTATCAGCTCAAGAAGTGTTAAGTGGCAAAAGAGTAGGCAAAAATATAAAATACCTAAACAGTATTATAAAAAGATCATAGATCTTATAAAAATATATCAGCACTTAAAACCCCATATTAGAGAATATAATTTCATCTCAGGTAAACATAGGACTCACATAAATTGATCACACATTAGAACATAAAGAAAGCATCAATAAATTCAGCAAAGAAATAATGCAAACAATATTTTTATCACAAGGCAATGAAACTTAAAAAATAAAAAAAGAAATTAATAACAAAAACAACAAATTTAATTATTTAAATAAAATGGGTGAATTTCATAAAAAATGCAACTGATCAAAACTGACAGAAGAAAAAATAGAAGACAGCATATACCGAATAAAGAAATTTAATTTGTCATCAATCCCACCAAAAGAAAACCCCAGGTCCAAATGGTTTGATGAATTCTGTCAAACCTGAAAGAACAAATAGACCCAATTTGCATAAACTATTTCAGTGTATAGAGGAAGAGAGAGCATTGCCTAACTTGTATTATGAAGCTATTATAATTAAGAAAAATCTAGTAAAGACATTACAAAAAAAATTCTAGACCAATTTCCCTTATGAATATAGATACCATAATCCTAATTATAATATTAACACATTAAATCCAATAATATTTAAAAGTGTAAGCCAAGGCCAAGGGGGATTTATCCAGTACTGCAAGATTGGATTAACATTTAAAAACAACCAATAGAATTCACTATATTAACAGGATAGAGAAGGGATTGTATTATCATTTCAGTAGGTGCAGAGAAAGGACTTGAAAACTTTTAAAAACATTTAACACCTATTAAAGATAAAAAATTGTCAGTATAATAATAATAGTAGGAAACCTCCTCAATCTGGTAAAGGGCATCTGTGAAAATCCCAGGGCTAATAATACACTATATAGTGAAGGACTGAATTATTTCCCCCTGAGTTTAGGGACAAGTGATGACACCTGGTTTCACTACTACCATTCAGTATTGTACTGAATAAATAATACATCTACCTTTTATCATTGCTTCAATTTTCTCAGTGAAGTAGAAACCCAGGTTATTATTTGAAACAGTGAAGACTGAGGATGTTTTATTTGGGGTTTGAAGAGAAAGGAGAAGAGTGAGAAAAAGTGAACTCTGCATGTGGATAAATGAATTTGCAATGGAAGTACAATATCATGTCTGGTTTCAGCAGGGCCTATTTTTGTTGTAGTCCTGGCATGATGTTCCCCATTGAGATAGGTGAGGGTTTTTCTCCAGATGCCCAGTGATGAGAAACGGTTTCCACTTCAAAGTTGTGCTTCCTTTAACACATTTTCCAAATATGCTAATCATGCTATTTTAGAAAGGACAATTATTTATTTAAATGGTCATTAAATTTTGTAGTAAACTGCTTTAGAATCTCTCAAGTCAAAATGAATGAGAATGTAAATATTTTATAACTGATAGTTTTTTAAAAGGTAGACACCCAAATTTAGTAACACACATGGAATTCAGTATAAAGTTTAACTTTAACTGAAAGGAGACCATTAAACAGAATTGATTTTCTGTGAATTACATGGATAAATATTTTTTCATGTATTTCTCTTTAAATTATTTAACTTCAATATATTTAAACAAAAAATTGTCATCAAAGAAATTACATCTTTTTTATAGAAATAGTAGATTAACACATGACTAGTTAATATTTGGCATTTTAGACCTCAGGAATGAGTCATATTTTGGTGAGTCTAAAGATATTCTTAGGAATCCTTATTATTTGAACACAAATGGAGATGCTTTCATTATTATGACAACATTGTCAGCATATTGCTTTAAAACAGATTAATGTTATAGAGAAGAAATGCATTAAAAGACCTTTTTAATTCAGGCCTGTTTCCAAGAAGTAGCAGTAATGTTATTTATGGTTTAATAATTGTAAATAAATTTATATTTAATTTTTGCATGTGAAATCATAGTTTACCAAAAAGTTAGGCAATTACAGCATGAATCACCCTCAACAAAATACACAGATTGAGACTCTATGACACAGAATATCAAGCAAGAGTAACAGTATTAGAAGACAATGTACTTTAATAAAAAAGCATCTGATAGAATATGCTTTGCTTCCTATAAACTGCTGTCTCCAATTTCTTGGCAATGTAAATTAGTTCAGAAAATGTGTTCCACAGTGTGTGGTGTGACGTAGATCATAAAATAAAGGAACAAAGAGGGAGAGTGTGCTTAAGTGGACTCATTATAATAGTTCAATAAAGTGTGCATGCTTTTCAAATAAGTGCTGTTCAGAAAATCAGTTGTAATTTGTTAACAATTCAAGCCTTTTCTACATAAATAGTCTAGACTGATGCATTTCCTTCTTACTCTTTTTTTTTTTTTGATAGGAAAAAAAAATCTTGTAGCAGCAGAACTCAAAATGAAAGCCAGTATGGCTAAACATAGGATACTAGGATACAATCATGGTTCTTTATGTTGCATTTAATAGAGCTTTGTGTTGAGTGGATTTTCCTCTCTGATACATTTTATTGTAACAAGTCCAAAGTTTCAGTGAGACCAAGTCAGAACAGATTTGAATAATAAAGCATGTGAGACAAGTGACAAAGATCTCTCAAAACATGGAGGCTCAGGCTTGTCAAATGTTCCGTACCTTGCCAAACAAAAGAAAAAATAAATAGTTGTATATAAGATAAAATTAGGTGAAATAGAGATAAGGAAATGGAAAGGAGGGCGTTTCCCTAGTGGCGCAGTGGTTGAGAGTCCGCCTGCCTATGCAGGGGACACAGGTTCATGCCCCGGTTTGGGAAGATCCCACATGCCGCGGAGCGGCTGGGCCCGTGAGCCATGGACGCTGAGCCTGTGCGTCCAGAGCCTGTGCTCCGCAACGGGAGAGGCCACAGCAGTGAGAGGCCCGCGTACTGCAAAAAAAAAAAAAAAGAAAAAGAAAAAAAGAAAAGAAAAGGAAATGGAAAGGAGGAAGCCAAGACATAAGGAAGTAAAAATAAGCTGAATCCCTGGATCCTTCATAAGCAGATAAAAACAGTTTTTAAACTTTCTTATTTCATGTTATCCTTAGTGTCTGGGTAAGATTTTTTTCCTTATGTTCCTAAAACAAAAGAAATACACAGTATCCATGTTGCATTATTAAATAGTTAAGTACAAACAACTTCATCAGGATTTATGTTCTAACAACTTAGTAGTCATTTGAGAAAAATTGAACACAGAATATAAAACAAAATTATGTCATTAAATAATCACAATTATTTACTAATAAAATGTGTGTTTTAGCAGCTGCTCAAACCTTTCCCATTTATCTGCACATAGACCCCTGAATGCCATGCTGCCTCTAATTCTTCCTTCTCCTGCTCTATTCACTCATTATTCCTTTCCAAAAGTCCCATCCTGAGATGGGGAGCTGTCAGCTCACATAACCTTGAGGACAGTGTAGTATAATGTCAGTTCTGATTATAGGTTTTGCCTGAGTCTGATGAACAGCCTTACTAGAATTCTCATGCAAAACTCTGTAAATCCTTACACAGGCATGTCAACAGTAGACTGCAATAAAAAAGTGATAAATTTTAAGGGGGAAACCACTGGAACCTACATGAATGCATAACAGAAGCACACACGCAGATTTTTGTCATGAATCGAGTAGAAATTCCCAGAGATGATATCACGTAATTTGATACCTGAAAAATGAATGAGAGTATAGCAGATAAAAGAGGGCGGTGAGGAAATATAGTGTGACTCTAGTATAAAGAGTGAGGTTTGATACGTAATCTGTGTCGTATCATGAAGCGTTTATAAATCGTATTATCGTAACACGCATGATGAGATCGGTATTAAAAGAGGGTGGCTCTGGCTGCAGTATGGATTATGGTGTTCTAGCTAGGTTTTCTTGTTTGCAAGGAATAGAAAGTCCCTTAGACTAACTCAAGCAAGGGAAGGGAGTTATCTTGGTACCTGCAAAGCTAAATATCCAGCTGTAAAGGGAGAAGGTCTCATGAGTAACCCTAAGTGAGAACAGTAATGAAGGAAGGTCTTATGGAGGCTGCAGAAGATGGGTAACTCTAAAAAGCTCAGTAGAAAGAGAATACAGATCTTCCCCAGTACACTAATTTTCTTTACCCTCGTTTCCTTTTTAATTTGCTGGATGATTGTTTTAATACCCTATGTCTTTTCTATACTATCATTTCTTTTTGCACGTAGCTTCTGATTTTATGCCATTGCTTTAATCGGGATCTTTCTGTGTCTCCTAGTGTACCTTATAGCTTCCTTCTATTTATGCATATTTCAGTTTCAGGTCCCAGGATTAACTGATCTAAGTATTTCCCAGATTAGAGTCCACAGAGAGAGAGAGAGAAGGATAAACAGACGTTGAGAAAGAGAGATTGCTAAATCTAACTTGCCTTTTAATGACAACAAAAATTATAGCTTAATTGCTTTCAAATCAATGGTTATTCCTATTAGATAAACTATAACTATCTAGAGGGTAAACATTTATGGACACATATTTGCAACATGAATAAAGCCAAAGAGCGGGACAATTTCCCTTAGAAGCAGCTGTGAATAAGACAGAAGCCAGGGAGGAAATGTAATGGTCTCTAATATAGAAAAGGGATGGCAGTGATCTAGAGTTAGGGCCAACGGAAAGAAGATCATTAGGTGGATTATGGAAAGGTTTGTTGGCCAATTAAACAATCTTGCTAACTGGCTAGGTATGAGGTTGAAGAGAGATAAAGGAGTTAAATATCAGTGAGGAGATAGTGGTAACTTTTGGTGACATACTGCATACAATAGTAATAGCATGTAGAAGCACCAGTGTTAAGCTTCTATACACACTTATCAAAAATTACTTTCTATGTTACGTGATGATGATTGATGATGATAATATGTTAATTGTATTATGAACCATTGGAACTAATATTGATCTATCATTGATTTAGGACATGCACTCATAACATGAAAAAAAGCTATTTCTATAATAATTTATTGATGCTAAACTTGTATTACAGTTTTTCTAAAAGGCCCTTGCAGCGTACAGAGAATGTGATTACTCTGGGCAATTAATAGAATCCTTTCAATAGTGGGGTTAACTAGCCAAGACATCAGAATATAAATCTTTATAATCAAAAAAGAAGAAGAAGAGTACAATTCCACTTTGAACATTTAATAAATTAATTTTTTACACTAAGATAACATAAAGAAAACAGAAAAGGACTCTGAAAACATAATTTTGCCACAGCTTAGTTTTTGCCATCGTAAGAGGATGCTCTTCTGGGATATCCATTTTATTATAGGCTGGAGAGAATTTGTTGGTTTAGATCTATTGCCTCCCTTTTTGTTACTGCCTAAAGGAAGCCTAGTTCTTTACTGTAGTATATGTCGCTGTGAGAATTTATAAAAATCTTGAAAAAATACAGCCTTCTTCATGGTACAGTGCAGTACTAATGAGTCTTACCAAATCAAAACATTGTTTTTCTCTCCATAAAGCTTCATAACTAAGTATCAGAGATCATCTCTAACCCCATACCTTTTAAAACTTGCTCTTGAATGTAGATTCTGGTTAGCCTAGGACAGCCCAAATTTATACCTGTTGCTCCAGTTCAATTATTACCAGTGCCTCCTTTCACTCAAATATTTCCTGATTTGGAGAATATAGTGTAGTCGGCCCTCAGTATATGCAGAGCATTCACGGATAAGGAAGGCTGACTCTCCTGTACCATTTCATATGAGGGACCCGAGCATCCCTAGATTTTGATACTCATGGGAGCTCCTGGAACTAATCTCTCATGGATACTAAGGGACACTATATGATTTTCCTGTTGATGACCATTACCTAGTGCTACATCAGTGCAGTTTTTAAATCTCTGGACTACAAATATATTCTTCAAAACACAAAAGGTTAATAGGACATCACAGAAATGTCAATTTAGATTTTTCTGGAAAGCTGAGGAAAAGTCAAAGAAGCTAAGATCTAAATATCTAGTACTTTTTATTTTATAAACATATATTTTCAGTAATAAAATCATTTTACTTAATTAAAAACTTCTTAAAATATATATTGCACTTAAATATGCTCAACATTTGTGTAATAAGAAAAAATCATCAAAAATAAAGTGTATATAAAATGTAGTTAAAATAAGTTTGCTTTGAAAATGAGAATTCAGACATATATTTGTTTCTATGCCTTCTTTAAACTTCCAACACCTCTTCCCCCATCTTTACTGATGGTCTTATGTGTATATTGCATTGATAAAAATGGAAGTAATCAGAAGTAAACTTATACAACTAGCTTCCTCTCCCCTGTCCACACACACATCTTAACTACTTGCATCTGTGGCATGTCCTCTGCTTTGTACTTGTTCCTGTGCACAAGGTGTCCGCGGTTCTGGAGAAAGCCAGTCCCTCTATTCTGTAGTAGATCTTTTCCTCCTCTTACCTATTTAAGGATATCACTCCAGATTTCCTGCCTTTTAATGTTTGTAATTTCCCTCTTAACTGATTGGCCACTCCCTCCTATCATTCTTTAGCATTTCTTTCTGATCTCAAAGTAACCATTATTATAAGAAATAATTTGAATTATTTCTTAAAATCTTTTGAAAATAGATCACACACAATAATATGCTCTAGAAATAAAATACCTCTTTAATCTTATAATAAATTATTTTGATGTGCTCTTTTAAAAATAGATTCAACTTATGTAAGTCAAAGTGAAAGAAATATCAAGTCAGGAATAAATTTGTAATGTAATGGGATTTTACATTATTGAATTCCAAAATCCTTAATGGTTGTTACGTGAGGGGTCTTTCTCGAATTACTATTTTGGTATCTTTTCCTAACTTTGCTTCTCCCACTTTTCATTATCAATACTGACCAGCAAAATAAGACCTCCAATATACTTCCTCTTAGAAAGGAGAAAGCTTTATATCTATTCTCTTTTGTACATGCAATATTCTTCTTAATAGATGAATGAATATCTCAATGAATCATTGTTATTCAAATTATCTTTTAAGCCAATCCACTTAAACAAAATTATATAGCTGATATATAATAAGTGTTTACTCTATATTGCAAAACATCTTACTAAGTTAGCTCATATAATCCTTATAGCTACACATTTAATTTAACATTATCATTCTTATTTTATAGATAGTGAAAACAGAGGCTAAAGAGGAAGGTAACCACTTGAGGTCACACTGCTAAGAAGGATGGAGAAAGAATTACTCAAGTCTGTACCTTTAAGCACTGTGTCAATTACTTATACTTCTCTTTTTGTTCTTTGCCATCATACTACTCTAGACCACTGTTTTCCCTCTTTTGGACCAGATCTCTAACTAGTTTTTCCATTTCTGTCTTTTCTTCTGTATAATTTACTCTCCCTACAATAACCAAATGAGAATTTATGGCTGCCCTGCTTAAAACCCCGTAGTAACTTTCCATTGCCTGAGGATGAATTTCAAATCCTTAGTAACACTGACAAGTCACTGCATCATCTGCATCATGCTGAAATCTACACCAGCGGCCTTCAGCTTTGTTTGTATAGAACAGACGCTTTTAAAGACTATTGATGTCAGGGCCACCCCCCAGGTCACTTAAATAGGATCTCTGAGCAGGGGGGCTCTCCAGGCAATCATTGTGTTCAGTCAGAGATGAGTACTCTGCCCTTATTGCCTCCTTTGGAGCCACTCTTCACTCTGTAAGTTCTATGCGCTCTTTTGTTGTGTTAATTGATAATATGTTTATTAATTAATCTCTTGTGTTAATTGATAATATGTTTATTAATTAATCTCTTTTGTGCATTTACAACTCAATCTACACTAATGTCTAATCAATATAGCCTTTGCTAATATCCTATTTGATTGTCATTCTTAGAAGTCATAATACATAATTGGTTTTATTGTAAGAAGCCCAGTAGTTAGTCGAGTGCAGATAATTTACCATGAAGTTTCTATGCATATGATAACAAATCACCAATTACAACTGTGAATGAAAAATAAACAAAAATATTTTATCATATTATTTTTAAAATATAGATAGACCATCTTTTTATTGAAATTAAATATTTTGCATTATTCATATTTATCTAAATATATCCAATAAAATTTCATGATTATGAGAATTCATAATTGAATTTATATTATTTACTGACCATATATTAGGGCACTGAACCAAGAGTTTGGGGAATGTGTAGAGTTCAATCCCATATGAATCTTGCACGATGATTATAATTTATTAAGAAGATAAACTATATATGAACCTAAATGATTGTATCCTAATACAGGAAATCATGCGATATGAATGGTAGAGATAAAATGGTTGTAGGATGAGAACACATAGTAGCACAGCTCTAAAGCATAAAATATAGATTGTCTTAAGTCCCCAAAATATTCCAAAACAGTTGTAACAGTATTTCTCCTCTGAGGCAAAAAAAAAAAAAAAAAAAGTGCTTCATACGCTTCTATATTATACGTAAATAGAAAACCTTTTACTATTTCCCAGGACAATATTTGAGTCATAATTTAGTTTACAATTCTTTTGATATGTTTGGAAATAACTAGGAAAAATAATTGGCAAAATATATTTCTTTCTATAACAGTGGCATAAAATACGTATGTTAATCACCAACAGATTTAAGAAACTACTCCAGAAAAGAATTTGAAACACAGATCTCTCATACAGCTGGCAATTATAGTGTGTTATCTCCCTAATGCAGTACCATCATAGGTAAATGAAGAAAATGTCTTTTTATATTTTAGATTAGCCACAAGAGGGAACTCACAGAGAACTGTTAATGTAAGTGAAACATATTAACAATGATGAAAAGTGTTAGTCTGCAGAGTTCAAACACAGTTCATTCTCTCTTATTATGTTTTAGTCCTGTGATATTTGAAAGGAAGTTTTGAAGATACCAATTACTTTTCTTACAATTCCTGAACTCATTTCACAAATTTTAAGGGTTTTTTGTGTGTCTTATTATAAGATTTGACTATTTGATTATTTTTTTTTTTTAAGGCAAGTATTGGAGATCTTTAATAAACATAGTTTTGAACTGACTGAGCTACTTTCACTGCAGTGTCACTCTGGGATCTTGGAAGTCATCTAATCTCTTTGCACATGATCTTTTCACTGATACTAGGGGAATAACAACATAAATACATTAATATTCACACCTCTTTTCAAAACGTGTTTCAATGTCTGTAATATAAATCCAGAAGTAAATAGTGTAGTAATTGTATTATAGTATTGGCATTTTAAGTTTCACACCATATTTGGCCCTGGGAAGATACTGAAAGAAATCTTATCCCCTCCAAATTTGGCTACAATAATTATGAAGACTGAATTTGAAGGTGTCTCGCTTCTTGACATTTCTTTCTTCTAGGACAAGCATCAGTTCAAATATTAATCGAGGAAGGGAGGTGGATAGTGCAAGCCTTTAGCACCCACAGTGAAATACAAGATATGCTGATCAGAGAATCTGTAGGTAAAGTGAGTTTGCTGGCTTTCTTACTTATTCGGTGACATTTTTGTCTCTGTAACTCCTGGTAAATATCTAAATATGTAATCACCTGATTAGGTTAATGCTACCAAAAAACTTGTGCTAGTTTTGTAGTTTAACTTATTGCTACTCAGGATTTCTTTTTTCCTTTTGATGAAAATGTATTTGGGGTAGAAAAAACATTTTTTACATCTGTATATAATATATTTGGTCATAGGTTTTAATAACAGAAAATAGCAATTGGTGATACTGTGACAAGTTTTAAGCAAGTACATGGACACTGAATCAAAAATAAGCAAGTGAACAAACAAACTTTCCCTTATTACTCATTTAATGCAAGAAAGCTTTAAAGTAATGAATTTCAATGTATTGTCCTGAAATTGAATGCCCTTAGATCTAAGATATTGACACCATAATTAAGTTGAGGTATTGTTATAGCTGAGAAAAGGGGATATTTAAAGCATAGTTTAAATATCTTTACCAAAATGCCAAAAAACTTAATAAGGACAATGAAGCAGTGTCTAGTTTATAAAAGTTAGACTTAAAACTATCTCAGCATCTTTGTGGACATGTTGGAAGATCTAAATAAACACCATGGCAATCATTTTTGAAAAAAAAGTCCATGCTGTTAAATTTTGAACTTCGGTTGCTTAAAGATAGGAAAATATAATAATAAAAATTTAGCACACTTAAGTTAACAAAACACTTCCAATATAGTTGTCTCATCATATTTCCAAAGATTCTCCACATCCCAGAAAGTAAAATTTATGTTAGAGAAATCAAGGTCCTATATAGACCTCTGATGTCAGAAAACAACCTGAAACCTAGGTATCATGAGTAATGCTCAGATTATCTTTGCACACTTTTTCTTGCAACTGTTACAAGTTCTATGGAAGGATACATCACAATATATCTCAGAACAACTGAGACCTTGTTAAATTTTTTATTGCAAACTTGGCTGGAATATATATTTTTAATACCAATTTACTTGCCCTGCCCTAAAGTTACAGAATGAGAATCTCTGTGTTGGCATTTGAAAAAATTTCTACATGTGATACCATTTTGCAGAAATGCCATGAGATATTTGGTAAGTGGATTTGCTACTTTCTGTAGTCAATATACCTTCAACTATAATGTCTACCTTAAACTTAATGTGGTAGGGAGAATAATAGCCTTTCACAGATGTCCATTCCTGAAACCTGTGCATATGTTAGATTATACAGCAAAGGGGAATTAAGGTTGCAGATGAAGTTATGTTTGCTAATCAAGTGACCTTAAAATGAGGGCGTTATCCTAGATTATCTAGGTGGATCCAATGTAATCACAAAAGTCCTTAAAAGTATATGTGGGAGGTAGAAGAAGAGAATCAGAGGGAGATGTGATTGTGCAAGAATGGTCAGAGAAATACAATATTGCACACTTTGAAGATGGAGGAAGGGGGTCATGATCCAATAAATGCAGGTGGATTGTAGAAGCTTGACAAGATGAGGAAATGGATTCCCTTCCCTCACCTAACCAGAGCCTTCAAAAGGCAATGAAGTCCTGTCAGCACCTTGAATTTAATCCAGTGAGAACCAAATCAGACTTCTGACCTACAGAAATGTAAGATGATAAATTCGTGTTGGTTTAAGCCACTAAATTTTAGTAAATTGTTACAAGGCTATAGAAAAATATTATAGATCAAAGAATTTCAAGGGTTTTGATAGAATACATCTAGATTTCCTTGAATAAACTGTTAGTAGTAATATGGATGTTAACAGCTGTGCTAGGGAGGGCTCAAAACAAAGTCAGGGGCTTCCCTGGTGGTGCAGTGGTTAAGAATCCCCCTGCCAATGCAGGGGACAAGGGTTCGAGCCCTGGTCCGGGAAGATCCCACATGCTGCGGAGCAACTAAGCCTGTGAGCCACAACTATTGAGCCTGTACGCCTAGAGCCCGTGCTCCACAACAAGAGAAGCCACCATGGTGAGAAGCCCTGCGCACCACAACAAAGAGTAGCCCCCACTCGCTGCAACTAGAGAAAGCCCGTGCACAGCAATGAAGACCCAACACAGCTAAAAATAAAAATTAAATTAAATTTAAAAATTAAAAAAACAAAAACAAAGTCAGGAGCATGGTAGGAAAAACATGTATTGCCTTAGAGAATACCTACTGTTCTGAATAGACTATAGAAATATGAACACTAAAGGCACTGCTGGTAAAAGTTCAGAAGGAAATGGGGAAGTGCTATTGGAAATCTGGGAAAGAGGCTCCTTGCTGTACAGTGAAAGAAAGCTTAGTGGAATGAGGTCCCACTATTATATGGAAAGCAGAACTTGTAAATGGAGAAAATGGACATTTATCTGAAAGAATTTCAAGCATAGTGTTAAAGGTATGACCTGGTTTCTTCTTACTGCTCACAGTAAAATGAGAGAGGAAAGAGATGGATTAATGGAAGAACTATTAAACAAAAATGAAAGCGGAACTTGATGATTCAGAAAATTTTCAGCCTTCCTAGATAGCAAAGGACTCTACAGTTAAGAGATTCACTCTTCCTAGAGAAAATGCTAAGGACTCAGGAGTTGAGGTAGTCAATTAGAACAACAAGCTAAACGGAAAGTAGCAAATAAGCCTTCACTTACTTACAGCAACAGTGAACTCAAGGGGCAAAAAGAAGCACTCGCTCACTTATGTTCCATTTTTCCCCATGGAAGAGCACCAGGAAAGTCAAGTGGATACAGGACAGACAAAGAGAATCACGTCACTGTCAAAGAGCCCTGATAAATATAGGCTTCTGTCTATTTATGAAACCTTGAGCTAGGAAGTAGGGAGATAGCCAAAGCCTCCAATAATGAGGTTTTAGTGTAGGAGCCTGGGAATTTTCTCAACTGAGGCCTCTGATTAAAAGGTGTCAGAATAGAGGCCCCTGGGTTAGGAATGCAGCTATGCATATGAACATGGCTGACCTATGGAAGCGAGTGGTGCTGAGCCTTTGAATGAAAGTCTAGAAAACTGCAAGGCCTTGGATGTGTACCAAATCTGGTGTGTGGGGAACAGATTATTCTCATGAAGCCTGCCCTGTAATTGTCTATAGTTGGACCCAAAAGATCCCAATAGGTTTTCGGCTTGTAGCCAAATTCCTCACAATCTTTTTCAAATTTAGCACTTCAGAAAGAACAAAAGGTCAGAGTATTTAGTTGCAGAAAAAGCAATCAGAAGATATTAAGTATGTTATGAATAGATCCCCTGAGCCATCTCAGCAGAGGACAAAAATAGATATGAGGTTATTTAAGAAAAATCTGTGGAGGGATCTCTTCCCCAATGGAGTGAATTTCTCTGACATACACAGGAGACCCACAAAATTCTTGAGAATTTTAAACTAGAAGAAACACTGCATTTTGGACCTGAAAGGACAGAGAGAGTATGTGAAATTAAAAAAAGGCTGTTGAGGACTTCCCTGGTGGCACAGTGGTTAAGAATCCACCTGCCAATGCAGGGGACACGGGTTCAATCCCTGGTCCGGGAAGATCACACATGCTGCGAGGCAACTAAGCCCGTGTGCCACAACTACTGAGCCTGCGCTCTAGAGCCTGCAAGCCACAACTACTGAGCCTGCGTGATGCAACTACTGAAGCCCATGCGCCTAGAGCCTGTGCTCCGCAACAAGAGAAGCCACCGCAACGAGAAGCCCGCGCACCACAACAAAGAGTAGCCCCCACTCACCACAACTAGATAAAGCCTATGCACAGCAATGAAGACCCAACTCAGCCAACAATAAATAAATAAATACATTTATTAAAAAAAGAAAAAAAGGCTGTTGTACTTTCAGATGTCTAAAGGCAAGTCTGATAAAACTACTCAGCTGCAAACATGTGATCTTTAATGAAAATAAAAGGATGACTCAGTGAGTGGAGTCACGGGCCTGGAGTGCAGAGTGGCACCACCTATTCACAGGCCTTAAAACCTAATGGAGTTTACCCAGCTTGATTTTGATAATGCTTGGCACTAATGTTTCATTTTTTCCTTCCATTTTCACCTTTTTAAATTATTATTATTATTTTTTTTGCGGTACGCAGGCCTCTCACTGTTGCGGTCTCTCCCCTTGCGGAGCACAGGCCCCGGATGCGCAGGCTCAGCAGCCATGGCTCACGGGCCCAGCCGCTCCACGGCATGTGGGATCCCCCTGGACTGGGGCACGAACCCACGTCCCCTGCATCGGCAGGCAGACTCTCAACCACTGAGCCACCAGGGAAGCCCCATTTTCACCTTTTTTTTGAACAGAAATATCTACCATTACTCCTATTTCTTTCTTACTATTGTATTCTAAGAATAGATAGCGTATTTTCTTGTTTCCCAGGTCCACAGATGGAAAAGAATTTTGCTCCAGAATGAATTACACACAAAGCCTCATCCAAATCTATCTAATTCAGATGATTTAGCTGATAAAATTTGGGACTTGTTTAACTGCTGTGATTAAATTGAGATTTTGCACTTTGAGTTGATGCTCTAATGGGTTGAGACGTTTTGGAGATCTTGATGAGAGGTGAATGTATTTTTCATGTAGGATAGACATGCATTTTTGCAGCCTAGAGGGCACACTGTGATAGGTACAACAGTAACTACCTTTACAAAAAATGTTCACATACTAATCCATGGAACATATAAATATGCTAAATTACACAGTAAAGAGGGATTAAGATTGAAGATGGACATAAAGCTGCTAATCAGCTGGCTTTAAATTAGAGACATTTTCTTGGATTATCTAGGAAGGTCCAATGTAATCACAGGATACTTAAAACTATAAGAGGGAAGCAGAAAAAGAGAGTCAGAGGCAGATGTGACTATAGAAGAACAATAAGAGAGATGTAAAGTTGCTGGCTTTGAAGACGGAGTTAGGGGGCATGATTTAACTAATTGGAGCAATCTCTAGAAGCTGGAAAAAGCAAGGAAATTGATTCTTTCCTAGACCTCCCAGGAAAGAACGCAACTCCGCCAATATTTTGATTCTAGCCCAGTGAGATCTGTGTGCAACATCTAACCTTCAGAACTGTAAGATAATAAATTTCTGTTATTTCAACCCTTGTTTGTAGTGACTTGTTACTTCAGCCATAGGGAGAAAAACAAAAACAAAAACTAACACACCTGGGATGGTGAAACGCTTGATTTACTATTCTTAATCAAATAGCTTGCAATTTAGTCAAAAAAAAATTTAGTCAAAAATGCTACAACCTAACATTAACCCAACTTTTGACTTTTTTATGCATTAATTTATCCATTTTAAAAATCCCCCCAAGGAATATATATTCTTAATATAAAAATCAGCTGATGCCTATTTTTTGAATGAAAGCCTAAAATAAATTGAAATTGCCATTTGCATTTTTACAATACAAAATAATTTTAGGGATTGTATGTAGTATCATTTTGCTCTACTTAGTGTCTACAAAACTGCACAGGAGAAAAAAGTAATATAGTCTCTGAATCTCAAGACTGAATAAGTCTTTAAAGGCCAAGTTCTCTAACAATACCTTTAATGCTTTTATCCCTTTCTCAGCATCCCTTTCAATTTGTTTCTAGACTTTCCTTTGTAATGCTCTCTACTTTCTGAAGCATCTTACGCCATCCCTGGATTTATCAAATCAATGCAATTTTTGTTATTGTGGTTATTCATAATTGCCATAATGTTGAAGGTGTGATTAACTGGTAATCCTAAATGCCATAAGACTTAACTGAAGTAGCAATGTTTTATTTTTAATAGCAGAATAGATGAATTTTAGAACATTTTCATTCTCTTGGCCTTCTAAGCAAGCCTTTTGTACATGATTCTGACACAGTGAAAGTTGGCATTTACTGCTTTTGTCCATCTGTCAAAATGGAATTTTGCCCGTTTTAAAATGTGATGAGACAACTATACTTGAACGTAAGTGCCAGCAAAACACAGACATAATTTTTAACTCTGCATAGCATTTCTAGCATTATCCTTTGGGTATTACGATGTCTGTGGCAAATTTGATTTTCAATGGGAAAAAAAAGATCTGTTTTAAACTCCATATCCTGCTGGATTACATGTTTTGTTCACGTCAAATTTTATTTTTATCTTATGCCATGTTCAGCCCTGGGAAGAAACTGAATCACTATTGTCTTTGTTAAAGAGCCATATGCCATTTAAAGATAATCAAATCAAATCAGATGATAACATGTGAAAGTGTAAAGCACTGCACAGGTATGAGAGGTTATTTTATAACTAAAAGTATTATTGAGCTTCAGTTAACAATATCCTAAAATAATTTCCCTGCATAATCATTGTGAATAATTGTTTTTGAGTTATTTGGCATAGGAAGAAACAGTTTGCAGGCTAGAACACATTATTTAACATACGAAGACTAACCTGAGTATTTGGCACTGTCACCTTTCAAAAGCAATCTGATTACTACACAGATAAGCCATTTAACAGGAATAGAGCACTGGGTGTCTGCTGCTGAATAAACATGAACATGTTTAATATTTGTTTTTCTTAATTTTCTAAACTGTTAGAAAAACGTTGAATGCTGAATGAATATTTGTGCTAAAGATTAGACAAAAATAGGTTAAACACAAGACTCATTAAACATAAAGAACAAAGCAGGTAGTTACTATTTTATATAATAAGCACATTTTATATAGTAAAAATACTTTTGCCTAGTATTTTTATGCTTTTCAGGTAGTCTAACATATATTAAAAGTGAAAAATAGGCAATTTTCAGTTGACTATGGTTTTTACTAACAATCAGTCTTAATACTTTAATCCTAAACCCAAATAAAAGGGACTAAATAGAGGAGATGAAAAAATATTTTTATAATCTAAATGATTTAACTTTATTCAATGCTTACATATTTAAAACATAATGTCTTACCTGCTAAGACATTTTACCTATGTGTCAAATTTCTTTTACTTGTGGTCTCTCTAAAGAATCAGGAAGGATAGAGAAGGGGACATTTTATTTGGCTTTCAACATCATTTATTCGTCTTTGTATTGGCTATACATTCCCATGGTTCATAACCAAAAGAGTATACAAAGGTATACAAAAAATTCTTTTTCTCATTTTTGGAAAATTCATTCAGTTCTTCTCCCCAGAGGCATCCAGCAACATCAATTTCTCATGTATTTTTCCAAAGCTAATTTTGTCATTTATTTAAACTGTCTTTTACAAAAAAAAAAAAAAAATTGTGGTATTTTTTAATATATTACCTCATATGATTTTAAGTATCACTGTGGACTAATTATTCTCACTTTACACATAAGTATTTCAAGACTCATAAGTATTTTCCAAGCTCAGTCTCACATGGATAGGTCAGAAATTAAAACCCATTTCTGTCCAATTTCTATCCCGTTCAACTACCATTTCAACATAACATTGTGCCTTGCCTTTGTGAATTTTCATCAATATTTCCATAGTCATTTTATACTTTCTACAATTTTACAGTAAAACTAGAGCTTGAGCCATACAGTAAAACTAAACTGGTTGAGCTATTGCAAAATTTAAAGTAAGTAGTTTTTCCTCTATTGTACACTAAACTTTATGTAGCTATGCTGGGAAGGATATGGAGAAACTAAATACTCTCAAACATTGGTGTCAAGAGTGTGTGAACTATTTCAGTTGAATAAACTTAAAAACAAAAAAACCTTCACATAGTTCTTCTAACTTATGAAATACATTTGATGTTGAACTTCCCATATTACCCTCTATTATCTAAAGCTGCTTTCTCTCTTTGTCTTTACAACAACAAGGTATACTAAAATATACAATCAATTCTTTTTTAACAATATTCACTTCCCTCAATTTTTGATGTAATAAGACAATCTCAATTAATCCAAATAAATCATGACTAAGCAATAAATGACTGATCTTAAAATCTTCCAGAATAAATATAT
This sequence comes from Aethalodelphis obliquidens, assembly GCF_003676395.1. Classification (NCBI taxonomy): domain Eukaryota; kingdom Metazoa; phylum Chordata; class Mammalia; order Artiodactyla; family Delphinidae; genus Aethalodelphis; species Aethalodelphis obliquidens. Next base: position 40,228,455 of record NW_020837946.1, on the reverse strand, counting down.
ATTAATAGAGAAATTGTTAAAATCATATCAAACTGAAAGATAAAGTATTTCATCACTAGAACATGAAAACTACTGTAAATACAGGAATTTTAAAAGTCCATTTATTTCTTATGATTAGCATTAAGTGGTAGTTGTCTCCTTAGTTATCTGCTGAGCTCAAAACTTTCTCATCCCTGGGAATAGCAACAGTATATGAAACTGTATTATCAGTGACAGTGCCCATATTGTGTGACTGTGCCATGCTGGCTAGAGTGGTCTCATCCAGTTACCTGATCTAAGGTTGAGCCAATCAGTTTCTCTCTAATAGGAATTTGAAATCTCAAGTAGGGAGAAAGAAGCCATCTTGTGGCCTCAGAAAGAGGAGGGCTGGAGAAAGGGGTCTGTGCATTTGCTGTCTAGTTTTTATTTCCTAAATCTGGATTATTTAACTTTTCTCTATGTATATTTCCAAATAATTATCTTCTCCCCACATTTTTGGTATTATTATTTAATCTAAACATTGCTTTATCGATTTGTTCATTTATTCAACAAATATTTAATATGAATTTTGCACTTTGATATGCTCCATCCTATTCAAGGCACTGAAGAGCCTTCAGAAAAAGTCACATAGTTCTACTCTTCTTTAACTTGTGTTCTAGCAAGAAAGACTGATAGTAATAAGAAAACAAGCATATGCTATAAGTTAACGTAGTTATAAGTCCTATGGAGAAAAAGATCAAAATAATAATACAGAAAGTGAGGAAGTTGAGCTGACATGCTAGTCCAGATAGGATGTTCAGAAAAGAGATGACATTTTCTTAGACTTAAATGAAATAAGAAATGAGAATAAGAAATTGTAAATATATATGCGCCCAACATAGGAGCACCTCAATATATAAGGCAAATGTTAACAGACATAAAAGGAGAAACTGACAGTAACAAAATAATAGTGGGGCACCTTAACACCCTACTTACACCAATGTTCAGATCATCCAGACAGAAAATTAATAAAGAAATAGAGGTCTTAAATGACACATTAGAGCAGATGGACTTAACTGAAATTTTAGAGAATTCCATTTGAAAGCAGCAGAATACACATTCTTTTCTATTCTCCAGGATAGATCACATGCTGGGCCACAAAGCAAGCCTCAGTAACTTTAAGAAAATTGAAATCATATCAAGTATGTTTTCCAACCACAACACTATGAGATTAGAAATCAACTACAAGAAAAAAACTGCAAAAACACAAACACCTGGAGGCTAAACAATATGCTACTAAACAACCAATGGATCACTGAAGAAATCAAACAGGAAATAAAAAAATACCTAGAGACAAATGAAAACAAAAACATGACGACCCAAAGCTTATGGGAAGCAGTAAAGAACAGTTCTAAGAGCGAAGCTTATAGTGATAGAAGCTTACATCAGGAAACAAGAAAAATCTCAGATAAACAACCTAACTTTACACCTAAAGCAACTAGAGAAAGAAGAACAAACAAAACTCAAAGTTAGTAAAAGGAAAGAAATCATAAAGATCAGTGCAGAAATAAATGAAATAGAGACTAAAAAAAAAAGAAAAGAAATCAATGAAAGTAAAAGTTGGTACAAAATTGATGTAAATTTTGTACAACAAAAATTTACATCAATTTTGTACCAACTTTTACTTTCATTGATTTTTTTTTTCTATTCTCCAGGATAGATCACATGCTGGGCCACAAAGCAAGCCTCAGTAACCAGACTCACCAAGAAAAAAATGAGAGGGCCCAAATCAATAACAGCAGAAATGAAAAAGGAGAAGTTACAACTGACACCACAGAAATACAAAGGATTATGAGAGATTGCTACGAACAACTATATGCCAGTAAAATGGACAACTTAGAAGAAATGGACAAATTCTTAGAAAAGTACAATCTCCCAAGACTGAACCAGGAAGAAATAGAGAATATGAACATACCAGTTACCAGTACTGAAATTGAATCAGTAATTTAAAAACTCCCAACAAACAAAAGTCCAGGACCAGATTGCTCCACAGGTGAATTCTACCAAACATTTAGAGAAGAGTTAACACCTATTCTTCTGAAACTATTCCAAAAAATTTCAGATGAAGGAATGCTCCCAAATTCATTCTATGAGGTCACCATCAACCTGATACCAAAACTAAACAAAAATCACAAAAAAAGAAAACAACAGGCCAACATCACTGATGAACATAGATGCAAAAATCCTCAAAAAATACTATCAAACCCAATCCAACAATACATTAAAACAATCATACACCATGATCAAGAGGAATTTATCCCAGGGATGTGAGGACTTTCCAATATCCATAAATCAATCAATGTGATACACCACATCAACAAACAGAAGAATAAAAACCACATGGTCATTTCAACAGATGCAAAAAAAGCTTTTGATAAAATTCAACATCCATTTATGATAAAAACTCTCCAGAAAGTGGGCATAGAGGGAATACACCTCAACATAATAAAGGCCATAAATGACAAACCCACAGCTAGCATCATACTCAACAGTGAAAAGCTGAAAGGATTTCCTCTAAGATCAGATACAAGACAAGGATGCCAACTCTTGCCACTTTTATTCAACATAGTTTTGGAAGTCCCTAGCCACAGCAATCAGAGAAGAAAAAAAAAAAAAATAAAAGGAATCCAATTTGAAAAAGAAGTAGTAAAACTGTCACTTTTTGCAGATGACATGATACTATACATAGAAAATCCTAAAGATGCCACCAAAAAATGACTAGACCTCATCAATGAATTTGGTAAAGTTGCAGTATAAAAAATTAATATACAGAGATCTGTTGCATTTCTATACACTAACAATAAAATAGCAGAAAGAGAAATTAGAGAAACAATCCCATTTACCATAGCATCAAAAAGAATAAAATATTTCAGAATAAACCTACCTAAGGAGGCAAAAGACCTGTACTCTGAAAACTATAAGATGCTGATGAAAGAAATTGAAGATGACACAAACAGTTGGAAAATATACAATATTCTTGGATTGGAAGCATCAATATTCTCAAAATGACTTATACTATCCAAGACAATCTACAGATTCAATGCAATCCCCTTCAAATTACCAATGGCATTTTTCACAGAACTAGAACAAAAAAATTTTTTAATTTGTATGGAGACACAAATGACTCTGAAGAGCCAAAGCAATCTTGAAAAAGAAAAATTGAGCTGGAGGAATCAGAGTCCCTGACTTCAGACTATACTACAAAACTACAATAATGAAAACAATATGGTACTGGCACAAAAGCAGAAATATAGATCAATGTAACAGGATAGAAAGCCCAGAAATAAACCCACACACTGATGGTCAATTAATCTATGACAAAGGAGGCAAGAATATAAAATGGAGAAAAGACAGTCTCTTCAACAATGGTACTGGTAAAACTGGACAGCTACATGTAAAAGAATGAAATTACAACATTCTCAACAATATACACAAAAATAAACTCAAAATGGATTAAAGACTTAAATGTAAGACCCGATACTATAAAACTCCTAGAAGAAAACTTAGGCAGAACACATTTTGACATAAATTGCAGCAATATCTTTTAGGATCCATCCCCTAGAGTAACAGAAATAAAAGCAAAACTAAACAAATGGGATCTAATTAAACTTAAAAGCTTTTGCACAGCAAAGGAAGCCATAAACAAAATGTAAAGAAAACCTACAGACTGGGAGAAAATATTTGCAAAGGATGCAACTGACAGCAGATTAATTTCCAAAATATACAAACAGCTCATACAGCTCAATGTTAAAAACACAAACAACCCAATACGAAAATGGGAAGAAGATCTAAATAGACACTTCTCCAAAGAAGACATACAGATAGCCAAGAAGTACATGAAAAGGTGCTCAACATGGCTAATTATTAGAGAAATGCAAATCAAAACTACAGTGAGGTATTACCTCACACTGGTCAGAATGGCCATCATCAAAAAGTCTACAAATAATAAATGCTTGAGAGAATGTGATGAAAAGGGAACCCTCCTACACTGTTGGTGGGAATGTAAATTGGTGCAGCCATTATGGAGAATAGTACAGAGGTTCTTTAAAAAACTAAAAATAGAGTTACCATATGATCTAGGGATCCCACTCCTGGGCATATATCTGGAGAAAACTCTAATTCAAAAAGATACATGTAGGGCTTCCCTGGTGGCGCAGTGGTTGAGAGTCCACCTGCCAATGCAGGGGACACGGGTTCATGCCCCGGTCCGGGAAGATCCCACATGCCACAGAGCGGCTGGGCCCGTGAGCCATGGCCGCTGAGCCTGCGCGTCCGGAGCCTGTGCTCCACAACAGGAGAGACCACAACAGTGAGAGGCCTGCATACCGCAAAAAAAGAAAAAAAAAAAAAAGATACATGTACCCCAATGTTCATAGCAGCACTATTATGCCAAGGCATGGAAGCAACCTAAGTGCCCATCAACAGATCAATGGATAAAGAAGATGTGGTATATGTACACAATGGAATATTACTCAGCCATAAAAAAGAATGAAATAACGCCATTTGCAGCAACATGGATAGACCTGGAGATTATCGCACTAAGTGAAGTAAGTCAGACAGAGAAAAATAAATCTCATATGGTATGGCTTATATGTGGAATCTAGAAAAAAATGATACAAATGAACTTATTTACAAAACAGAAATTGACTCACAGACATAGAAAACAAACTTATGGTAACCAAATGGGAAAGGTGGGGAGGGAAAAATTAGGAATTTTGGATTAAAATATATACACTACTGTATATAAAATAGATAAAAAACAAGGACCTACTATATAGCACAGAGAACTATACCTAACATCCTGTAATAACCTATAATGGAACAGAATCTAAAAAAGAATAGATATCTATGTATATGTATAACTGAATCATTCTGCTGTAAACTTGAAACCAATACAACATTGTATATCAACTATATTTTAATAAAATTTTTTAAAAAAGAAATGAGAGCATCAACCTTAGGACGATCTGGAGAAAGACTGTTCTAATCTGAAGGAACAGTATGTTCAAAAACCCTCCTGAACCACTACATTTTGGAACTTAGTGGTGGACAAACAACAGTACCTGAAATAGTAATAGTAAATTTGTGCAAATTACTTTATTTTTTGGTGGTTCAGTTTTTTTATTTAAAAATAAAAACTCTTAATTAGTGAGTTTGCTGGCATGTTTATATGAAATGACATATTAAAACACATAGCATAGTGTTCCATGTAAAACATTTTCTTTTCTTCGCTTTGTTCATTATGTTCTCATTTAAACTTTAAAGTTGGGGAAAACTACTAGACTATGATTATTATGGATTTTAGAAGAGCTCTGATGAGGCTGTTCAAAACAATAGAAAGACAAAAATAATGTATAATTACATTGAAATTGTTTGAAATAGTTCTTGCTCTTCCTTGCGCATAATGTGGAAATTTAAATGAATGAATAGATGAATGAATGAAACTAACAGGCATCAACTCCCTCAAATATTTCTGGCATTAGGAAGGCAAAAATCAAATATATACTTTTTAAAAGCATGATTTAGAAAGATGTAAAATGGCAAAATGAAAGTGTAGTGCACCGAATTCTAATACGCTATATATAGTATTGCGTTCAAACATTTGGATACGTTTGTCTTGCAAAGGGGAATTATTTATAAATCTTACTGTTTTACCATCTGGTGACATCATGTAAGGCTTATTTATATGATGGCATATTAGAGGAAAGTAATTCCTCTTTATGATGTTTAGGTTTCATTACTGCATTTGAGAGATGTTATGAGTAAATGTGGGTTATTTATTTGAAAATGGGTTTATCTTATATTTTATTCCTCACTGATACACAAAAAAACAATAGAAGAATATGTGTTTATCTCCTTTTACTTTCCTGTCTTGTATAGCTTGATTAGAAAATGAATAATTTTATGCCTGGCTGAAGATCAATGCTGTGCCTTCTCTCCATGGCTTCACTGTAATTGTGGAATATTAAGGTAATCAGAAGTAGAACATGTTCATTTACATGAGGATGAAGGAAGGCTATTTTCAGTGATGGCTTATGCATCTCTCTGAACACAACTGGATGCTGTACCTCAGCTCAGGACTCCCTTTTCTCAGAAGATGTTGTATTTTCTGAGTTGCAACTTGACATCTGGCAAGTACACAGTGGATGTATTTCCTGGTCACTACAAATCCTGTCAAGAATAATTGGGTTTGTAGTTCTCTTAGCCTTGTATCAATACAATACATGGAAGTAGTGGGAATCTTTAAACAAATGAAAAAAAAATACTAAAACAGGAGAGCAGTAATATGATGTACAGTATTCCTCCAAGCACATTGACAAGTAATATCCAGTTCTTTATTCTTTGGAATATGAGTTTAACAAAAACAGAAAGCAGTGCTAGGTCTACATGTCTCCACGTATTCTCTGTATGAGTGTGTGCGCGCATGTGTGTGTGTATGTGTGAGTTAGAAAATGCTAGTTAGAAATGGTAATAAGCACTATTTTAATCCTGTTTTTCAGTTGCTGAAATATGAATGATTTTCTCAGTTTTGCTCCACTGCTTCAATTAAATGCTGCTTCCCTTTGCTGTGAGAAATCATTCTAAATCTTTGTAAGTGCTTTGCAATTATAGAATTTTTCATACTTTAGAGGCCAGAGCCAACTACAATTGACAGATAGCTTTGTAAAGAAGACACTTTTTTAAAAAAGGATAAATAATACACCATGTCAATTCAGAATAGGTATCAGACCTTATAATTCTATGAGACTATCATGATAATGGATTGAATATTTGAAGTTCCCTGGAGGTTGTTCACTTTTATGCTTACTAAGTGTTTAAAGAATTTTCTTTTAAATGATTGAAATAGTGTAATGGTTGACAGAATTGGAATTGCTTGAGAAAGAATTTTATGTTATTTCTCAACCTCCCAAAATTTGTTCAATGCTTTTCTTGAGAAAAGCAATTTGGATTAATGTAAAGAGGGAAAGAGTAAAGGAGAGAATGAAAGAGGAAGGAAGAAAGGAAGTAAAGAAGACCACATCTTATAATTCTCAATTTTGGAATGGGCAGAGTCATGATCATGTCTTTGCAAATCTCAGTGGAGACTTTTCAATCCAGAATACAGATAGATCATAAAGTAATAAGTGGAAAATTGATGGGATATGTCTTACCTGCCCTTCATGCATCAGCCTAGACCAATTTGAAGTCTCTCTCTAATTACCAACCTCAGTCTCTATATTTGATTTCCAAAACCAGATAATAAAATAATACACAGATGTTACATAAGTTGACCTATTCTTTGATATATATAATTCATTGGTGACAATGCATCCATACTTGGAAATGTCAGAAGAACAATATTTTAACAGTTGTGAAATTTAAGTGAAATAATTCACATAAACTATCATATAAAATACTTAGTAGTCATTCAATAAATGGTTTCTATCCATTTTATTTATCTGACATTCTTTGAGTTAAGTCACCAGTTTCATAATGAAGTAAAGACAGTTTTTACACCATATATATATATATATATATATATGGAGAGAGAGTAAGAGAGAGAGATATAATCTTTACAAAGTCCCTATGAAGTGTGTTCAGTATTCTTTCATGAAATGATCAGCTAAGTGTGGCCACAAGAAGGGCCACATGAGAAGCATAGGGAAACAATGTTTATTATGCTCACAGATTCTAGAGAGACAGAGTCACCCATGACCCCCTGGGAACACCAAAGAGTGGCCTTCAGAACCTGTGGGCAAGTTCCTTAATAGAGGTCAGGTTGGAGAACACAAGCAAAAGATGTGAGGAGATTTCATTGGTGCATTTGAATGACACTAGGTCACAGTCAGATGAGGGCAAGAAGGGTAACTTGTGACAGGGGCCAGCCTTATCATTCTGGTATACCTGTCACCTGGGCGGGGTTCTCACAACTTGTTTGTGGGGATGTTGAGGTAGCAAGAAAATATGAAATTTTAAGATTTATAATATAAGGTTACATACTACTATTATCAGTATTTCACAGAGGGCAGGGGCAAGCCACCATATAGGTATTCTTTTATTACACAGCAAGCAAGTGGTGAAACTGGGATTTGAACCTAAGCTATCTGATTTCAGATCCCTCAGATTTGATCACTTCCTGGCATTTCCTTGAAGCTAAATATTATATTTGGTCAGAAGAAATTCCTTATAAGCTTACATAAAGAAAAAAATAAATTTGGAGGGGACCAGAATGTGAGAGAACTACATTGTTTAATGTAATGGGAGAAGTGCCATGGTTCTTCTGGGAAAAGAAGATGAGAGAGAGGAGAGAAAGAAGCTGGACAGGGAAGTGAGCAAGTCCTCGTTATTTCTTGATCCTTCTAGGACCCCCAAATCTTCTATCAAAATATATGACTGCCATAAGTGATGAAAGAGGATTCTTGGGGAAATCACTAAAGATTAAAGATCCCTTAACACCTAGATTTCTGTTAATTAGACATTTGTCTGCCCCCTCCCCACTGTCTTCTCAAGACTAAGAGCTAGGTCATGGTCAGTACACACTAGGAGTTTTGAACAAGGAATTAGAAGCTCTGGGATCTCCCCCAGCTCTGTCACTCATGTAAGTGAGCTAAATCAACGGTCCCCAACCTGTCTGGCACCAGGGACTGGTTTGCTGGAAGATAATTTCTCCACGGACAGGGGTGGTGGCGGATGGTTCAGGTGGTAATGCGAGCGACGGGGGCATGGGGAGCGGCAGATGAAACTTTGCTCGCTGCTGCTCACCTCCTGCTGTGCGGCGGTGCGGGGTGATGAGGACCACATGATTAAGTAAATTGTTCACAGACTAAATCACAAATATAAAAATAATATTCTCTTCATGTAAATATAAAGTCATATTATCAATGAAAATAAATATTTTGGAATCATTTTTTCTTGCTTCTCAACTATTTTTAGCATCATTACTGTAGTCTGTACTACTGTTTAGTTTAAGAATCCTGCAATTAGGACACTTGTTTAAATGAGCATCTCTCACTACATAGTGCATAGAAATAGCCTAAATCTTATTAACTCTAGTGATTGCTCTCATAACCATTTCAATGGAAAAGGCATGTTGCTGCCAAATATTATCCAATATATTAAGTCTCTTTGGCTTCATAAAAAGATAAAGTAACCCTGGAATATAACATATTCCAAAAATCTGGTGGTTCATGAAGTGAGAAATTATGGGCTTGGATTTTTATAAAATTTGAAAGGTCAAGAGGGTAAGCAGATGGCTAGCTGTAGAATATATACACATTAAGCAATTGTTTTGATGTGCCAGGCAAAGTCCTGGAAGCTTATGAGATTGTAAAATCCAATGACCCTGAATTAGACTGAGGGTTCAGATCATGATACACATGCAATTTTAGAGAGCACATTTATTATTGGTTTATTAGCTGTCAGAAACACACAATTCAACACGATTAATACCCTGAACTGCAGTTTTTACTACTGTTCTTTTTTTAACCTCTTTTTCCCCCCCCATCTTGCTATTTTATGCTTCTTTTACAATATTACTAAGTTCAGGATAATCCAGTGACAGCTCAGCAATGGTGAATGGTTTTCCAGTAACTTTTCAGTTACTCATAAGTAAAAAAAATTTATAAGGGATATAAAGAATTTAGATACTCAATCCAACATACTGTCCTCAATGTACATGAGTAGTTTCATTGTCATCAGCTGGAGTTTTGAATGCAGAGAACAGCAGTATTTTTTTCACAACTATGTAAAATGCTCAAAACAAATTACCCTCCTAAAAAAAAGTTAATCCTAAGAAGGTGATCTGTAATATTATGGTTGCTGAACCTTTCTCATATCAAAACAAACAAAAAAGTCAAAGGCAAATAACTATCTTAGAGACTTAAGGAAATGCTTTTCTGGGGGTTGTTTTTAGTGTGATGCTAATAAAATTTATCAGTATGCTATGAAACAGCATGCCATGGTGCTCCATTTCAGGGGTTTCTAATAGATGATGTCTAATGACTTAATATTTACCCAAAGCCAGCTTCAAAAAATTTACCCTCCCTCCCGAGTTTCAGGAACTACAGTACTTCTAAGTTTTAAGAATGTTATATGAGCAACCACAATTTCATTAAATGTACTATTAAAAATTCAAATGTTCAGAATTCTAAAGTACTGACCAGACTAAACCATAGTTTAACACTATGTTCATTTTATTAAAAGTTACTAATTTTAAATACATTTAATTTTGTTTAATGGCAGCTCAAACTTTTGGGCAAGCTTCACTAAGAAGTATTTAATAAAATATAGATGACTTTTAAAACAATCAAGTGATAACATTTCTGCTCCACATTTTTTACAGAAAACAACAACAACATAAATGCCAAGATATCACACCTAAAAGAATGCTAAGATAAACCTTCATTCACTGTCCTCATTGCAGAGTTTATGTAGTGTAGAGGACTCTGTTATCAGAGGTTTTTAACTCCCCTTCAGTTCCCTGGGATATTCATTAAGGATAGCTGATATTTAATCTAGTAAGTATACCTATCTCTACTCCAAATTAAAATAATTTTAGGAGTTATTTGTTTCAGATTGTGGGAGAAGCTACTATTGTTCAATTACAGGCTTTCTTGATTAGTGAGTTCTTGTTTAAGAAAAGGTTTAAATACTTGCTGAACTATGTATCAAGGCAGGGACTCCCATTATGTGAATCTTTTTTAAATTTAATACTAAAAAAACCCCAAAAAAACTTACTGAGGGGGTGAAAGGGCCAATGTGATAGAAAGCAAAAAGTGTTACATGATTCCCAGAACACTGGGGTGTGCTCCTGATAGAAAATAAATCTGCACAAGACAGTTTACTTCTGTGGGACTAAGTTCAATTCTCTATTAAAAAAAAAAGAGTTGGGACTATAGATCATCTCTAAAGTGGTGCTGCAAAAGTTTGGCTCCAGTAGGGGAGCACTTTTCCTTGGAGACAAACTTAACTCAAGTTGTTTGTTTGTTTTTTTCATGTGAATCATCCATATCATCATAACCTCCATGAAGCACTGCTATGAAAATTAAATGAGATAAATTTATTAAGAATCTAGTTTAGTGCATGCCATACAGGAGATGTTATTTAAAAATATCTATTCCTTCAACTTTCCATTTTTCTCCTCTAGCCCTTTCTTCTCATTCTAAGTTTCCATGATTTATCTCAAGATATTTTATACAAAAGTTCTTGCAGTTAGAGAATTACTGTAGTACAAAAATTCAATTGAGGAGCACATATTTGGCATCAAATCAGTGCAACGCAGAAAAATATCCCAAAGTGTAAGTTATTGTTACAAACTTAAGAGAATGCATTTGACCTCAAAGTAAACTGTTGAAGATATTGCCTAGAGATAGGCACTGCTCAAATACAAAATACAAGGACAATGTTTTCACAACAAACAATATTCTGAGATTCAATGGAAATTTAAAATTTTCTCATAATCTGTAGAAATAATGCCTCATGTGTTAGTAGCACTATCTTTATAAATTGAACCACTGTTTGACAAAGCTATGTAAGATAGCCAAAACTCAAACTGATTACTTTTTAAACATCTGTAATAGTTGTATCTAATGAACAGGAAAGAATGCAAGAGTATATAAAGTTCAAAGTCTTTATCATTGGACAGAAATTATTCTTAGATTTATTAAGATACCATCCAGTTCAAATGCTTTTTGAATATGAAGGCAAAAAAGAAAAAGTATGTATATATCTTAGCCAGAGAATTTCAAATTCCAGTTTAATAATCAAATTTGGTAGGAGTAGCTGATTCTACAGGTAAAAAAGGATCAAGTAATGTGTATATTCTGAATATCAGGAGTTAAACTACGTGAATCTCTCTTCTGTGCTATGGATTAATTAACAAGGAACTCTATAAATAAGATTTTATTTATAAAATAAAATGATGTCACCAACACAATTCTGGTAAGCATCCCAGTCAACATCCCTGGTCTGTATTAACTTCAAGCATACTGAAAAAGTCACTCCCATAATTACTCAGGCAGGTATAACAGCTTTCTTGATTGACAGTAAGAGAAGTTGCTCTGGATGTCTGCAGGTTCAAGTTTCATGCAAGGCCCAAAATATCTAGTCTTCAGGAACCTTAGATAATAAAGATGGTAAACTATACAGTTTTTCACTGAGGAAAATTCATAATTCAGTGTAGAGTTTAGTTTTAAAAAATCAATAACATAACATTAATATTTTGCTTAAGAAGCAATTAGTGGTTTTTTATGTGTGTGCAATGAATTTTCCCTATTGGAGTGACAACCTTATAGCTTCAGTTTAAAGAGTGTAATCAAGTAATTCATGCTTTTAATTTCAAATTGAAATACTACAAAGTTTGTACAGTATTAGAGCATTTGAGAATTTTAATTCTCTCATATTTACATATTTAAGTTATCAAACATTAAAGACTATTTATTATTCAGAAAACTTTTGTTTGATAAGTGAGACAATTGAAGTACTTATGAAGGGAATCAAATATATTCCATTTTAAAATGCAGTTAAAATATTTGGGGCTTCCCTGGTGGTGCAGTGGTTGAGAATCTGCTTGCTAATGCAGGGGACACGGGTTCGAGCCCTGGTCTGGGAGGATCCCACATGCCACGGAGCAACTAGTCCCGTGAGCCACAACTACTGAGCCTGCGCATCTGGAGCCTGTGCTCCACAACAAGAGAGGCTGCAATAGTGAGAGGCCCATGCACCGCGATGAAGAGTGGCCCCCGCTTGCCACAACTAGAGAAAGCCCTCGCACAGAAATGAAGACCTAACACAGCAAAAATAAATAAATTATTAATAAACTCCTACCCCCAACACCTTCTTTAAAAAAAAAAAATTGAAGATATTTAATTAAGTTTGTAAATGGGATCAGACATTGCTCAAAGCTTACAAAAAGTAATTATTAATACTTTCTAAATGTATAAACAAAATAAAATCTGTATGCTTAACTTAAAGGCTTAAAATGTTTTTGCTATAATTTTAATAATTTACAACTTAATACTAAAAAAAGTGAATCTCTAAATAGTCTTTTTTTGTGTGATAAGAACATGAGATGTACTCTCTTAAATTTTTAAGTGTGCAGTTCATTATTGTTGACTATAGTACAATGTTGTATAAAAATTGCTAGAATTTATTCATCTTGCTTAACTGAAACTTTATACCCAGGGATTACTAGCTCCCCTCTCCTCCTCCCCCTAGCCCCTGGCAACCACCGTTCTACTTTTTGATTCTATGAATCTGACTGCTTGGGATACCTTATACAAGGGAAATGCTGCAGTATTTGTCTTTGTGACTGGCTTTTTTCACTTGGCATAATGTCCTCCAGGTTCATCCACGTTGTCACATATTGCAGAATTTCTTTCTCTTTTAGGCTGAGTAGTATTCCATGATATGTATATAGCACATTTTCTTTATCCATTCATCTAATGATGAATATTTCAGTTGTTTCCACATTTTAGTTTTAGTGAATACTGTTTCAATGAACATAGCAGTGCTAATCTCTCTTTGTGATCATGATTCCAATTCTTTTTGATAAATACCCAGAAATGAGATTACTGGATTATATTGTAGTTCTATTTTTAATTTTGGGGGGGAACCTCTATACTGTTTTCCATAGTGGCTACACCATTTCAAATTCCCACAGTGTGCAAAGGTTTCAATTTCTCTACATCCTCACCAACACTTGTCAGCTGTTTTTTTGATATTAGCCATCCTGACAGGTGTGAGGTATACACCTGTATATACCTCATCATGGTTCTGATGAATAGTTTTTCAAACATACAAAAATCACTGCTGAGGGAATTCCCTGGCGATCCAGTGGTTAAGGCTCAGCACCTTCACTGCCATGGCCCGGGTTCAATCTCTGGTCGCGGAACTAAGATCCCATAAGCTGTGCAGAGTGGCCAAAATAATAAAAATAAAATAAAAAGATCACTGTTGAGAAATCCACAGAAGTGGATTACAGAAGTGCAGAGCCCAGTTTTACCACTTTAAATCTTAAAATCTCTAGGATATTAAGAATATAATTTAATTTCACTCAGCCTTAGACATTTGACCTGTAAAATGGGGATAAAAGCTACTATTTAATACAATTGTTTTGAGGATTGACACAAACAACATATATGGAGTGCTGATAAAATGCTCAGCACATTAGTGCACAATAAGTATTGTTACTATTAAACTCCTTAGGGAACTTCTAAGACAATAATTATTTTGCTCATAGTATTTAAAAATGCTATTTTTGAAATATAAATCTGGCCATCTCAATGCCAATATGTGGAACAGCATTTAATGCATTCTCTATTACTGAATACCTGCACTGTAACTGACCTGTGTAAATGTGTGGAACATTTACTAAATTAAGCATTCAGAGAATCTCCAAATATACACATTAGAAGCATAGTTTGTCATATTTATGTCATGAGTGTGCTTTGCTAAAGAAGTCTTAAAACACATATATTTGTGCCTATACATTTTTAATTCTAGTAATAAACCCTAAATAAATATATGCTAGGGTTTGCCAAAGATTTTCTCCTTAGTTTTTTAATTCACTGGATGTTTTCTCTAAGAGTAAAATGTTGTCTTTGGTTTAAACAGAACAAAACATACAAGAACTTCACCAACAATAAAAATAATAGTAAAACCTATGCTATATAAAAAATAAAAAGAATTCCATATCTCTAATATGCAGGATAAATCTATACCTCCTAAATGTAGCCATCTTTCCTACATAAAGGAATGTAAAACATTTAACTACTTCAGAAATGTGAAATTGAGAATCAATGGTTAGAGAATGTTAATGTTAGGTACATGCATTTTTAAGCTTAGGGATTTCCTACCAAATATCAAAGGTCAGCAAATTGACAGTACACATTATGAACTAAATGTCATTTAAAATTGGGCATGAATAAAATTTTTTAAGTTTCTTCTGCAATTAAAGGAAAACAATAATCTCAATATAACATTTGTTAGAATAATGCCAACTACTGAAAGAGAAATGAAAATTCATTAAATCATTGTGATGTTTCTGAATATCTAGGTAATGAGCCTATCTTAACATATAAAACATTATATTATCCACATATTTCTTTGCAATTAAGTAATTCTGGGGTAAGAAGGAGACCATGCAATTAATCTTAGGTTTAGTCCATCATGGTGAAATGCCTTCTTTGTGTGTAAATAAAACTCCATGGTTGCCTTCACTATCAGATCACTTTAAGGGTAATTATATGAAGTCTTGCTTACTTAGCAAATATTTATTGAGCAATTACTAAAACTAGGCAGATGTTTTTAACATATCAACAATAAATTTTAAAAGGTCCTAATCTATAGAATTTATATTACAGTAACAAAATTATAAGATTTTCTTTCTCTTATTTTGCTGTTTTCTATAACACCGTTATTTTGTTTTTAACGTTAATCTTAAAAATGTTAATTAGATAACTGGCAGTATTAGTTTTTTGAGGGACAAAGACCCAGTCTGAAACTAAGCCAAAGCACTGAAATCATTCTTGTTCTTTTCTTTCCTGACAATGTTAGGATACAGGCAGATTTCAGTAAACTGAAAAATAAAGGTAAAGAATGAAAAAAGTATCATGCCCTTCCTTTGTCAATTCCAATATGATCAAATAGTTGAGAAGAAAAGCTCTTTACAAAATAAGTCCAGTCAATAAGTACAAAAGGAATGATAAAGTCATCACTCTATAAGCCCTCATGAAATAATGTATCTATGCAATACTCATTAATAAATACTAAAACTGTATGTATAATTTAATAAAAGAAAACAATGATTGACATCTAATGAATGAACTGATCAATTTCAGCATTGCTGAAAATGGGATAACCATGAACCATGCCTCATGTCTTAGCACAACAGGGCATACACAGTACCATGTATTCATTATTCCCACATACTGAAATTGATTCTTTATGTAAACATCTGAATCTAAATATTAGTTTACAGGAAACACTTGGAGTAGAAGAACAAGTCTACAGCATAACAAGAAAGCAATCAGTCAAGCCCAGAATGAGCAATATTTTACAGGAAATTGGCCTGTTCTCTTTAAAAAAAAAAAGTCAGTTGTATATAAAATGGAAGGATCATTATAGAATAAAACTAACATCATAAATAACTATCAAATGCTATGTGTGTACTTTGTTAAATCTGGATTGAAAGAAACCAACTGTAAAGTGATTTTTTGAGACAAATGGGATAATTTAAATATAGAATGATTATAAGACAATTTTGTTAATCTGGTTAGATGTGAATGACCTGCTGGTAATTATTACTTACTGAAGGCATTATCAGATTCATAGACGCATTTTGAAATATATGCAAAAAACGTAAGGTTATATGATGACTGGGATTTGCTTTAAATATACCCTTTCCCTCTCTAACCAACACACACACACACCCTCACACACACACACACACACACAAGCACACACACACACACAGTTTTCAAAAGTGTATTTTGACTCTCCATGAATATTTCGGATTTTTTCCATACTGGAATGCCTTCAGCTATATTTTAACTGTAAAACATACTTGAGATCCTAAATAGATACATAGATTTTTATTACATTTTACTTTTCATTATGAAATGTTGCATTGTGCAGTATACTGAATAAAAGTGTCCACTTTTAAAAATTTGATGGTTTTAACCCTTCTGTCTTACGATACATAATGTATCATGTTTTGCACATGGTTTCAATAATGTTACGTTAAACTAAATAATTACTAACTGAAAAATGTAAACTTCATTTTAATAAACAATTCTATAATAGTATTCATATATAATTAGTATTCATGTGTATTAGTATTCATGTGTAATTAGTGCCTAGAAGTTATTAATATGTTCACTTTCCATATATGAACCTAATACTGCTGAAAGTTTTAAGACATTACCTAGCAACTGAACAATAAAAATTACTGAATCTAATTCATAATGGTATGTCTTAAAAGACTAAGTGTCTCTGATTTAAACTGTCATCAGTATTGTAGGCAGTGATTGACAAATCTGACTACTAAATTATGAAATGTGATTAGTAAATTCATACTCTTTACTGATTAGTCTTCAAAAACAGGAGCATTGAGAGTTGGGAATAAGAAACTACTAAAGATAAGTCAGATGCTGATAAACAATGAATTTTGCATTAGATAAAGTATTCCCTGTGTTGTAGGAAAGAACTGAGCTGATGAAAGCCAAAAATTTTCATCATTGCTTCTTGTTTGTCTCACTGACATAAGAGAAATTGATACACTATTCATTTCATGACACCAACTGAAGTATTATTTTTGACATTTTGGTTACAAAATGATATATCAAATGAGTTTATATAAGCACTAGTCTGGTGCCTCTGTGTGTTTTAATTTGGTCAAATTAATATTTATTTTCTCAATGTTCTGAGAAATTAGTTAATCATATAGTAGGTATTCGTCTAATACTTATTGAATATAATTAAAGATAAGAAAATTATAATTTAAAGAATATAATGAGAGTGTTGAATACAGTGATATTATATATATATGAAAATTATTTAAATATGTATCTTCCCAAAGGGAAACATAGATAAATTAAATGTAAACACACATTTCAGACTTGGATTGGTACTAAACATATGCTTGAGAATACATGTGGGAAGAAAAATATGGGTAAAGATATATTGCTTGGTTTGCTTTATTTTCCTTGGTCATTTTTTCATATCCTGAATGTATAATTTTCTTTCAGATCATATTTTACATTATTAAAAATTCATCCACATGCCTTTATTTTATTAATTATTATTATTTAAAAGTACTGCAGCTCAGTACTTGTCTAGTCCACACGGATATGAATTGGATTTTTTAGACCACATTCTTTGAAAACCTGCTAAAAAACAATGACCTCTTGTTTTCTCTCTATATTTCCTTTCAGGGTGTGTTTACCATTAAGCTTTACCCAATTAATGCTTCATACTGATTCCTCAGGTGTTCATAAGCAGAGAATTATAAGGGCTAATTCCCTTGAAAGTCAGAGAAAAACAGTGAGTCACTGGTGATTGCAAGAACTTTTATTTGATTTTCCTCTAAATGTTAAATAGATTTTAAAGAAAGCATTGATAAGCTAATAGGTATAAAAAGTAAACCCTTTAATATGGATGATGGAGAACAAAGACTGGCAACTAAAACTTGCTGCAAATAGAACCGCCTTGAGCAACTGTATAATTTATCATCTAAACTGATCATTTTGAAAGTGCACTATTAAACATTACATCGGAGAATATGTGTGACCTGTGTCAGTGCCAGGCAAACAGGGTGTGTGATCACCCTACTACTGGCTCTTCAGGAGTTTTCAATGTATATCATTACAAAGGTAACAGGGTAATTGTTATAACTATTTCTCAAAAGGAAGTAGCAGCAAGGGTATCAGGCTGTGTCTCTACAATCAAAATGCTTTTAAAAATATGAATTCAAATTTTAAATAATAATTACAAAATAGATGTTTTGAAAATCACTGGACAATTTTATGGTTAACAACTTGTTACTTTTCAAATGGCCACATTCTTGTATATACATATATTTTATTTGAAACTGAAAGGAAAAAAGTTTGAGAAACAAGTTATTATAATTTTCTTCAGAGTAAGAAATATTCTAAATATGGTCTATTTACCAAAAGGAAATAGGGCTTCCCTGGTGGCACAGTGGTTAAGAATCCGCCTACCATTGCAGGGGACACGGGTTTGAGCCCTGGTCCGGGAAGATCCCACATGCCGCGGAGCAACTAAGCCCGTGCGCCACAGCTACTGAGCCTGCGCTCTAGAGCCCGCAAGCCACGACTACTGAAGCCTGTGCGCCTAGAGCCTGTGCTCCGCAACAAGAGAAGCCACTGCAGTGAAGAGCCTGTGCTCCGCAGCAAGAGAAGCCACCGCAGTGAGAAGCCCGCGCACCACAACAAAGAGTAGCCCCTGCTCGCCACAACTAGAGAAAGCCCACATGCAGCAATGAAAACCCAATGCAGCCAAAAATAAAAATAAGTAAAATTTTTTTAAAAAGAGGAAATAGAATAAAATTCACTAAAATATTATCTATATTGTAAAAGTTATTTCATGGTTCTTAATGCTATTAAGATAGTTTTAAAGAATAAAACATAGGAGACAAACCTTAATCATAGTTTCAGTATGTGACATAAAATAATAATAGAGTGTGTAATTTTTATCCTTGGAATTCTGCTAGAAATATCACTCTTTTTTAAGAAAAAATGTTTTAAGATTTAAATATATTCTAGCTTTAAATGGTTGTTATATGTAACCTACTTTTTCATATTATTGCTTTTTAAAGAAGCAAAACATCATATATTTATTTACCTTTGAATTCAGTTATATTGAAAATCAATTGGGATTCTGTCATGAAGTCCATGCCACACTCAAAGTAACTGATAATTTAATGAAGGGACTATTTTCAAAAGTGTGGCCAAGGGTCAACAAGAGCTGGAAAACTTACTACCCCTATAGATGAGCACACAAGAGGAGGAAGTAATTACAGAGACACTCAGAGGTAATAGGATTCTTTCTTTTTTTTTTTTTTGCGGTACACGGGCCTCTCCCTGTTGTGGCCTCTCCCGTTGCAGAGCACAGGCTCTGGACGCGCAGGCCCAGCGGCCATGGCTCACGGGCTCAGCCACCCCGCGGCACGTGGGATCTTCCCGGACCGGGGCACGAACCTGTGTCCCCTGCATCGGCAGGCGGACTCTCAACCACTGCGCCACCAGGGAAGCCCTACCTTGGATTCTTGACATCACTTATATGTGGCATCTAATAAAAGCAAACTCATAGAAACAAAGAGTAGAATGGTGATTGCCAGGGGCTGGGGTGGGGTGGGGGAGAATGGGGAAATGTTGGTCAAAATGTACAAACCTCCAGTTATAAGACAAATAAGTTCTGGGTATCTAATGTACAGTGTGGTGATTATAATTAACAACATCGTATTATGTTCTTGAAAGTTGCTAAGAAAATAGATCTTAAATGTTCTCAACATATACATACAGAAAAAGATAATTATGTGAGGTGATGGAGGTGTTACCTACGGTAGTAATCATTTTGCAATATATATCAATTTGTCATGTTGTATATCTTAAACTAACACATTGTTATATGTCAATTATATCTCAATAAAGCTGGGGGGGAAACGCCGTGTAGTTATTGTGCGGCAACAACTGGGATTCGCTACCTTGGCCAGTAGAGTAAACCTCTTTCCTCAGGAAAGGTCAGTGGTGTGAGGAGCATAAGATGATAAGGCAGGTTCCACACTTAATGTTCTGCTTTTGCTTTCTTTAAATCTTAATAATTTTAACTTTGAACTTGTATATGTGAAGTCTGATGGGACATTGGAGTATGCCTGTGAGTAGAGGAAATATGTTCGAAATGCATGTTCACCACTGTTGTCTCTTTATTTGCATACAGTATTTGCAATACCCCATAAGCACAGAGTTCTTGTGGCTCTATTATGTGTGAGAGTTCAGTGAAACTCAAAGCAAATTCAAGGTCATCTTGCTGTGTCTACAACTGAGCAAGTGGGAACACTGACAACTTGCCATGATCGTCATTGAACCAGAACTTGCTTCAAAAGCAGAAAGAAAGCAGTGGAGCTATAAGAAACATGAAAGACCAAGAAACCCTGTCATATTCTTTCTAATTTGTGTTATATCCATGTATTAGCCATCCATTTATGCTGGAAATGATCACATAGAGGGAGAAAGAAAAGGCAACTATAGTTCTGTTTTTTTTTTTTTCAGTCCTTCCTTACTAGTTAGTAAGCTAAAAGTAGAGAGTTTTGATAGAATGTGCACGTATCAAGAAGTGAAATAAAACCAGTTAAATTTGTTTTGCACAGCATTTCCACACTTCTGGTTAGAACAAAATACATATGTGCAAGCTATGAAAAACAAATTGTGTACTTTTTGTAATTCTGAGTTCAATGCTCTCATACTTTCATTTAAAACTGTCATTGCACAATATAAAGATAAAGATTAAAATCCACTTGCTAATAATTTATTTTTTAAATCTAGAGTGACATTAAATAGCAATGACAAGCTGAGACAGATTGTGACAGAAAAGAGAATGTTGTATATTTTAGTACTGTTAAAGGCATTCTCTTGCCTTTTGAACATTTTCATTTTGTTCTTGGGCCCACAAATAGGAAGTCCATTTTTCCAATTGAAACAGGGATAACAATTAAGTTACAATATCTTCCTTGACCATCTTCAGCCTACTAAAGAGCTTTGCAAGGATTCTGATGCTCTCTCTTCTCATAATACATTTTAAACGAACTTCGTGAAAGACATGGTAAGGAAGTATCTGACTAAATGGCACATAAAAATAAGTTCCAACATTTCCCAACTCTCTAGTCTTTCTTTTATAATCTGTACTTCTTTTCTAAAATTGTTTTCACTAAATATTCAATACAAACTAAAATCCTAATCAAATATTGAGTTCTATAAATTCGTAAGTATAGATATTGGTATTTGTAACAATATTTAAATAGTTTAAATACTTTATATTATCATGTTTAACATAAAATTTTTGCTTAATACAAAATACTTTTGAGTTTTTAGTTTATCTATTTTCCACTCTACAAAGCATATCTAAAAATGTTATTTACAACCATTAGCAGAAAAACACAGAGAAAACCTCAATCAAGCCCTACAAATAATTCAGTTTATATCACTCTAATTTTAATTCTTCTAAGAATGCTGTATGATAAATGCAATCTGAGGTATAATAATACTAATATTTGCAAAGATGGTTATTACTATATCTTTCTAAAAGAGGTTTAAATACAGCTGTCTACACAATGATTAAAATCATATTTTATAGCAAAAAGTAAGTGGGTAGAAATGGTGTAATTAAAAACAGTTATGAATTAAGTAATTTTAAAAGAGAAAATGATATATAAACCTTTTGAAAATTAAGTGATTTAAGTTAATTTGAAAAGACATTGTTGATAGCTTAAGGATGTTAAAGATTTGATATAGGAAGGCTCCTTAATCAGAAGAGCAAGAAACAGAAATTTTAGAGAAAAGCATTTTTTTTTAAGCAATAAATAAATGATTATATTCAGTTTTACACATTTTCCAACTCTTAACTGGTTATTTATTTATTTTCATTTAAGAAACCTCTTGAAGAGTTAACCTACTGATTAAGACAGAAAGCATCATAAAAGTGAATTCTTCATTGTGTTATCATTTTAAGACTAATGGTAATTACATTTTATTATTTACATATTTATTTTTCTTTTTAGCCTTTGACTCCCTTCACTCATTTCTCCCACCCCCACAAACCCTGCCTCTGGCAACCACCAATCTACTCTCAGTATCGATGAGCTTTTTTTTCTTTTTCTTTTTCTATTTTAAGATTCCATCTATAAGGGAGATAAAGAGATCATACACTATTTGTCTTTCTCTGTCTAACTTATTTCATTTAGCATAATGTCCTCAAGGTCCATCTATGTTGTTACAAATGACAAGATTTCATTTTTTATGGATGAATAATATTCCTTTATGTACACACACACACACACACACACACACACACACACACCAGAGCTTCTTCATCCATACATTCATCAGTCAACACTTAAGTTGTTTCCATATCTTGGCTATTGTAAATAATGCTGCAATGAACATAGGAGTGTATATATCTTTTCTAGTTACTGTTTTTGTGTTTTTGTTTTCTATAGGTAAATGCCCAGAATTGGAATTTCTGGATTATATGGTAGTTTTATTTTTAATTTTTTCAGGAATTTCCATACTGTTTTTAATAGTGGATGCATCAATTTAAATTCCCACCAATAGTGTACTAGGGTTCCTTTTTCTCCACATTCTCACCAACACTTATTTCTTGTCCCTTTGATAATAGATATTCTAACAGTTGTGAGATGATATCTCATTGTGGTTTTGATTTACATTTCCTTGATGATTAGTGATGACCAGCATCTTTTAGTGTACTTTTGCCCATCTGTATATCTTCTTTGGAAAGACATCTATTCAGATCTGCTGCCCATTTTTAACTGGATTATTTTAGTTTTGGTTTTTGTGTTCTATTTCATAGTTGTATGAGTTTTTTACATATTTTGGATAGTCCCTTATCAGATTTATGATTTGCATATATTTCTCCCATTCAGAAGGTTGTATTTTCACTTGTTGATGGTTTCCTTTGCTGTGCAGGAGCTTTTAGTATGATGTAGTCCTTCTTCTTTCTTTTTGCTTTTGTTGTTTTTGCTTTTGGCTTTTGGTGTTGGATTAAAAAAAATCATTGCCAAGACCTATGCCAAGAAGCTTACTGTTTATGTTTTCTTCCAGGAGTTTTACAGTTTCAGATGTTACACTCAAGTCTTAATTCATTTTGAGTTAATTCTTCTGTATGGTGTAAGATGGTGGTAGAGTTACTTTTTTTTTTTTCCATGTGGATATCCAGTTATCCCAACACCATTTACTGAAGAGTGTTCTTCCTATGTTTTCCTCTAAGAGTTTTATAGAGTCCTTTCTCCACTGTATATTCTTGGCTCCTCTGTCATAAATTAATTGACCATATAACTGTAGGTTTATTTCTGGGCTATTTATTCTGTTCCATTGATCTATGTGCCTGTCTTTATGCCTATACCATATGGTTTTAATTATGATATCTTTGTAATATAGTTTGAAATCAGGGCATGTGATGCCTCCAGGTTTCTTCTTCTTTCTCAAGATTGCTTTTGCTATTCAGGTTTGGTCCGGGTTCTATACCAATTTTAAAATTATCTGTTCTGTTTCTTTTAAAAATGCCATTGTTATTTTATAAGTATTGCATTATATCTGTAGATTGCCTGAGGTAGTATGCACATTTTAACAATATTGGTTCTTACAGTTCATGGGCATAGAATATCTTTCCATTATTTGAGTTTTTTTCCATTAATGTGTTGAAGTTTTTAATATACAGGTCTTTCACCTCCTTGGTTAAATTTATTTCTAGTTATTTTATTCTTTTTGATGTAACTGTAATTGAGATTATTTCTCTTACTGATAATTTGATATTGGCATAGAGAAAGGCAGCAGAATTTTGTGTATTAATTTTGTATCCTGTAACTTCACTGAATTTAATTATTAGGTCTAACAGTTTTTTAATGGAGTCCTTAGGGTTTTAAAAAAATGTATAATATGATAGCACTTGCAAATAGTGACAGTTTACTTCTTCTTCTTCAATTTGGATGCCTTTTATTTCATTTTCTTTCCTAATTGCTCTGGCTAAGATTTCCAATGCCATAATTGAATAGAAGTGGTGAGAGTGGGCAACCTTGTCTTCTTCCTGATCTTAGATAAAATGCTTTCAGCTTTTCACCTTTGAGTATGATGTTAGCTGTGGGTTTGTCATATATGGCCTTTATTATGTTGAAGTATAACGACTTCCCTCTATAACGACTTTTTGAGTGTTTTATCATAAATGGATGAATATTGTCAAAAGCTTTTTTTTTCATCTTTTAAGATAATCATATGATTTTACCCTTCATTTTATTAACAAGGTATACCACATTGAGTAATTTGCCAAGGTTGAACCATTCTAGCATACCTGAAATAAATCCCACCTGATCATGGTGTTTAATTCTTTTAACGTATTGTTGAATTTAGTTTGCTA
This sequence comes from Aethalodelphis obliquidens, assembly GCF_003676395.1. NCBI lineage: Eukaryota > Metazoa > Chordata > Mammalia > Artiodactyla > Delphinidae > Aethalodelphis > Aethalodelphis obliquidens. Next base: position 40,203,795 of record NW_020837946.1, on the reverse strand, counting down.
ACATTTTGTTGAGGATTTTGCATCTATGTTCATCAAGGATATTGACCTGTAATTTTTTTTCTTGTTGTGTCTTTGTTTGGTTTTTGTATCAGAGTAATTCTTGCCTTATACAATGAATTTCAGAGACTTGCCTTCTTTTTTATGTTTTTCGAAGAGTTTGAGAAGGATTGGTATTCTTTTTTGAATGTTCGGTAGAATTCACCAAAGAAATCATCTGGTTCTGGGCTTTTGTTTGCTGGAAGGTTTTCAATTGCCATTTCAATTTTCTTACTAGTAATCAGTCTGTTCAGATTTTCTATTTCATCATATTTTAGTCTTGGGAGGTTGTATGTTTCTAGAATTTTATCCATCTCTTCTAGGTTGTCCAATTTGTTGTTGTATAATTGTTCATACTAGTCTCTTATGATCCTTTGTATTTCTGTGGTATCAGTTGTAAGAGCTCTTCTTTCATTTATGATTTTATTTATTTGAATTCTCATTCTGTTTTTCTTAGTGAGTCTAGCCAAAAGCTTACTGATTTGGTTTATATTTTTAAAGAATGAACTCTTAGTTTCATTGATCTTCTGTACTGTCTTTTTAGTCTCTATTTTATTCACGTCTGTTCTATTCTTTGCTATGTCCTTCTTCCTACTAACTTTGGGCTTAATTTGTTGAGAAAAGGTTTTTTTTTTCTTAAAATACATTAGAATATATGTATTTTCCAAAGGAACTCACAGAAAACAGATAGATATTTCTTAAACATTAAATAATTTGTTTGGAATTTTTATCAATGACATTTGATTATAAATATGTTCATCAGGAAATAGAACTGTTTTCTAATGAAAATGTAAGCCACATGTAGAAAGCTATAAAGTTTGGTGAACATAAGATACAGAAATAGAACTTTATGAATTATGGTTTTCTCTGGGTATATACCCAGTAGTGGGATTTCTGGGTCATATGGTAATTCTATTTCTAGTTTTTTAAGGAACCTCCATACTGTTCTCCATAGTGGCTGTACCAATTTACATTCCCACCAACAGTGTAAGAGGGTTCCCTTTTCTTCACACTCTCTCTAGCATTTGTTGTTTGTAGATTTCTGATGATGCCCATTCTAACCGGTGTGAGGTAATAACTCATTGTAGTTTTGATTTGTATTTCTTTAATAATTAGCAATGTTGGGCAGCTTTTCGTGTGCCTCTTGGCCACCTGTATGTCTTCTTTGGAGAAATGTCTATTTAGGTCTTCCACCCATTTTTTGATTGGGTTGATTCTTTTTTTAATATTGAGCCGCATGAGCTGTTTATATATTTTGGAGATTAATCCTTTGTCCATTGATTCATTTGCAAATATTTGCAAAAAAAGAAGTCCCATTTGTTTATTTTTGTTTTTATTTCCATTACTCTAGGTGGTGGGTCAAAAAAGATCTTGCTGTGATTTATGTCAAAGAGTGTTCTTCCTATGCTTTCCTCTAAGAGTTTTATATTGTCCGGTCTTACATTTAGGTCTTTAATCCATTTTGAGTTTATTTTTGTGTATGGTGTTAGGGAGTGTTCTAATTTCATTCTTTTACATGCAATTGTCCAGTTTTCCCAGCACCACTTATTGAAAAGACTGTCTTTCCTCCATTGTGTATCCTTGCCTCCTTTGTCATAGATTAGTTGACCATATGTGCATGGGTTTATCTCTGCGCTTTCTAGCCTGTTCCATTGATCTATATTTCTGCTTTTGTGCCAATACCATATTGGCTTGATTACTATAGCTTTGTAGTATAGTCTGAAGTCAGGGAGTCTGATTCCTCCAACTCTGTTTTTTTTCCCTCAGGATTGCTTTAGCTATTCAGGGTCTTTTTTGTCTCCATACAAATTTTAAGATTTTTTGTTCTAGTTCTGTAAAAAATGCCATTGGTAATTTGATAGGGATTGCATTGCACCCCAATGTTCATTGCAGCACTATTTGCAATAGCCAGGACATGGAAACAGCCTAAATGCCTGTTGACAGATGAATGGATAAAGAAGATGTGGTACATATATACAATGGAATATTACTCAGCCATAAAAAGGAATGAAATTGGGTCATTTGTAGAGATGTGGATGGACATAGAGACTGTCATACAGAGTGAAGTCAGTCAGAAAGAGAAAAACAAATATCATATTTTAATGCATATATGTGGAATACAGAAAAATGGTATAGATGAACTGGTTTGCAAGGCAGAAATAGAGACACAGATGTAGATAGAGAACAAACATATGGACAGCAAGTGAGGAAAGCGGGGGTGGGGGTGGTGGTGGTGGGATAAATTGGGAGATTGGGACTGACATATATAAACTAATATGTATAAAATAGATAACGAATAGGAACCTGTTATATAAAAAAAATAATAAAATTTAAAAAAAGTATCCACCTGAAAATAAAAGAAATAAATGTTTAGTTTCTTTCTTAAATTGCCTTATATATGAGATCTCATTTCTCATTACCATTTAATGTAATGCCAGAAAAATGTAGTCTAAGTAAGAAATTAATATTATGTAATAATTAAATTTCACTGAAGGTAGTCCCTATACTGATCCTTTTTTTTTTTTTTTTTTTTTTTTTGCAGTACGCGGGCCTCTCACTGATGTGGCCTCTCCCGTTGTGGAGCACAGGCTCCGGATGCGCAGGCCTAGCGTCCATGGCTCACGGGCCTATCCGCTCCGCGGCATGTGGGATCCTCCCGGACCAGGGCACGAACCCATGTCCCCTGCATTGGCAGGCGGACTCTCAACCACTGCGCCACCAGGGAAGCCCCTGATTCTTATATTTATCTTAGGATTAGATTGCTCAAGTTATTTTACTTTGTCTTCTCTGTGCATTTGATAACTTTCTTTCACTGAGGTAAGATGTATTTACTCCACTGTGCGTTAAAACTGGAACAGAATTATATTAAAAATTTACAATAGTAGAAAACAGTAAAAGGCAAACATTAGCTCAGAGACTAATATGTTAGGTTAAACATTTCCACTTTTCCATGTCACTAAATACCCTGCAGTTTGAATTTTTAGCCTGGGTTTTAGCATAGGTGTTGTGGGGATCATGTTGAATATGTCCTCTAATGAACACTTCCCTCACACTTTCCAATCCATGGCTTCCACAATTTGTTATTTGATTGTTGAAAATCCTAGGATAGTTAAGCCTCTTCAAATGAAAAGACTGTCAATTCCATCTCTATCATCTTCCTCTCCTCCTAACTTCTCAATGTACCTGTACTAAGCGCACGTTTGTCACAATGATTGTTTTAGTCATTGTGCTAAAATATTTGGCTTAAATCACCCCATTAAATCCTTACAACATTCATATGAATTATATGAGTTACATGCCCATTTTACAGAGAAGGAACATGAGAACATGAAAGAACTTAATAAATCTACCCAAAGTAACAGGAAATAGGAAAAGCTGTCAGATACCAACGTTCAAGATAAGATGGGTAGAGTTCATTTTCTCAGTAAGCTTTTTCTCCTTCTTTTATGAGAAAAAAATTATGATTTCACAACTTTCTGTACATCTATGGGCTTATCTGTTCAAAATTGTATTCCATTTTTTCAATGGTGTTGGTGAGAAGAAACAGGGGATGAGATCCCTGTAAGTAGAACCAGTGGGATTTTTATTTAAAGCCTGTTCTGACATTCAAAAAAGGCAAAGGTTACCAACTGTCTTTCCTAACACAATTCACACTGAGTACACTTATTATAGTCTCACCCAAGACTGAACTCCAGGGAATTTACAATGATGTAGGAAAATCTTTTCTCCTAATGATTGACATTTCAAATTGAGTAGAAAAAAAATGAAATGAGGGAATTAATGTAAACCACGTTGTCCAGTTTTAGAAAGAAGACTTAAAAAGCACTAACACATAAAATCTGGCTTTCTCAGTAATCCGGCTGTTATAGCTTTTGTGTTAAAGTTGCTTAATAAAAAATTAACATACTAAAGCTAATAAATTCTATGAGGATTATTTATGATGGACTCCGAAAGAGTCAGCAGTTTTTGCTTATAAAGATATTTTAAAAAGAATTTAGAATTAATATAAAGCCAATAAATCATTGTGGATAATCAGTACTTTTAGTGTAAAAAAGAAAAGAAAAAATCATGCACAAACTTCATTATAGTAATTTTGAATTTGAGATATGAAATATAAAGTATCTATTATATATATATATATATACACACATATATATACCTATACATATATATGTCTAAAGTAGAAAAGTGATTAGTTTTACTATCACTCTACCAGATATTACATACCACCTGACATCTTCCAATATGAAGTCCATAGCACCACTGCTGTAATGTGTTTGTAAAAAATATTTAACCTGAATCTATTCTATCTCTTAGATCCAACTTCCTGGTTACAGTAATTCAGATGATTAATGAATAATTAATGTAAAAACATTCAAACAAATTCAGAAGGTAGGACATTCTAGGAGCTCTTCTACAAGTCAGTACCATTGAGGAAATAAAGGGCATGTGTGTCCATGAGTGATTGTTTTTCTGGGTGTTGTCTTTCAGATTGAAGTGAATTAAAAGATAAACCAATCAATGGGAATTCCCTAGCGGTCCAGTGATTAGGGTTCAGCACTTTCACTGCCGTGGCCCTGGGTTCAGTCCTGGTCAGGGAGCTAAGATCCCGTAAGCTGCAAGGTATGGCCAAAAAGAAAAAACAGATATACAAACCAATGGAATGTATAGCTCTTGATGAATACTGATTAAATGAAAGCAGCATAAAAGATATTTGGTGAACTAGGTAAATAAATGTGACTAGAACCAGGTTTTAGATCATTAGGGGATTATTCATTTTGTTAGATCTGATGACACACTAGTAATGTTAGGAAAATTATTTTATTTTGTACAGATGCCAACTGAATTATTTATGTCTGATATGATATGTTTTATAATTATAACTTAGTTAAAATACTTCAGTGAAAGCATAACTAGATGGATCAAATGTAGCAAAATATAAACATTTGCTAAATCTTATTGAAAGGGATGTAGGTGCTCTTTGCTTTACTGTATATTTAAAATACGCATTACAAAAAAGAAAAAAATTACCAAAAAAAATTTGCACAAAATTTGTAGTCAACTTGGTAGTTACTTATGCCTCAATTTAAAATAGAACTTGAAATCTGATTGCTCATTTTATATATGTATATATATATATATATATATATATATACACACACATATATACATGTGTATGTATATACATATATACACGTGTGTGTATATATATATATATATATACATATATGATAGTTTGACAACAAGATTACCCTAAATTGTAGTGATAAAGCCAAATTTGTGGAAATGGGTACCTAAGGACAAACCCAGAAACTCTGCTGATTCTGCTAAGGTACCCTATCCACAGCTTAATACTAGGAAAAATCAAAGATTCTTGTAAACATTCTAATTACCTGTTTCTTAGTACAAGGGTGGAATGATTACATTTTTCTGGCTTTCTAAGTTAGAATAGATTGTCCTATAAAATTTAATATTTTGTCACTTTGAAAGGTTGATATGCTAACTTTGAAGAAGTAAGCTTGTGAAATCAAAAACAATATTATGAGATACATGGAGTATAGACTTCAAGCAAAAAAGTTAGAATACCTGTTCCGTTATCAGTGCCTCTCTAAGGATAGTTTTGTATCCATAAAGAGGAAAGGGTTAATAGGATGCAACAGTAAGAATGTCATATTTTGAAATTAAAACACATGCTTTGGGTATGTGCCATGGAAGGGAGGAGAGAGAGTGCCAAATGGAAAAATAGTGTAAAAATGCATGGTATAAAGAAGATGAGTGAAAAAAAGAAACAAAAAACAAAACAAAACAAACAAAAGTCCTTCCTATGATACAGTGCTGCTACAACCAGCTCTTTATGTCATAACAGTATACAGTTTAAAGTATTCCAGAACATGTTTCCTATAATATTTTATTTTTGAAAGATAACAAAATCTGAAATTCTAGAATTTCTATTGACCTTTAGTTGGCTTACTTTAGTTACGTCTTATAGTTACCTGTGTCTGAATATATGTTGCATTTTGAAAAACCTTGTTATACATTCAGGGGTAAAAAATGAATTCTGACATGATACCAAAACCGGTGGTTCAAGACTCACAAATATTCAGCGTAATGTATTATTTTTTGTCAAGAACATTTGAAGGCTTAGAAAACACCTTCAATTTGTTTTTTTAATTCTCTAACACCATCTTCACCCTGTCTATAACCTGCAATACTGGAACTGTTCCTCAGGGAATCTGACAATCTTAACAGGTAAACATGTAATTATAACCAGTATAAAAAGCAGATTTTCTAACTTCTCAAAAACTGATTTTTTTTAATGTCAGAGCTGAGGCACTAGCAGTTCTGTAGAATTTACAGATTTAAGTGTTAAGAGTGTTGACATTTTCAAGAGCATGCCACTATTTTTATTTCATCCTGGGTAATTATAGGTTCTTATAAAAATTCATATACATTCCTTGCTTGGAGAAAAGATAAATTATCTTCTCTTATTTTGTGTATTATTGGCAATAATAATAGCTTTTTCTGATAATGTTGATTTTATAAAAGATATATTCATATATTAGAATTCATTTGTATTTGTGAAATTAATTAGTATTATTTCATAACTTAGAAATCATACTGGTTTTTAAACTAGTAAAAAAAAAAAAACTCCATATAGACAGAAAGCTACTACTTTATAGCAGCTTTTTAACCATGCATCTACTGTCTTCAGAACTGAGAGAGTCACTGTAACTGAGGCAAAGTGGTACCCTGTGAAGGATTTGGGAGCTAAGACTAACTCTGAGGGACTCTGAAGCAGAGATTTCCCCATGTTTCCCAGGTTTCAGTTCATTTCTCAGAAGGCTTGGGAGATAACATAATAAGAGTCAAGAACTTCTGCCTTCAAAATCCTGGCAATGTTAGCTAATAAGAGATATAGTCTTGTACTTCATCAAAGAGGAAGGTTCCCCAGACTCTTTTGTAAAGATTAGGCAGGTCTGTAACACTGGGTAATTATGAGTATGTGATTCTAATATAACTTCTGATCTTCAAACAATATGAATACTCCTGGTCATTGAGATAAAAAACAGTTTAGTCAGTAGAAACTTAAAACCTGAAGGTCAATAAAGCCATATACAAGGTGTAAAAATATACAAGATGTAAAACTAAGAAAATAAATGTAAACCCAGGATAATGAACAGGTATTTCAACAAATTAATCTGAGAGTCTAAGTGCTACATGCATATAATGATTCAAAACAGACCCTATAATTTAAGATTTTATTGCTCAGGGGAAACATACATTTGAAAATGTAATTTCAACAGAATGTATAAAATGCAAGAGTACAGCTAACCATGGGACTATAGTAATAAAAAGAGGTGTATCTAAATATTTGGGGGAGGAAGAAGGTGGGGAATGAGTTGATTCTTAGAAGGGAAGTAAAGGTGATTCATGTTAACAAAGGAAAGAAAATTCTAGAATCATTGTCACCAAAGTTAGAGGCCTCAAATAATATGATATATCTTCTGGATACTATCTATTATCTGGTACTGAAGAACAATAAATTATAAAGGGGAAAATAATAATAAGAATGCTTAGGATAGGCTAAATTTCTGACATTGAAAGGCATGTCCTTTTAACCAACTTAAACTATCCTCTATGCAATAAAGGGATATTAAAGGACTGTAGACACTCGGTCACTCTGCCAGAAGTTGAGGAATATAAACTTCAGGAGAACAAAACTGGATTCATGAAGAATAATGAAAGATAATTGTATGGAAAACAAGAGCTAGTAGTGCTTAAACGAGGGCACTGAGGGCAGAAGGAGTTTCTAAAGGCTTTGTGTGTGTGTGTGTGTGTGTGTGTGTGTGTGTGTGTGTGTGTGTGT
>NW_020837946.1:40039410-40195882 GCF_003676395.1 Aethalodelphis obliquidens | reverse complement strand
TGTGTGTGTGTGTGTGTGTGTGTGTGTGTGTGTGTGTGTGTGTGTGTTTGGAAAAGATGTACAGATTATCTTCATAGCTACATATATATAATTACATATGTATGTGTAATTCCTTATTTTTGCCTCTGGTAATCTATAATCTGCTTTCTGTTTCTATGGATTTACCTTTTCTAGATATACCATATAAAATAAATCATATAATATGTGAGCTTTTTTGTCCTTTCTTTCACTTCGCATAATACTTTCAAGGTTCATCCAAGCTGTAGTATGTATCAGTATTGTGTTTTTTATTGCTGAATAACAGTCTATTGTATGTATATATCAAAATTTGTTTATCCAGTTATCCATTGATGGACATACAAGTTGTTTTGACGTTTTATTATTATGGATAATGCTGCTATAAACATTTGTCTACAAATTTTTAGGTGGACATATGCTTGTATTTCTCTTGGATATATATCTAGAAGTGGAATTGTTGGGTCATATGGTAATTCCATGTTTAACTCTTTCAAGAACCACTAAACTATCTTTCATGGTGTCTGTATGTTTCATATTCCCACAAGCAATACTAATTAAATGTATAGGTGTTCTGAGGTCTCCACATCCTCACCAATACTTATTTTCTATTTTTTAAATTAAAGCCATCATAGTGAGTGTGAAGTGATATCTCATTGTGTTTTTGATTTGCATTTCTTTAATGACCAATGATGTTGAATATCTTTCATGTACAGATTGACCATTTTTTGAGTATATATGCAAATATATAATATTTATATGACAAAATATATATTGTATTTTTTGGAGGAAATGTCTATTTAAGACCTTTTCCATTGTTAATTGGGTTGTCTTTTTGTTGTTGGGTTGTAAGTGTTCTTTATGAATTGAGGATATTAAATTGTTATCAGATATGATTTGCATATATTTTATGAATTATTTAGGTAATCTCTTCAAATTCTTGATAATGTTCATTGATGCATGAATGTTTCCAATTTTAATGAAGTCCAATTTATCTAGTTTTTCTTTTGTAGCTCATGCCTGTAGCTCACCAAATCTAAGAATCCATTGCCAAATCTGAAGTCATGAAGAGTTACCGCTATGTTTTCTTCTGAAAGTTTTATAGTTATAGCTCTTATATTTAGGTCATTGATCTATTTTGTGTTAATGTTTGTATACGAAGTAAGATTGGGTTAATTTCTGAATTTTCAATTCTATTATATTAGTCTATATGATTCTCTTTATGCCAGTAGTTCACTGTTGTATCAATAACTACTATAGCTTTGTAGTAAGTTTTAAAATTGGTAAATGTGAGTTCTACTACTGTTTTTATATTTTAATATTGTTTTGGATAATTTGAAGCTCCTTGCAATTCCATTTATTTTGAGAATGTTTTTCCATTTCTGCAAGAGATGTCATTGAAATTTTCATAAGATTGCATTGAATCTATAGAGCTCTTTGGGGTGTACTGTCAACATAATATTAAATCTTCCAATCTATGAATATAGGATATCTTTCCAAAAGGAAAATAGTAGGTCTTCTTAATTTCTTTCAGAAATACCTTGTAGTTTTCAGTGAACAAATCTTTCAACCACTTGGTTAAATTTATTCCTAGGAATTTAATTACTTTGGATATCATGGTAAGTGAAATTGTTTCCTTTTCTTCTTAATCTTATTTAAATATATTTATATTTATATAGGTAGAAATAACTTTTTTTAAACAACTTTATTGGAGTGTAATTGCTTTACATTGTTGTGTTAGTTTCTGCTGTATAACAAAGTGAAACAGCTATCCGTATACTTATATACCCATATCCACTCCATCTTGCGCCTCCCTCCCAACCTCCCTATCCCACCCCTCTAGGTGGTCACAAAGCACCAAGCTGATATCCCTGTGCTATGAGCCTGCTTCCCATTAGCTATTTATTTTACATTTGGTAGTATATATATGTCAATGCCACTCTCTCACTTCGTCCCAGCTTACCCTTCCCCCTCCCTGTGTCCTTAATCCATTTTTTATATCTACGTCTTTATTCCTGTCTTGCCCCTAGGTTCTTCAGAATCATTTTTCTTTTTTTTTTTTAGATTCCATATATATGTGTTAGCATATGGCATTTGTTTTTCTCTTTCTGACTTACTTCACTCTGTATAACAGACTCTAGGTCCATCCACCTCACTACAAGTAACTCAATTTCATTTCTTTTAATGGCTGAGTAATATTCCATTATATATATGTGCCACATCTTTATCCATTCATCTGTCAATGAACACTTGGGTTGCTTCCATGTCCTGGCTATTGTAAACAGTGCTGCACTGAACATTGTGGTACATGATTCTTTTTGAATTATGATTTTCTCAGGGTGTATGCCTAGTAGTGTGATTGCTGGATCATATGGTAGTTCTATTTTTAGTTTTTTAAGGAACCTCCATACTGTTCTCCATAGTGGCAGTATCAATTTACTTTCCTACCAACAATGTAGGAGGGTTACCTTTTCTCCACAGCCTCTCCAGCATTTACTGTTTGTAGATTTTTTGATGATGGCCATTCTGAGTGGTGTGAAATGATACCTCATTGTAGTCTTGATTTGAATTTCTCTAATGATTAGTGATGTTGAGCATCCTTTCATGTGTTTGTTGGCAATCTGTATATCTTCTTTGGGGAAATGTCTATTTAGGTCTTCTGCCCATTTTTGGATTGGGTTGTTTGTGTTTTTGATATTGAGCTGCATGAGTTGCTTGTATATATTAGAGATTAATCCTTTGTCAGTTGCTTTGTTTGCAAATATTTTCTCCCATTCTGAGGGTTGTCTTTTTGTCTTGTTTATAGTTTCCTTTGCTGTGCAAAAGCTTTTAAGTTTCATTAGGTCCCATTTGTTTATTTTTCTTTTTATTTCCATTTCTCTAGGAGGTGGGTCAAAAAGGATCTTGCTGTAATTTATGCCATAAAGTGTTCTGCCTATGTTTTCCTCTAAGAGTTTGATAGTGTCTGGCCTTACATTTAGGTCTTTAATCCATTTTGAGTTTATTATTGTGTATGGTGTTACAGAATGTTCTAATTTCATTCTTTTACATGTAGCTGTCCAGTTTTCCCAGCACCACTTATTGAAGAGGCTGTCTTTTCTCCATTGTATATTCTTGCCTCCCTTATCAAAGATAAGGTTACCATATGTGCATGGGTTTATCTCTGGGCTTTCTAGCCTGTTCCATTGATCTATATTTCTGTTTTTGTGCCAGAACCATACTGTCTTGATTACTGTAGCTTTGTAGTATAGCCTGAAGTCAGGGAGCCTGATTCCTCCAGCTCCATTTCTTTTTTTTTTTGACGTACATGGGCCTCTCACTTCTGTGGCCTCTCCCGTTGTGGATCACAGGCTCTGGACGTGCAGGCTCAGCGGCCATGGCTCACGGGCCCAGCTGCTCTGTGGCATGTGGCATCCTCCCGGACTGGGGCATGAACCCGTGTCCCCTGCATCGGCAGGCAGACTCTCAACCACTGCGCCACCAGGGAAGCCCCTCCAGCTCCACTTTTCTTTCTCAAGATTGCTTTGGCTATTTGGGGTCTTTTGTTTTTCCGTACAACTTGTGAAATTTTTTGTTCTAGTTCTGTGAAAAATGCCAGTGGTAGTTTGATAGGGATTGCATTGAATCTGTAGATTGCTTTGGGTTGTATAGTCATTTTCATAATGTTGATTCTTCAAATCCAAGAACATGGTATATCTATCCATCTGTTTGTATCAACTTTAATTTCTTTCATCAGTGTCTTATAGTTTTCTGCATACAGGTCTTTTGTCTCCTTAGGTAGGTTTATTCCTAGGTATACTATTCTTTTTGTTGCAATGGTAAATGGGAGTGTTTCCTTAATTTCACTTTTGGATTTTTCATCATTAGTGTATAGGAATGCAAAAGATTTCTGTGCATTAATTTTGTATCCTGCTACTTTACCAAATTCATTGATTAGCTCTAGTAGTTTTCTGGTAGCATCTTTAGGATTCTTTATGAATACTATCATGTTATTTGAAAACAGTGAGAGTTTTACTTCTCTTCTGATTTGGATTCCTTTTATTTCTTTTTCATCTCTGATTGTTGTGGCTAAAACTTCCAGAACTATGTTGAATAACAGTGGTGAGAGTGGGCAACCTTGTCTTATTCCTGATCTTAGTGGAAATGCTTTCAGTTTTCACCACTGAGAATGATGTTGGCTGTGGGTTTGTCATATATGGCCTTTATTATGTTGAAGTAAGTTCCCTCTATGCCTACTGGAGGGTTTTTATCATAAATGGGTGTTGAATTTTGCATCTATTGAGAATATCATATGGTTTTTATCCTTCAATTTGTTAATATGGTGTATCACACTGATTGATTTGCATATACTGAAGAGTCCTTGCATTCATGGGATAAACCCCACTTGATCATGGTGTATGATCCTTTTAATGTTCTGTGGGATTCTGTTTCCTAGTATTTTGTTGAAGATTTTTGCATCTATCTTCATCAGTGATATTTGCCTGTAGTTTTCTTTCTTTGTGACATCTTTGACTGGTTTTCATATCAGGGTGCTAGTGGCCTTGTAGAATGAGTTTGGGAGTGTTCCTCCCTCTGCTATATTTTGGAAGAGTTTGAGAAGGATAGGTGTTAGCTCTTCTCCAAATGTTTTTTTAGAATCGCCTGTGAAGCCATCTGGTCTTCGGCTCTTGTTTGTTGGAAGATTTTTAGTCACAGTTTCAATTTCAGTGCTTGTGATTGGTCTGTTTATCTTCTCTATTTCTTCCTGGTTCAGTCTGGGCATGTTGTGCTTTTCTAAGAATTTGTCCATTTCTTCCAGGTTGTCCATTTTATTGGCATATAGTTGCTTGTAGTAATCTCTCATGATCGTTTGTATTTCTGCAGTGTCAACTGTTACTTCTGCGTTTTCATTTCTAATTCTGTTGATTTGAGTCTTCTCCCTTTTTTTTCTTGATGAGCTGGCTAATGGTTTATCAATTCTGTTTATCTTCTCAAAGAACCAGTTTTTAGTTTTATTGATCTTTGGTATCGTTTCCTTCATTTATTTTTCATTTATTTCTGTTCTGTTCCTTATGATTTCTTTCCTTCTGCTAACTTTGGGTTTTTTTTGTTCTTCTTTCTCTAATTGCTTTAGGTGTAAGGATAGTTTTTTTATTTGAGACTTTTCTTGTTTCTTGAGGTAGGATTGTATTGCTATAAACATCCCTCTTAGAACTGCTTTTGCTGCATCCCATAGGCTTTGGGTCGTCGTGTTTTCATTGTCATTTGTTTCTAGGTATTTTTTGATTTCTTCTTTGATTTCTTTGGTGATCTCTTGGTTATATAGTAGCACACTGTTTAGCCTCCATGTGTTTGCAGTTTTTACAGTTTTTTTCCTGTAATTGATATCTAGTCTCATAGCATTGTGGTTGGAAAAGATACTTGATATGATTTCTATTTTCTTAAATTTACCAAGGTTTGATTTGTGACCCAAGATATGATCTCTCCTGGAGAACGTTCCATGAGCACTTGAGAAGAAAGTGTATTCTGTTGTTTTGGGATGGCATGTCCTATAAATATCAATTAAGTCCATAGTGTTTAATGTGTCATTTAAAGCTTGTGCTTCCTTATTAATTTTCTTTTTTTTTTTTTTTCATTTTCGTTGATCTGTACATTGGTGAGAGTGTGGTTTTAAAGTCCTCTACTATGATTCTGTTTACTGTTGTTTTCACCTTTTATGGCTGTTAGCATTTGCCTTATGTATTGAGGTGCTCCTATGTTGGGTGCATAAATATTTACAATTGTTATATCTTCTTGGATTGATCCCTTGATCCTCATGTAGTGTCCCTCCTTGTCTCTTGTAGTAGTCTTTATTTTAATGTCTATTTTGTCTGATATGAGAATTGCTCTTCCAGATTTCTTTTGATTTCCATTTGCATGGAATATCATTCTCCATTCTCTCACTTTCAGTCCAAATTTGTTGCTAGGTTTGAAGTGGGTCTCTTGTAGACAGCATATATATGGGTCTTGTTTTTGTATCCATTCAGTCAGTCTATGTCTCTTGGTTGGATCATTTAATCCATTTACATTTAAGGTAATTACTGGTATGTATGTTCCTATTTCATTTTCTTAATTGTTTTGGGTTTGTTATTTTAGGTCTTTTCCTTCTCTTGTGTTTGTTGCCTAAAGAAGTTCCTTTAGCATTTGTGGTGCTGAATTCTCTTAGCTTTTGTTTGTGTGTAAAGGTTTTAATTTCTCCATTGGATCTGAATGAGATCCTTGCTGGGTAGTGTAATCTTGGTTGTAGGTTTTCTCCTTTCTTCACTTTAAATATGTCTTGCCACTCCCTTCTGGCTTGCAGAGTTTCTCCTGAAAGAGCAGCTGTTAACCTTATGGAGATTCCCTTGTATGTTATTTGTTGCTTTTCCCTTGCTGCTTTCAAAATTTTTTCTTTGTATTTAATTTTTGATAGCTTGATTAATATGTGTGTTGGCATGTTTCTCCTTGGATTCATCCTGTATGGGACTCTGAGCTTCCTGGACTTGATTGACTATTTCCTTTCACATATTAGGCAAGTTTTCAACTATAATCTCTTCAAATATTTTCTCAGTCCCTTTCTTTTTCTCTTCTTCTTCTGGGACCCCTATAATTCGAATGTTGGTGTGTTTAATGTCATCCCAGAGGTCTCTGAGACTGTCCTTAATTCTTTTCATTCTTTTTTCTTTATTCTGCTCTTCAGTAGTTATTTCCACTATTTTATCTTCCAGGTCAGGAATCTGTTCTTCTGACTCAGTTATTCTGCTATTGATTCCTTCTAGAGAATTTTTAATTTCATTTATTGTGTTGTTCACCATTGTTTATTCGCTCTTTCGTTCTTCTAGTTCCTTGTTAAACGTTTCTTGTACTTTCTCAATTCTATTTCCAAGATTTTGGATCATCTTTACTATCATTATTCTGAATTCTTTTTCAGGTAGACTGCCTATTTCCTCTTCATTGTTTGGTCTAGTGAGTTTTTACCTTTCTCCTTCATCTTCTATGTGTTTCTCTGTCTTCTCATTCTGCTTAACTTACTGTGTTTGGTGTCTCCTTTTCACAGGCTGCAGGTTAGTAGTTCACATTGATTTTGGTGTCTGTCCCCAGTTGCTATGGTTGTTTCAGTCGGTTGTGTAGGCTTCCTGTTGAAGGGGACTGTTGCCTGTGTTCTGGTGGATGAGGCTGGATCTTGTCTTTCTGATGGGCAGGACTGTGTCTGGTGGTGTGTTCTGTGAACTTTTTATGATTTTAGGTAGCCTCTCTGCTAATGGGTGGGGTTGTGTTCCTGTCTTGCTAGTTGTTTGGCATTGGGTGTCCAGCACTGAAGCTTGCTGGTCATTGAGTGGAGCTGGGTCTTAGTGTTGAGATGGAGATCTCTGGGAGAGCTCTTTCTGATTGATACTACATGGGTCCAGGAGGTCTCTGCTGGACCAGTGTCCTGAACTCAGCTCTCCCATCTCAGAGCCTCAGGCCTGACACCCGGCCAGAGTACCAAGCCCCTGTCAGCCACACGGCCAAGTACATGGGGAGTTTTTTGCCTTTTGGGAAGTCTGAGGTCTTCTGCCAGTGTTCAGTAGGTGTTCTGTAGGAGTTGTTCCATATGTAGATGTATTTCTGATGTATTTGTGGGGAGGAAGGTGATCTCCACACCTTACTCCTCCACCATCTTGAAGGTCCTCCTGAAATTGTTTCCTTAAGTTCTTTTTTGGATTGCTTGTTGCTGGTTCATAGAAACACAACTGATCTTTATGTAAGGAGAGCTTTTTAAGATGTATATTTTAAGTACCTATTAGTTGGTAATATGGGGCTGGGTTTTAATGAACAATTTCTAGCCTTACCAGAGGCCACAAAGCTGATGGGGTTCCTCTGTATAAGCATTTGGGCCAGAGCGGCTGCCCCACCCCTGGCCAGGCTTCTGGGGCTTTGGATATTGTGTGATAGGTGGTGTGAGCCAAACTCCTTAGGGACCAGCCTGGGAAGAGAGGCCTTTGGAACCAGAACACCAGGTGTGTCTCATCCTAGGACTCCCCTGCTGGGAAGAGTAGAACTCCTGAGATCCCTCAAGATGGGACTTCCTCTGAGAAGTATAATCCCAGGTGCAGTGCCTAGGGCCTGATTTTACCATTCTCTGAGCTGCCTTTGACTCTGAGCACATCCTAGTCTATCCTCTCCCTGCCTCTCCAACAGGACTCGCGCTTTACTCCCCCCACATACCCGAAGTCACACTGCACACATAGGGGCTTCAACTGTGTCCTGGTTTGTTTTTTTTTTATTTTTTGAAGGAAAAAATAAGAGTTACTGAATAATTTATATAAATATAATTGTCACAGCAACACTGGAGGCATTACCCGAATTCTCAGATAAAGAACATCAAGGGTCAAGGTCACAGAGCTAGTAAAAGACAGGGCTTAGACACAAATTCAGATCTGCCAAATTCAAACTCTCTATTGTACCATGTGGCCTATTTGATTCTGTCATAATTAAATTGGCTTTATTCTATAAATATATGCCATTGATCTCATGTGGCTATGTGTAGATGACTCAACACAACCTAGAAGCTGGGGGCTGGAGGTTGATGTATGTGATGATGAGGAAGATAGATAGTGAGAATTAAACTGAAAGCTATATTAGGGAGGGTATATTTTATACTGTATGCAATGAAAAGGCATTGGGAAAATTTATACAGAGGAACTACATAATAGATATGAAATTTTTTTAAAAATCCAGTAGCAAGTAGAAGAAACAGTATTAGATGAGGGCAACACTGGTAGAAACAGACTAGTTAGGAAACTCATGTTTTCAAGGGGAAGAAGGATGTTGGCATGAAGTAGATATCAGTGGTGTCAATGCATGTTTCTATGCGGCTGAACTTAAAGCTATGATGAAGAATAAAGGGGAGAAGAATATGGAGGATGACATCCAAGGATTTTAGTTGGTTCATTCAGGGGAGAATATTGTTCACTCGACTGAAATATAGCAGATAGAGAATTATGTTTATGTTTTGTCTAAGACCTGGGGAAAAACATAGTTTCTTTTTTTGGATTTAGATAGAGGCATTGGTTGTCAATCCTGACTTGAGAAATCTACAGAACAAGAAAAGGCCTGCCTGCTTTTCTGGCAGACAGAAAAACACTGCAGCATCTGCTCCATTTCTTAGAGGCCGTGAGGTTAAGGGATAGTGAGTGTTGCCAGGAGGAGTTGTGGGCCACTGGGAGAAAGAGTTATAGTGGAGGAGCCTTGGGACACCCAATAGCAAAGCCTGCAGTGTGAGGACAGAGAAGATGGAGGGCATTGAGGAATTTCCAGGATGAAGGACAAAAACTGCAGCCAAAAACCTTTCTGGTAAAGAGTGGCAATGCTGGTGAGCAGATTGAGATGAAGAGCAGGATTCTCCAATCCTACTCTCTTTCTGGTTGGAAAGCAGCCTGCAGCAGTTATAGGCTTTGAATCAGAAGCAGCCTGAGCTTAGGAAAAGGAAACCATTTAACATTAGCCTAAATCTTGTGTTTTGAAAAAAATCTTGTATGTTGTCTAGTTATTAAACTGACATATTGATTGTGACATAACAAAATCAGAGGACTATCTCTTACCTAAGAATTAACAGAGTATGGATACTGGAGTTTTCAGCAAGGAAATGAGGTTACTCTAATCAAGGAAACTCTAAAGGAAAAGAGGGAGAATGACTCAACTTGAGCTCAGATATAACCTTACTCAGCACTTGTTTAACTTGCCTGATACAACCGTGTAGCCCTTAGCTCTCCATTCTCACCTTTCAATATGCTTCAGACATATAGGAGGCCTTCTCTGGGTTCCTAAGATATACTAAACTCTTTCTTACAATAGAATATTTACACATATTGTTTCCATGACCAGGAACGTTCTTTCCCTGGTTTCTTGCACGTTGGCCCCTTTTGAAAACTCAGTATCAGCTAAAGCTTGAATCTTTCAAATATCTTTCCCTAGCTGCTGTCACATAGTCTGATGGACAGATGAAGAAAAAGATGAACAGAGAGAAAGAGAGTCTACTTGGAAATCCATTCATTTTTATATAGCATGTGTCACATCTTATAATTACGTAATTATGTTTCTTTGCTTATTGCTCCAGTAGACTGTAAGTCTCATGAAGGCAGATGCTTTGTTCTTTTCATACACATTGTATTGGCTTGGCCAAAAAGTTCGTTCGTGTTTTTCTGGAAATTAATGTTCTTTAAAAAAGATAAACCTAAATTTTTCTTATTAAGATAAGGATACTGTTAGTTTCAAGATATTTTTTCCTTCTTATAGTGATTGATCTTCTAAGTCTGATAGTATTAACACTTACTCAGCTATCTTAATTGTCTTACTTTGTCATTTCAATACCAATTTAAAAAGTCTTTAAATATCTTTAGGAAATACTGTTCAAGGTTATCTTTAATTTATTATTATTTTTAATTTCAGAAGAGTTTAGATGTAAAAGACTATTAGGAAGTTTATCATAGGAAGCATAGTGTGAATCCAAACCATTAAGAATTAGCAAATGGGGACTTCCCTGGTGGCACAGTGGTTAAGAATCCGCCTGCCAATTCAGGGGACACGGGTTTGAACCCTGGTATGGGAAGATCCCACATGCCGTAGAGCAATTAAGCCCGTGTGCCACAACTACTGAGCCTGCACTCTAGAGTCCGCGAGCCACAACTACTGAGCCTACGTGCCACAACTACTGAAGCCTGCATGCCTAGAGCCCATGCTCTGTGACAAGAGAAGCCACTGCAATGAGAAGCCTGCACACCGCAACAAAAAGTAGCCCCCGCTCACCGCAAAACTAGAGAAAATCCCGCGCGCAGCAACGAAGACTCAATGCAGTCAAAAATAAATAAATAAATAAAAGACTTCATTAAAAAAAAAGAATTAGCAAATATATGCTTTTTCACATACTTGAAATATTCACTCTAAATGTCCAAGTTTGTCATTTAAATTTATATAAATGTACCTAATATAGAATTGTAGATGGGTATTAATACTAGTAAGCAGGTTTGCTTGGTGCAGTGTTTTATGTTAGCAATAGTGAGACTATTTTCTATGTATTTTAGACTTGAGCAAACGAATAAATATATTGAGGATAGCAGGAGCCATATTTCATATGTTTGGAAAGAGTTGCAAACAGAAAGAGGGAAGATTAGAACGTATCCTCTGGTGTTGGGTTGGAGTTGAAGGTATTAATATGACATCTGTCTATCTACCTCTGTCTCCATCTGTATCTCTATCTCTATCTCCACAACTGACCTTTGAACAATGCAGAGGTTAATTTGAGTATTATTTGTAGTGGGTCTTCTGTATCTGAGGTTCCTCTGCATCTGTGGATTCAACCAACCACAGATAGTGTAGTATTGTAGTATATACTATAGAAAAATATCCATGTATAAGTGGACCAGTGCATTGTTCAAGGGTCAATTGTATTTAAATATATATTATATTTATACATCTGTATCTATGTATTACCTATCTATATACATATATGGAAATTTGGAGAGAGAGAAATTTAGAGAGAAATATAAATATGAGTGTATGTATATGTGTGTGTGTATCACTCCAAATACATTATGTATGTTTTATATGATGTATATTATCAGTATAATTTTATTGTTTATATTAATATATTTTAAACTTTTATATTATATATTTATGCATTAAACATTAATATGCATATATTTTGTATATTTCATATATTTTATACTTTATAATATGGATCAATCAATTTTGATTATTCATGGATTCCATATTTGTCAATTCACCCACTTACAAAATATATTTTCAGCACCAAAATCAATAGTCACAGTGCTTTTATAGTCATTTGCAGACATGTGCAGGGTAGTGAAACACTCAAGTTGCCTAGGGCACTTGTTCTCAGCTGAGGATGAACAAGGGAACTCTGCCTTCTTGTTTCAGTTCTCATGCTGTATACAAGTGTTCCTTGCATGGAGTATTTAGTGCCATATATTTTTTCTCACATTTGTATGTTCTTCATTGGTGATTTTTCTGTTTAGAATTGCTCCCATGTGTAGTGCTGTAGTGCTGTCTAGTGCACCAAAGCACAAGAAGGCTGTGATGTGCCTTATGGAGAAAATACATGTTAAATAAGTTTCATTCAGACACAGCTTATAGAGCCATTTGCTGTGGGTTCAATGTTAATGAACCAACAACAGGGTACACTCAAAAAAAAGGAAAGGAAATTTGCCCATCTGCACGTGAAGCAGCTCTGGAAAGTGCTAAAATAAAATAGGTAGTATGTCATGAACTTATGTAAAATATAGAACAGTTAAATTTGTGGATTCATGAGATGACTGATAAAAGCACAGTGCAAGGCATTACTGTGAGGCCAAAAGCCAAAGAAACCATTATCCAGGGTTAGAAAAATGTTAACCTCTTCATGACTGGTGTTTTATTATAAACAAATACCATATAAACTTAGTTATTTGTAAGGAATATATATATATATATATATATATATATATATTAACATGCACATTAGTGCATGTTATCTAAAAAGAACAACAACAACAACAAAAAACCCCTGTGCCTTTCCTTTTTAGAATCTAGTCAAATTAGTAAAATTAAAAAAAAAATAAAATCTAGCACTTGCTGATGTGGATGACATTTAATTTAGAGTACTTTATAAATGTTTTAAAAGGATCTAGTTCATTGACAATGGGAATTATTGTTAGCAATGGACTATCATAAGAAAATAATCTGAAATGTCCATTTAAAATTCATTTATTCCAACTCATGTTAATATTTAATATTGCTTAATCTTTAGGCTTTGGGTATTTGTCACAGTAAAAAGTATTACATACATTTCTCTGATTTTAGCCATGTAATATTCAAAATATAAAATATATATTTGAGGAGACAGTTGGTTATTTTAAATGTGGTAAAAAAAAACTAGTTAATTATTTTAAAATGATATAGTGACAAGAAAATTATAGATGTGTACTAATTACTGTTTCTTTAAATACAGCCTGTTATTTTAGGATTATCATGGAATATGTGTTAAGAACATTGTCTCTGAAGTCAGATTGCTAGGGAAAACTCTGGCATAGATGTTTACAAGTTGTGTGCTTTTGGGCAAACTTAGTTAACTTGTCAAGACCTTAGTTTCCTCATCTGTAAGATGTGAATAATAGTGGTGTCTGCTTCATGGGATGGCTGTGATGAATACACACACTAAAATTTGAGCTATTAGGTATGAAGCATATAAACAATGTCTATTCTATAAGTTATCATTAAGTGCTAACAATTGTTATTCTCAAAATTAAAGAAAATAATTTAACAATCAATTTAGTAGGATAAAAACAATAGCATGTAACACTGAAAATATTTCCCTGTATTCATACTAATTGCGAATAATTGAAAAGCAAAGGAGCTCCTCAAGTTAATGCAAAAATTAATGAATAATTTTCACCCATTCTTATTTTTAGTGCACAGTTTTCATTATATTTCACAAAATTGCCACTTATTCTTATTTCTAATTCACACTTTCATTATAGCTCATGTTTTTATTTCTCTTGTCTTTACTAAGTTCTTTGTCTAGCTTGTTAAATATTTTCTACTTTCATGTCCTTTGTTTACAATTCTTGGTCATTCTTGTATTTTCTTTCATGGAGTATATTTTCCATTCACTTTCCTAAAATATTTTCCCTGTCTTAGCTATCACTAGTCTAACTTCTACTGGAGTCTGGTTTCTTCTGTGTTGTGCAGATTGTCCCTCAGAGATGAGAGATCTTTGGAGGCAGATGCTGCAGTGCTAATTTCTGAGAACTTCATTTCTTAGATTTTGCTCGGTACTCAATAATTATTACTCCCCAGCAGGAGTGGAGGCAAAGGCTAGAGGGTTAAGGGCCTGAGTCCTCACATGGCCTGTTGCAGACAAGCTTCGTGGAAGTTGGATGGAAAGAATCTCTGTGCTAAACTGTCCTTCCAAGCTGCCAGTTAAGAGCTACTGTGCAAGCAACTCATCCTCCATCCATGTAGCCTGCTGCTTCTTACCAAGGTAATGATTTCTTGTGAGTGCCACATCCCTTCATAACACATCTCTTAGAAAACATATATTTGAGGAAATACATGCTTATTTACAGCTTATGTGAATAGAGATAATATTGACAGTTATGCTGAAAATCATAAAAAACATTTTTCTCTTCAGAATGACTGGCTGAAAATTTTACTCAAAAACTCAGGAAAATAGTATATATCAACACATTGCTCCAGGCATGATTTTTAAAAGGAAAATGTTAAAAGGAAAAAATCAGTTTTGTAAACTTCTTTGTATGTATAATCATACCAACTCACATATCAACTAGCAATAAATTATATGCTAATTATTTTCAGTATTAGTCAAAAGTAATCCACAGACTCATGTGAACTATCTTCATTAGATTATATGTAAATATATATTTTTAAATTAGTATAAGATGAATTGCATAAGTTTTTCAATATTAGTAGATATGACTTTAAATATCTTGAATATTCCCTTAAGAAATAAGCTACTTAGAGGATAGATTTCTAAATGATATATTCACCTATCATCAATTCCATTATTATTTTTTTAATAAAGTTTAGAATGATTTGATTATAATTAACAAGGCATAAGTTATAAGGTTTATGTTGTAAGTATATAAAGTTATAGAGTTTTGTTATGAGATAGTTACCTAACATATTCTCTTGAAAACATCTGTGATACTTCTGTGGATTTGATTCCATGGTAATCAATTATTGCTAAAGTCATCTTATAGTTTTTTCATTTTTAAATCATGATTTGGTTTTTAGCTTGTGAAGTTTTAGCAAACAGGGATCTTACATGTTAGAAATGCCAAAATTTACTAAAGCAATAGTAGGAAAAATTGATATCCCATCCTCCAAAGCCTTTCATTTGCTATTCGTATTGATTTTCATCTATGAAGCATGAAACATGATTCTTACAAAATGGATCCTGCTAAAAAATATACTTTCCCATATTATTTCATAAGAATTTGGACTCAAGAAAAAAAATTTTTTTTCCTCCTTTCCCAGATCCACCTTTTTGTTTGTCTTTTTGGTTCAGAAAACAAAATGGAAATAGGAAGACAGGTTTTAGTTATGACAGGCATTTAAAACTTTGGATTTCAAATAAAACAAAATAAATAATAATGAAGGACATTGAAATTGCAAGAAGGAAATGCACAAATGTTGTTTATCAAGGAAATTCTATGGTCAAGCAGTTGAAAACCCTGTCTATAATTTGAAGTTAATTCTTGCCTCAGTTACCCTTTCATGTTGCTATAATTTCTTTCCTTTCAGTTAGATTTTTCAGTTGTCTCTGTAGTACTGAAAATCTTCTCATTTTTTAAAAATTATTTTCTTCTTAAATTTAATTCCTCCACAGAAGAATTTGTGGTGCCAGTAGTGAAAGAAGATACTTACATTAATTAAATTACTTCTATATTGCAGAATATTAATCTTCATTGGTCAGTCTATATCAATCTAATCAGATATTCCCTTTCAGGTATTTTAACTTCGGTTTGAATAGACTTATTTGCACCACTGTAACATACTCCTGTGTTGTCAAACATAGAAGAGTCTTTTTTAGAACTCACAATAATTGGTCGTTAAGTTTTAGTGTGCGGGAGACTGCTATGAAGAATTGTAAACGTGAATGTGAATTGTGAATTGTGAATTGTGAATGGAATGTCTGGAATGTCTATTCCAGAGCCCTGTATTAATTGATAATGAAATATATTGCAATTTAATTATTCAAGAAGAAAAATTATTTTTAAACTCTAGTCATACACAAACTAGCTATGCCATACTGAATTTGTAACAAATTGACTTACAAGAAAAGTAAATTTGAAAACACAAAAAAGCTAATCAGGTAGAGAAGGGTCAATCCTGCATTTCCCTATTTGAGCATGAGCTGAACAAGTACAAGAGGATAAGGTGACATCTTTCTTGCTAGCTGGATACATAGAACTATTTCTTTACCTAAACTTGTTTAAGAAGCTGTTAAGAAAAAAACTGAGTAGAAAAATAATTGAAGCTTGAGACAGTAAAGTACTGAGAAGGAAAGTAATGTGTGTTTCTTAGTTATTTATTTATTTAATACAGCAGGTTCTTATTAGTTATCTATTTTATACATATTAGTGTATATATGTGTGTAATGTGTGTTTCTTTGACAAAAGAGATAAATGTCTGTCATCCCTAATCAAGGGGTGTTCTGAAAGAAAGAAAAATAACTGAATTATAATTGAAGTCATTCACCCTCAGAAGTTGTGAAAAGGTAATTCCTGTCTGTACCTATAGCAGCAGGGAGCAACACTCCAGACACCGAGGTTTCACAGTACAGGGAATATAAATCAATTATTAGTATATTTCTGTTGTTATTGTTATCAACATTATTTGAATTTCAGGGGACTGTGGGTGTTGGCAGAGATAACATTTGGATTTCCTGAGTTCTCTCTGACTGAATCAAATTTAACTTCATCAGAAGGTACCCACTAGTGCTAAGGTGCTTTGGCACCTTATCTTTTCCCAGTTTATTCCATTCTTAGACAAATTAATTAATATTTGTATGAAAGCAAAATATTCCTGAGAATCTCCCAGCATGTGGATTAAAGAGACGTTGATTTATTGGTTACAACTGAAGTGCAAGTCTGAAGCTGACATGGCTTCTTAAAAATTTTTACTTCGTTTAATATTTCTGTGGGAGTCCCATCCCCAAGAGCTATCCCTAAATACTTGAAGGTCAGATGTGCATGCCTCTATACCAGCTCCACCCTTGGAGCTTCTCTGTTTCTGTCCTTGTGTTTGTTCTGCTTTAATCCATGCTTAACCCATCAATGTCAGCCCCAGCCACTTGCACTGTCATCATGTAGACATTTTGCTGTTAAAAGAAAATAGGTTAAAACAGAGAGTTTCATAAAGGACTATGAATGTTTTTATTTTTCAATTATGCTTGTATTTTCTAAATTTTATGTAATAAGTGTATATTATTTTATAATCAGAAAAAATGTTTAAGTATATGCTAATTGAGAAGTTGATTTGTGTCCTGTGTAAAAGGAGTTTTAAATTGGGCGTATTTATTTTAAAATTATAAATGCCAGAGCTTCTCTCGTGGCGCAGTGGTTGAGAGTCCGCCTGCCGATGCAGGGGACACGGGTTCATGACCCGGTCCGGGAAGATCCCACATGCCGCGGAGCGGCTTCGCCCGTGAGCCATGGCCGCTGAGCCTGTGCGTCCGGAGCCTGTGCTCCGCAACGGGAGAGGCCACAACAGGGAGAGGCCCGCGTACCGCAAAAAAAAAAAAATTATAAATGCCAGAATAACAATTACTTTAAACTTTTACTGTGATGTTAAAAAATCAAAAACAGAAACTTTGTAAATATTTTAGAGTTTACCAATTCTATAGAAAACTCTATTACTTTAAACTTTTGATTTAGTTAAATATTTAAAGAATGTTTACCAAGAAACATCCATCCTTGGAGACTAATCCAGAACAAAAATAGAAATTAATGGGAATACAGAAGAAATATAGCTCAAAGTAAAATTTATAACCTTAAATGGAACCTGGAAAAAATATTTTGAGGGATGGCCTCTCCCGTTGTGGATTGTTAATAGATATTAGGTACAAAGAAATTAAATATGAAGTATGGTAACAATTTCTACCACCTAAATATTTCTCCAGCTCAACTTCTCTTCCATTTCCCAAATCCTATATTTTATTTCTGTCCTTTATCCTTTCTATTCTCAATTATGAGATTTCCAAGTATTCTCCTAATTTCTTCTCTTTCTGATCCTCCATCATTCATCTTTATATTAGTTCCAAATTATTTTTCTAAAAAATAAAATGTGATAAATCTCCTGTTTAAGATATTTTGATAAATCAGCAAAATATAGTTAAATAAGCAGCAGAAAAAAAATCCACCTTTATATGTTTCTACTACCATATACCAACAATAAAATATCTAGAGAGGAAACTTGCCAATCAAGTAGATAGTTTTTATTTCCCATTGATTTTGAGATTGAAAAATGAAAACACTTTCCTTGACTATATTTTTTTAACAAAGTAGACACTATATTCTATAGCAAACTATCCTATTTTATTTTCTTTGTTACAGTCAAAAGTATTTGGATATATATGTATATCTACATATAATTTAGATCTTTTATCTATCATCTATCTTTTGATATCTATCTATCTATGTATCTACCTATCTCCTCTCTATATCTACCTACATTATCCATAGTATGTTTAAATAGATTAAATAGATAGATAAAAAAGAAAGAGAGAACGAGAGAGAGAAAGAAAGGTAGAAAGAAAGAAAGAAAGAAAGAAAGAAAATCTATCAGTTATTATGTGCCCTGTTTATTATTGGTTTCCCTCCACTGTATTCACACCCCTTAAGAGCAGAAAATACACTCTTTACCTCTGTCCAAAACATTATTTAGCAAACAAATAATTCTTATTGAATAAGTTGATGATTACTGAATGCTGTCTGCTTGTGGTGTAGGGAAATGGCTAGACCCACTGATACACCACTAAAGGGAATGACAGTACTTTTCTCCTAAAAATCATTTTGCCCATACGTCTACAGTTGATTAGAAATATCCAGTAACTACTATTTTGAGAGTCTATGCAAATAACTACTCCTACTATTTCACAGAGAAAATGAAGTCACATTTGTTTTTAAACTGATGAACTTATCACATTGACACCCATATTTTCTTTTCTCTTTCTTTTTATGACAACAAGGATACCTCCGCTCATTTCTCAGGTTAATTATTTAACTTGTATAAAATTGCCTTCTTCAATACACTCAATGAAGTTGTTCTATTATTCCATTGATTTATTGATTTTCCACAGTCTCTCTAAACTCTCCTTCATTTAAACTCATCTGTCTTTAAAGAAATGAAACACCAAAAAGCAAACAACAAAATAACAACAGAAACCCTTTCAAGATGCACAACAACCAATGACAATCTTTTCTACGATCTTTCTAAGTCATTTTGTATAAAAGGTTCTATAAAATAATTGCTTTCACTTCCCTCACTAGCTACTCTCACTCAATCTATTGTCTAGAAAAATCGATGATGCCCCCAATGTATTACTTAGAAATCTTCATTGTCCTGCATGTTACCAAAACACTAATAACAACAAAAACAGTAATAGTAGTAATAACTAGTGCTTGTACTCGTACTGTTTAGGCAATGTGATATGTATTGTATGTGCACATTCTCATTTAATCTTTATAGCAGTCCTAGGAAATAGGTAATTACTGGTGACCCCCTACCTTGCACAGTTGATAAAACTATGTATTAAAGAAGCTAAATGGTTAGTTTAGATTTGCACAGAAAGCTTGGCCAAGCTGGGACTTCAACTAGATCACATCTGACACCATTGCTCATGGTCCTCACAATTCTGTTACACTATTTCCACAATTCTTTAGAATATTTAACAGTTATCTATATTTTTAGGGATTTTTGTGTGCTACAATCTAAATTTTATGTTTTACTGGTGAGAAAGGGCCTATTAGCCACAAGAAATGTTAAATTCAATATCAGCTTTTCTATTGTTTAGTTTTTGTCAGCCGAGTATTCAAGGAAATGCTAAACAAAGGCACTATTTACTTAGGACAGAGGTCTTAGTATACACTCAACTTCCAAATTGATAATGCATATAGTGGTATATAACTTCTAAGGTAATTTTGGTGGTTTATATTTAACTTTTAAATTTTACCCATCTGGATAGTCAAAAAAAATTACCTTTTATTATAATACTCTACAAGTGGATGAGGGAAGGGACTGTATACTGAATGTAAAGATAAGTATAAAAGGGTTAAAATGATAGTAATTACCCATTACTCCATTCCCCTCTTTCCAACCATTTGATAGAAAATTCTTGAGGTTCTGAGACTCCTTTCCCTTTTAATATATGACTGGCTAACTTGCTAGATATTTTTATGACTTTTGATCTTGGCTCTGTTACTTAGCTTTATTTCTCCAATTTCAGAGAAAGAAAAAGAAACAGAGAAGTTATCATTTTATTGAATGTAAATTAGGCCAGTCACAACACACATGGTTTATGGGACATTTAAAGCACAATTCTCTGGACACCCTGCCTATGGTACTGCCCTTCAGAGGGGTAAGAGAGAAAAAGCTCTGTCTCTCATTACCTAGCAATGTGGACAGCCGAACGATGAATGGTTCAGCTGCTGTATCGGCTGTCAAATTTAATAAGTCTGTGCATTCCTCTAGCTGGTAGATGGATGTTTGTTCTCCCCACCTTGTTTTGCTTGCAGATTCAAGCCCCTTCTCATTTTGTGGGAAACCACAATTGTCAGGTGAGCAGTTTCAAAGGTAAGACACTGCTTTCAAACTTGAAGCCAAAGGTTTACACATTAGAATTGCATGAAGTTGTTAATTTAGATGAGCAAAAATTTGAGAGGTATGTGTGGCAACAGATTCTGAAAGAGCTTAATCTAGAAGAGGAACATAGTTTTTAATCAGTGTTGCTTTCATATACATGCACTTGCCAGAAATGCTGGATTCAGTATTTGAGCAATTCTAATAATTTCTCCTACTAGTTGACTAAAAGTATTCAAAGAAATTCCACGATAGAAGGAATTGAAGTGCCAGACACATCACTCAGGATTTTGGTAGAGATTGGATGGGTATTGAGGAGGTTTTAATAGAGTTATTATTTACTAAGCTGAAGGCTAGATGCAGGCAAACCACAAGGGATGATCCGATACTATCCCCTTTCATGAAGCTTAAATTATGAAGAAGAGAGACAGATACTATAAGAATATGCTAATGAGTCCTATGAAGAAAAATAACATGTGAAAACAGGATGGGATTTTATAGAATAAGAAGTGATAGTTTATATAAGATGGTGAAGGAGTACCTCTCTGAAAAAGGAGTAAACGACATATATATTTGAAGGAAATGCCTTATTGCCAGAGGTATTTACAAGTGCAAAGTCTCTGAGGTGCCAGTATTCTTGGTATGTTTCAGAAATCGCCAGAAGGCAAGTGTGGCTTGTCTTCAAGAATAAATGAAAGAGAGAATAATACTATCCTGAATATCTAAAATGTTTACATAAGCCAACTGCTTTTCTCTGAATCTCAACCCCAAATCCTTTTTGTCAAGAAAATCTAATTTGTCCAACCTTAGTTATTTGACCACTGCAGTACAATCCATTCTGCTGTTATTTGTGAAAAGTCTGCCAAGACTGTCTCCTATAGATGTAAGACTGAGTCTCTAGGGTGAAATCCTTAGAATATTGGATAGGGGCTTGGACCAAGATTATGTGACACCATGTAGAAGAGGCTGAGTATAAAGAAAATCTCATAGATTTACATAATACTCAGGTTGGAAAGGAATTAAACATTTTTATGTCCAGTCACTGTATTACAAATGAAGCCAGAAAGTTTCAGAGAGGTTTAATGACTTTTTTTCCCCCCAAGTTTGAAATCACACAGCTAATTAGTGACAGTCCAGGGATCAGAACATATATCTTCTGATTCCTTATAATTGATGACCTAGAAAATAATGTGACTTAGTTCTAAGGAAGCACACTTTTCTAGAGAGTCCCTGAGAATACTTCCAAGCACAATTAATTAAAATGGAACTGGTGGCAATGTTAAAAGAAATCAGAAAACAGCACTAAAAACAGAATAAATTTAATGTACATCAAAGTGTGTCATCATGGGAATGGCTCTTGAACCAAACCCTGAAGGAGAATAATGTGGCCTCAGATCATTTCAGAGCCTAAAGCATAAATCTTCCATGAAAAATGCTGTTTGTCTGAAATCTTATAGTAAAAATATGGGCATTCATTAAAGCAAAATCTCAAAAGGAGAAAGAGAAACCCACTAAAAATTTCTCAAAAGGAGAAAGAGAAACCCACGCAAAATTTCCTCACTGTGGTAATGCAGCTGTGAAAAATAGCAAGAAGTGTGAGTTTAAGCTTTCAAGTGTGAGTTATCTTTATTTGAATCTTTTCCTGGTCACATATTAAATATACAAAAGAGGGCAAGTTATTCAATCTCTCTGAATTGCAGTTTCCTTATTCACTTAAAAAATAATAAAACAAAGCAAAATGAAAAACTTGGATCCCACTTAATATCACCAGCAATATTTTGAGACTTACTTATATAGAGCATGCAAAATATCTTACGCATTTGTTGACCTATTTTATATGTGT
This sequence comes from Aethalodelphis obliquidens, assembly GCF_003676395.1. Taxonomy (NCBI): domain Eukaryota; kingdom Metazoa; phylum Chordata; class Mammalia; order Artiodactyla; family Delphinidae; genus Aethalodelphis; species Aethalodelphis obliquidens. Next base: position 40,173,666 of record NW_020837946.1, on the reverse strand, counting down.
GTAAACTGATTTTCAGAATAGCTAGATACAGATTCAACACAGAGGATTTCCAAAGAGATAACTTTGTGTTATTGATGTAGAGTATTTTTCTTCTATCTTGTTCGTTATTCGGCTTCCTAACTAATATAGTATTTCAGATGTAGTTACTGGGAGTGAAATTTAGTGAAAACAGTTGTTGTTTCTAGTAATGAGCAATACTAGACTTCTTGAGGCACCCAAAGCCTGACACCCTAATAAAGGCCATAGTAAGTAACTGACAAAGAAAAGTTAAATTGGAGAAGCAGAAATTTTGTGCTCTAGGGAGATGGTTCAAAAATCCAATGACCTAATTAAGAAATCAAAGGAAAAGATAAACAACTGATCGGTCTTGATGTTTTAAATAAAATAATAAGAGACACAGTTGTCATGGAGGTAACAGAAAGGCCTAAATGGTTTTCTAAGAAAGAATGAATTAGGGCACACAATGACAATGGCCTCAAGAAATGGAATGTACTGGAAAGACATTTGAATTACTGAGAATGATAAGAACTTTAGATCTTCCATTTTATTCCGTGTAATCATAAATTATCTATTTCAGTTCCTTTGTTCTCAAATGAAGCTAGTAAACCTTAAAACTGGTAACGGAATATTCCCAAATCCATTCAATAAGAGTCAAATAAATATTTGTCAAAGAAAAAGTTTTACACTGCAGTTCAAATGAAGAAAATTGGTGGAGTCTTGAGTCATCACAAAGTGTGCCCTAGTGAAGAATTCGTGCTTAACTCTAATGACCTGGGCAGTGACTGTCTTAGTGATGATGGACAGTTCCATCCGGTCACAGTCCTGGTTACAGCTGTCAGGCAAGTTCCTATTTATTTATTTATTTAGTACTTCTTATTTTCACCTTTCTGTTGAGATATTATCAAGGAACACATGCATGTGTAACTTTTCAACATAAACATCAAAGCTTCTTTTTACTGCTGCCTCTTGTGTCTTAGGTGAGAGAAGCCGTAAACCAAAGGGAACAGACCATAGCCTCACTCACTGGAGGAATGTACAGGACATTAATGGAGGGAAAGGACACCAAGAATTCACCTTGGAAGGCTATCAGTGCCCTGGGTGCTACAGTAGTATTTCTAATTTCTTATGTTGTGACATATGAAGGATTGAACTATTACAATCAATATTTTTCTGTCAATGCAAAAGGAGTCATAAAAAGAGTTCACTGAACTTAAAAGAATTTCCCTTGGCATTTCCTCAAACTATGTAACCAAATTTGTGTTAGAGCAGCAGTTCAAAACACCTATAAATATATTTATATATATTCAGTTATTACATATTAATATTTACTTGTTTTTACTTTTTGAAAACCTTACTTCTACCCCATCTGCTAATTTATTGACACCTTATATAATAATCGTGCACCATTCTGCATTTAGTCTCCTGTATGTATCATACCTTGCCTCATACTATTCCCTCAACTTGAAACATCTTGCCCAACCTCTTTCTAATTGATGAAATATTCTTACTCATCCTTAAACACAGTATAGTATTGTCCCTTCCAATAATTCTTCCCTACACACTCAGACTGAGTGATATTCCTTCTCTCTGGTCCCATCATGATCCTGTCTTGCCAGCACTCACCACATTATCATACTTTGTTATAAACTGTCTACTCCACTCCCAGATTTTTGTAATTAGAGTGCAGCAACGGCATCATATTCATTGCTATACTTGCAGGGTCCACACAGTGCCTGTTATTAGAAGATGCTTAATAAGTGCTCATTAAACAAAAGGAAAATATCAATAAATACAGTGTATAGCTTCCAGAGATGCCCACATATAAGCATATTCTGGGAATACTTATTTGAGGCATCACAATCTTTTTTGACATATACTTCAATCAGATTTTTAAGAAAATAGACAAAATTATAATTCCTCATCAGAGAACAGCTCATGGGAGAAGTGGGAAGAATCAATCATCAATCTTTCTCTCTCTCTCTCTCCTACAAACTAAAGCATTATTGTTAATGATATTTTGTGTATGTGAAAGGTACCTTGGGAAGAAACAGTTCTTACTGATGTTGAATATAAATTAATTGTAAAACCTGATCTGATTCTTTTCTTTCCAAGTGGATACAATATATTCATGATTTGAAGCTGTAAAAGCCTATTCTGAAACTATCTGCAGACAAGGTTGCTATGGAAACCACTTTTTTAAATTGTACAATAAATAGTCATCTAAAAGAACACTGATCACAGTGCACCTTGCTCTAGTAATTATAGGTGGTCTAGAATCGAAATATTTATGACATGTTTTGCTTTCAGGTGTGCCACTAGAGTATATTTATTACCACAGTAGAATATTTTTATAAAGAAGCAGGATGAAAAATGTTTACTTTCAGCAATAACTTGAGATAGGGAATAAAAAGGACAAAGATTTTTGCTTCATAGTCCCCAGGGTTCCCTCCACTCCCACCTTACCCACACATACACTCCACCTGTAAACCAATGAGAACAGACTCGAGACAACAAGTTGCAAGATTAACTAGAGATCTAGCAATGTAGAAAACACAAGTATTTGAAGAGATGTGCAAGCCACGGGTAGTTCTACATCCTCTTTCCTATACCATCCAACTTCCTGTTGAGAGACTAGATAGCAAAATGGACAAGAGGAATGAGAGAGTAGAATTCGAAAACGTGTTAAAGAAAGAATAAAAATGCATCTTCTTCCTAGGGGATTAGCGTGTGAAAGGCTGCCAAGAAGTTAGGGGATGGCTTCTGAACACAGAGACTAGTCTTGACTCTCAGGAGAAATTTTCTACCTGCAACATCTACGGAAGTACTTAGTGCTTCCAGAGCTGAGAGAGGACAGCCTTGAGTACTGGCACAGCTCAAAGTGAGCTTGCCTGTTGACGGGACTTAGTTTATCTAGGTAAGTCCTGGGCTGACCATGGGCTCAAGTAGCCACCCAGGGGCATAAACAGTGTAGAATATTTGCTAGCGTTAAGGATTAGGGGAAGAGGCCCTGCTTCTATACCTCACCAATGCACAGAAGCAGACGAGGTACATGACCATATCACACAGCAGATTCAACATTTGTCACTGTCCCTGGTGAGAGAGAAGAGGAGAGATTTCAAAAAATAAGCTTTGAGCTAGACAGGGGCTAAATCTAAATGATTCTGGATTTGGCCAATATATTTCCTAGAGGCAGCAAGATTATGCTTTTTATTTTTGAGCTGAATGGGAAGTTCTAAGGAAATTTAGTTTTGAGGTCAAAAAGAGTTTTTATTTTTATACGTATTATGTATACATATTATTACATTTCTGTCTATATACATATCAAGTTCTATATAGATAAGGTATGAATAGTGAATAGTTTGGTCCAGGATCCCAGATTGTACAAGGAAAAAATAAAATGGAGTATTAAATCCCAAGTAGTCTGAATTAAGAGCTTTTTCTGTTTTCACTCTTCTACTCATTGTTCTCATTGTAGTGAGCTCTCTTAATCCCTTCCTGATGGTAGGCGAGGAAGAGTAAAGAATGAAGATAGGAACATCAGTATTCTATGAGAAATAGATTTTCTCTTCCTCATTTTAACACGAAAAAATTAAAGTGCCCTGTGGAAAATAATCTTCCTATAAATGTCTCACAGTGTCAATGCAAGAAAATACAACTTTTTTAATGTGCTATGAAAACTGATTATGATAGTTACTTAGTATAAAAAAGAAATTACTTCAAAAGAATTGCACTCTATTATAAAGGGAGGGAGAAATGGAGGGGAGAGAGAGAGAGAGACTAGTCATGCTCATCAAGTGTTTTTCAAATGGATCTATATTTGTACTTCATTACTTTACTAAGAAACTCTTGTTACCCTTATTTACCATATCAGTTAGAAGGTTGCCTTTAGGGGTTACCTGAAAGTCCTTATATATGTAGTTAGAAAAGATGCAAAACTAGGCATGTTATTTAATTTTCATAATGAAATAACAAGGCTAGCTAACATAACACACCACAATAATCCAACATAAAATACAGAAGCTAACAAAGAGAAGCAGAAAAATTTTAACTGAGATTCTTTCCTCAAAATGTATGAAATAAATAAATACATCCAAATTTCATTCAGCTGTGTTAGGTGTTTAACTTGAAACATCAGAAATTTCCTTTTCTTTGCGAAACTTTAATCTGTTGCAAATTCTATTCAATTTTCAAACATACCACAAGCGTACCACAATTGTCAGTTGCCATCAACAGATATGAGCCTGTATACAGTTAAAATAAAGAAAAAAATTCTCTATCAGCAGTCTAATCATTTTAAGAAATTTTTTCTATACAGCCACTATGGAGAACAGTATGGAGATTCCTTAAAAAACTAAAAATAGAACTACCATATAACCCAGCAATCTCACTCCTGGGCATATACCTGGAGCAAACCAGAATTCAAAAAGATACATGCTCCCCACTATTTACAATAACCAGGACATGGAAGCAACCTAAATGTCCATCAACAGAGGAATGGATAAAGAAGCTGTGATACATGTATACAATGGAATATTACTCAGCCATAAAAAGGAACAAAATTGTTCCATTTGCAGACACGTGGATGGACCTAGAGACTGTCATATAGAGTGAAGTAAGTCAGAAAGAGAAAAAAATATATCATATAACATTGCTTGTATGTGGAATCTAGAAAAATGATACAGATAAACTTATTTGCAAAGCAGAAATAGAGACACAGATGTAGAGAACAAACATATGGACACCAAGTGGGGAAGGGGAGGGATGGGATGAATTGGGATATTGGGATTGACATATATACACTACTATGTATAAAATAGAGAACTTACTGTATATCACAGGGAACTCTACTCAGTGCTCTCTGGTGACCTAAATGGGAAAGAAATTCAAAAAGAGAGGATATGTGTATAGCTGATTCATTTTGTTGTACAGCAGAAACTAACACAACATTATAAAGCAACTATATGCCAATAAAAATTAATTATAAAAGGAATTTTTCTAGCTTTTAATCATTTTGTTTTAAAAATATATGTCAAATAAGATAAATGATGTGAGGTATGTGTGTGTGTGTGTGCACGTGTGTGTGTGTGTGCGTGTGTATAAACACAGAGACAGAGAGAGAAAAAAAGAGAAGGAGCTCTAAAAAGTGGATCATCACTACCTTAGAAAACAGAAAATTTTCTGTTTGAAAAGTGCCCTTGTTATTTTTGTTGTGGTTGTTGTTGTTTTACTCTTACAACAATTAAAATAAAATCATTTCTTTTTGTTTTTTAAACACCTTTATTGGAGTATTATTGCTTTACAATGGACTGTTAGTTTCTGCTTTATAACAAAGTGAATCAGTTATACATATCCATATGTCCCCTTATCTCTTCCCTCTTGTGTCTCCCTCCCTCCCACCCTCCCTATCCCACCCCTCTAGGTGGTCACAAAGCACCTAGATGACCTCCCTGTGCTATGCGGCGGCTTCCCACTAGCTATCTGTTTTACGTTTGGTAGTGTATATATGTCCATGCCACTCTCTCACTTTGTCCCAGCTTACCCTTCCCCCACCCCGTATCTTCAAGTCCATTCTCTAGTAGGTCTGTGTCTTTATTCCCATCTTGCTCCTAGGTTATTCATGACAATTATTTTTTTTTTTGATTCCATGTATATGTGTTAGCATACGGTATTTGTTTTCTTTTTCTGACTTACTTCACTCTGTATGACAGACTCTAGGTCCATCCACCTCACTACAAATAACTGAATTTCACTTTTTATGGCTGAGTAATATTCCACTTTAAATATGTGCCACATCTTCTTTATCCATTCATTTGCTGATGGACACAATTTGCTTCCATGTCCTGTCTATTGTAAATAGAGCTGCAATGAACATTTTGGTACATGACTCTTCTTGAATTATGGTTTTCTCAGGGTATATGCCCACTAGTGGGATTGCTGGGTCATATGGTAGTTCTATTTTTAGTTTTTTAAGGAACCTTCATACTATTCTCCATAGTGGCTGTATCAATTTACATTCCCACCAACATTGCAAGAGGCTTCCCTTTTCTCCACACCCTCTCCAGCATTTATTGATTGTAGATTTTTTGATGATGGCCATTCTGACCGGCGTGAGATGATATCTCACTGTAGTTTTGATTTTCATTTCTCTAATGATTAGTGATGTTGAGCATCCTTTCATGTGTTTGTTGGCAATCTGTATATCTTCTTGGAAGAAATGTATTGAGGTCTTCTGCCCATTTTTGGATTCGGTTGTTTGTGTTTTTGATATTGAGCTGCATGAGCTGTTTGTATATTTTGAAGATTAATCCTTTGTCAGTTGCTTCATTTGCAAATATTTTCTCCCATTCTGAGGGTTGTCTTTTGGTCTTGTTTGTGGTTTCCTTTGCTGTGCAAAAGCTTTTAAGTTTCATCAGGTCCCATTGTTGTTTTTATTTCCATTTCTCGAGGAGGTGGGTCAAAAAGGATCTTGCTGTGATGTATGTCATAGAGTGTTATGCCTATGTTTTGTCTAAGAGTTTTATAGTGTCTGGTCTTACATTTAGGTCTTTAATCCATTTTGAGTCTATTTTTTTGTGTGGTGTTAGGAACTGTTCTAATTTCATTCTTTTATATGTAGCTATCCAGTTTTCCCAGCTCCACTTATGGAAGAGGCTCTCTTTTCTCCATTGTGTATACTTGCCTCCTTTATCAAAGATAAGGTGACCATATGTGCGTGGGTTTACCCCTGAGCTTTCTCTCCTGTTCCATTGATCTATATTTCTGTTTCTGTGGCTGTACCATACTGTCTTGACTACTGTAGTTTTGTATTATAGTCTGAAGTCAGGGACCCTGATGCCTCCAGCTCCGTATTTTGTTCTCAAGATTGCTTTGGCTATTTGGAGTCTTTTGTGTTTCCATACAAATTGTGAAATTTTTTGTTCTAGTTCTGTGAAAAATGCCAGTGGTAGTTTGATAGGGATTGCACTGAATCTGTATTTTGCTCTAGGTAGTAGAGTCATTTTCACAATGTTGATTCCTCCAATCCAAGAACATGGTATATCTCTCCATCTATTTGTATCACCTTTAATTTCTTTCATCAGTGTCTTATAGTTTTCTGCATACAGGTCTTTTGTCTCCTTAGGTAGGTTTATTCCTAGATATTTTATTCTTTTTGTTGCAATGGTAAATGGGAGTGTTTTCTTGATTTCTCTTTCAGATTTTTTATTGTTAGTGTATAGGAATGCAAGAGATTTCTGTGCATTAATTTTGTATCCTGCTACTTTACCAAATTCATTGATTAGCTCTAGTAGTTTTCTGGTAGCATCTTTAGGATTCTCTATGTATAGTATCATGTCATCTGCAAACAGTGACAGCTTTACTTCTTCCTTTCCAATTTGGATCCTTTTTATTTCTTTTTCTTCTCTGATTGCTGTGGCTAAAACTTCCAAAACTATGTTGACTAATAGTGGTGAGAGTGGCAACCTTGTCTTGTTCCTGATCTTAGTGGAAATGCTTTCAGTTTTTCACCATAGAGGATGATGTTGGTTATGAGTTTGTCATATATGGCCTTTATTATGTTCAGGAAAGTTCCCACTATGCCTACTTTCTGGAGGGTTTTTATCATAAATGGGTGTTGAATTTTGTCGAAAGCTTTCTCTGCATCTATTGAGATGATCATATGTTTTTTCTCCTTCAATTTGTTAATATGGTGTATCACATTGACTGATTTGCATATACTGAAGAATCCTTGCATTTCTGGGATAAAGCCCACTTGATCATGGTGTATGATCCTTTTAATGTGCTGTTGGATTCTGTTTGCTAGTATTTTGTTGAGGATTTTTGCATATATGTTCATCAGTGATATTGGCCTGTAGTTTTCTTTCTTTGTGACATCTTTGTCTGGTTTTGGTATCAGGGTGTTGGTGGCCTCGTAGAATGAGTTTGGGAGTGTTCCTCCCTCTGTTATATTTTGGAAGAGTTTGAGAAGGATAGGTGTTAGCTCTTCTCTAAATGTTTGATAGAATTCGCCTGTGAAGCCATCTGGTCCTGGGCTTTTGTTTGTTGGAAGATTTTTAATCACAGTTTCAATTTCAGTGCTTGTGATTGGTCTGTTCATTTTTTCTTCCTGGTTCAGTGTTATAAGGTTGTGCTTTTCTAAGAATTTGTCCATTTCTTCCAGGTTGCCCATTTTATTGGCATATAGTTGCTTGTAGTAATCTCTCATGATCCTTTGTATTTCTGCAGTGTCATTTGTTACTTCTCCTTTTTCATTTCTAATTCTATTGATTTGAGTCTTCTCCCTTTTTTTCTTGATGAGTCTGGCTAATAGTTTATCAATTTTCTTTACCTTCTCATAGAACCAGCTTTTAGTTTTATTCATTTTTGCTATTGTTTCCTTCATTTCTTTTCCATTTATTTCTGATCTGATCTTTATGATTTCTTTCCTTCTGGTAACTTTGGGGTTTTTTGTTCTTATTTTTCTAATTGCTTTAGGTGTAAGGTTGGGTTGTTTACTTGAGATGTTTCTTGTTTCTTAAGGTAGGATTGTATTGCTATAAACTTCCCTCTTAGAACTGCTTTTGCTGCATCTCATAGGTTTTGGGTCATCGTGTTTTCATTGTCATTTCTTTCTAGGTATTTTTCGATTTCCTCAGTGATCTCTTGGGTATTAAGTAGTGTATTATTTTGCCTCCATGTGTTTGTATTTTTTCCAGATTTTTTCCTGTAACTGATATCTAGTCTCATAGCATTGTGGTCAGAAAAGATACCTGATACAATTTCAATTTTCTTAAATTGACCAAGGCTTGATTTGTGACCCAAGATATGATCTATCCTGGAGAATGTTCCATGAGCACTTGAGAAGAAAGTGTATTCTGTTGTTTTTGGATGGAATGTCCTATAAATATCAATTAAGTCCATTTTGTTTAATGTATCATTTAAAGCTTGTGTTTCCATATTTATTTTCATTTTGGATGATCTGTCCATTGGTGAAAGTGGGGTGTTAAAGTCCCCTACTATGATTGTGTTACTGTCCATTTCCCCTTTTATGGCTGTTAGTATTTGCCTTATGTATTGAGGTGCTCCTATGTTGGGTGCATAAATATGTACAATTGTTATATCTTCATCTTGGATTGATCCCTTGATCATTATGTAGTGTCCTTCTTTGTCTCTTGTAATCGTCTTTATTTTAAAGTCTATTTTGTCTGATATGAGAATTGCTACTCCAGCTTTCTTTTGATTTCCATTTGCTTAGAATATCTTTTCCATCCCCTCACTTTCAGTGTGTATGTGTCCCGAGGTCTGAAATGGGTCTCTTGTAGACAGCATATATACGGGTTTTGTTTTTGTATCCATTCAGCCAGTCTATGTCTTTTGGTTGGAGCATTTAATCCATTTACATTTAAGGTAATTATCGATACGTATGTTTCTATTACCATATTCTTAATTGTTTTGGGTTTGTTATTGTAGGTCTTTTCCTTCTCTTGTGTTTCCTGCCTAGAGAACTTCCTTTAGCATTTGCTGTAAAGCTGGTTTGGTGGTGCTGAATTCTCTTAGCCTTTGCTTTTCTGTAAAGCTTTTAATTTCTCCATCAAATCTGAATGAGATGCTTGCTGGATAGAGTGATCCTGGTTGTAGGTTTTTCTTCTTCATCACTTTAAATATGTCTTGCCACTCCTTTCTGGCTTGCAGAGTTTCTGTTGAAAGATCAGCTGTTAACCTTATGCAGATTCCCTTGAGTGTTATTTGTTGTTTTTCCCTTGCTGCTTTTAATACTTTTTCTTTGTATTTAATTTTTGATAGTTTGATTAATATGTGTCTTGGCATGTTTCTCCTTGGATTTATCCTGTATGGGACTCTGTGTGCTTCTTGGACCTGATTAACTATTTCCTTTCCCATATTAGGAAAGTTTTCAACTATAATCTCTTCAAATATTTTCTCAGTCCCTTTCTTTTTCTCTTCTTTTTCTGGGACCCCCATCATTCGAATGTTGGTGCATTTAATGTTGTCCCAGAGGTCTCTGAGACTGTCTTCAATTCTTTTCATTCTTTTTTCTTTATTCTGCTGTGCAGTAGTTATTTCCACTCTTTTATCTTCCAGGTCACTTATCCGTTCTTCTGCCTCAGTTATTCTGCTATTGATCCCTTCTAGAGAATTTTAAATTTCATTTATTGTGTTGTTCATCACTGTTTGTTTGTTCTTTAGTTCTTCTAGGTCCTTGTTAAATATTTCTTTTATTTTCTCAATTCTATTTCCAAGATTTTGGATCATCTTTACTGTCATTATTCTGAATTCTTTTTCCGGTAGACTGCCTATTTTCTCTTCATTTGTTAGATCTGGTGTGTTTTTATCTTGCTCCTTCATCTGCTGTGTGTTTCTCTGTCTTCTCATTTTGCTTAACTTACTGTGTTTGGGGTCTCCTTTTTGCAGGCTGCAGGTTCGTAGTTCCCGTTGTTTTTGGTGTCTGTCCCCAGTGGCTAAGCTTGGTTCAGTGGGTTATGTAGGCTTCCTGGTGGAGGGGACTAGTGCCTGTGTTCTGCTGGATCTTGTCTTTCTTGTGGGCAGGTCCACGTCTGGTGGTATGTTTCGGGGTGTCTGTGGCCTTATTATGATTTTTGGCAGCCTCTCTGCTAATGGATGGGGTTGTGTTCCTGTCTTGCTAGTTGTTTGGCATTGGGTGTCCAGCACTGTCGCTTGCTGGTCGTTGAATGGAGCTGGGTATTGGCGTTGAGAATGGTGGTCTCTGAGAGATTTTCGCCATTTAATATTACATGGAGCTTGGAGGTCTCTTGTAGACCAGTGTGCTGAACTTGGCTCTCCTACATCAGAGGCACAGCCCTGATGCCTGGCTGTAGCACCAAGAGCCTCTCATCAACACAGCTTAGAATAAAAGGGAGAAAAGAAAGAAAGAAAGAAGAAGATAAAATAAAATAAAGTAAAATAAAATAAAATAAAGTTATTAAAATAAAAAATAATTTTAAAATATTTTTAAGTAATTAAAAAAAATGAAAGAAGAGAGAAAACAAACCAAAAAACAAATCTACCCATGATAACAAGTGCTAAAAACTATACTAAAAAAAAAACAAAAACAGACAGACAGAACCCTAGGACAAATGGTAAAAGCAAAGCTATACAGACAAAATCACACACAGAAGCATAGAGATACACACTCACAAAAAGAGAAAAAGGGAAAAAAAAAATATATCATTGCTCCCAAAGTCCACCTCCTCAATTTGGGATGATTCATTGTCTATTCAGGTATTCTACAGATGCCGGGTACATCAAGTTGATTGTGGAGATTTAATCCACTGCTCCTGAGGCTGATGGGAGAGATTTCCCTTTCTCTTCTTTGTTTGCACAGCTCCTGGGGTTCAGCTTTGGATTTGGCCCCACCTCTGCCTGTAGGTCGCCTGAGGGCGTGTGTTCTTTGCTCAGACAGACGGGGTTAAAGGAGCAGCTGATTCGGGGTCTCTGGCTCACTCAGGCTGGGGGCAGGGAGGGGTACACAGTGCGAGGTGAGCCTGCGGTGGCAGAGACCAGCGTGACGTTGCACCAGCCTGAGGCGTGCCATGCGTTCTCCCGGGGGAGCTGTCCCTAGATCCCGGGACCCTGGCAGTGGCGGGCTGCACAGGCTCCCGGGAGGGGAGGTGTGGAGAGTGACCTGTGCTCACACACAGGCTTCTTGGTGGCTGCAGCAGCAGCCTTAGCATCCCATGCCCGTCTCTGTTGTCTGTGCTGATCGCCGCCAATGCCTTTGTTATTAAAAAATGTCTTTGGGCAGTCCATGGACTCCAATTATACATTTAAAATTCTCAAAGCTACATTTGATACAAATAATGTTCTTCCTATTTCTGGGTGTTACTGTCTCCTGAAATTCATGCTCTATTTTAGGGAAAAGAGCACTTCATCAGGGACGTCCCTTGACTGTTATCAGGAGGACCCAGGGCAACCAACAAACAAACTGTGTGAACCTCCTATAGACATAGTGTGGGTCAGACTAATTGATCAGCATAGAAGTTGACAATCTTTGAGCAGAAACCCATTCACCATAAGTTTCCACATCCAGTAAGTGCCTAGGTTTTGGCAACATGTGAGAGACAGCAAAATACACAGACAACTTCCTGGTTAGATATTCCTAACCTGTCCCTCAAATGATTTGAAATGGATAGGAAACCAAAACAGAACTTCTTGGCACAGTTAAATTCATGATTTATCTGCTGAAGAGAATAGTTTAACAAATGCTTTATTCCTGAAAAATTTGTTGGCCATTATTTCAATGAATTTAAGTTCAACACAAAAATAAATCACCTTACTACTGTTATCATTTTAATATAATTTTGATTATTGATTTGTGCTTATTGTCTGCTGCAAAAACAACAACAAAAAATTGTTAGATGCCCTAGTTATCTGTTGTTTCATAATAAATAACCCTAACTTAGGGCCTTAAAGCAACAATACATTATTATCTCTGATGACACTGTGGATTGACTGGGTTCAACTGGGCAGGTCTTGCTTTAGGTCAGCTTGGCAGTGAGATGTTGGCTGAGACTTCAGTCAGTGGAAGTCTCGACTGGACTGGCTGTTGATCATGATTCTCAAATTCACCTCCAGTGTTGGTTTCGATCACAAATGTACACAGATTTTTGATTATAGTTAAAACTGAATACTCATTGCAATTTGAACATTTCCTAGGCAAACATATTTTATCTTTATTATGACATCTCTGGAACATTGTTTTCATACCTCCGCCGCTTAGAATAGTGATTTACACATAGCAAGGTCTCAATAATTATGTGTTACATTAGATTGAGTAAGTTACTTAGATTATTAACATACTTATGCATTTGATTATCACTTTTACACAGAAGCATTTGCATAGTGTATGAGTTACATGAGATTAAACAATCCTGAAGTTAAGGATTCACAACTTATCTTGAGATTTCTGCCTAGCAGGCTTTCTTATGCTTTTATATTGTTTATTTTAGAAGACAGGAAGTGGTTTTTGATGTTTTAGAAACAATTAATAATAATAATAAATAGTATGGAGTTTCCCCAAAAAATTTAAAAAAGAACTACCATATGATTCAGCAATGCCATCTCTGGATATATATCCAAAGGGACTGAAAAACAGGATATCGAAGATAGATCTGCACTTCCATGTTCATTGCAGTATTATTCCCAATAGTCAAGAAATGGAAACAACGTGTCTGTCTACAGATGAATGGATAAAGAAGATGTGCTATGTATATATATACAATGGAATATTATTTAGCCTTGAGAAAGAAGGAAATCTTGCCATTTGTAACAACATGGATGGAACTTGAGGGCATTATGTAAAGTGAAATGTCAGACAGAAAAAGACAAACACTGCATGGTATAATTCTTATGTGGAAACTTCAAAAAGATTAAGTCAAACCCATAAAAACGGACAGTAGAAAAGTGGTTGCCAGAGGCTGGGAGGTGGGGGAAATGGGGAGAGTTTGGAAAAATGGTACAAACTTTCACCTATAAGTTGAATAAAGTCTGAGGATCTAATGTATAACACAGTGATTATAGTCCATAACACTGTATTGTATAATTGTAACTTGCTGAGAGTAGAAAAGTATTCTCACAGAAAGATAAATATAAAAATAGTTATATATTAAGTCTTAATATTACCTAATACAATTTACGTAATTACATGAATTATCTCACTTGATACTCATAATTATCCCATGAGGTTCATATTGTTACTGTCCTAATTTAAGGTCACACATATTAAATTGTGCAGCAAGGACTTGACAGTTCTTACTCCAGATTCAATGTTCTTAAGTACAGTGTTATATGCTTGAAAGTGTAAAGCAGTCCTCAAAGAAACTGGCTAGAAGCAACTAATTATACATTTATGCATTAAGAAGCACAATGCAATACACTGGAGTTCTCAACAATGCCATCCTTCTAAATACAATGTCAGTTTGGAATTATCAAACTGAATTATATGAAATTGCCATTTTGTAGGTCATAAAATTTGAATATTGACAATTTCATTTGAATCAAACTAATATTAAGAGCACAAGTTAAGCATTATATATAACATTGGCAGAATTCCAATTACCATTTCCCTATCTTTTAATACCACTGCATAAGAAAAGCAAATAAACTAGTTTTAGGTCAAAAAGTTGCCAATATTACAATAAATATTACAGTGTCAGAAATAATTAGTGCAATATTCAGAAGGAGTGTCCTGTGAGTAATATCAAAACAACATAAAGTAGGAAACTTAGGCCAGTTTGATTATGTTTTTATAACAAGTGATAATAAATGATCTAGAAGAAGTTGAACATATTCCTTTATTGATGTAAACTAAATCTATTTTCACAAAATTGTCATAAAATATTTTTCTGAAATTTAATTTCTGCAATAAAGAATAAATCTTTAAAGTAAGTGTTTTTTTAATGTATTTCTATGTCTGTGTGTACACAGGAGAATGTATGTCTATTCTGTATAATCACATTGATAAAAATGAGCTAGGAAAAAGTGACTGGTAAACATGTGAAAGAAAGTCAGTCAGCTAGGGAAGGCCAGCTTGCTAACTGGCTGTCAAGAGTTCTTTCCAATTGGCATTTGTCTTCGTAAATTTGTCTCATTGCAGTATCTGGCACTTAATTTTGCAGGCTCAGAGACTTGAATTTATGAGCTTCTCAAAGTTGACAGGGCATGGTAATATCAATGCAAAACAAGCATTATAAGAAACAGTTTTATAAAAAGTATATCTATTAATTTATAAATTGACATATATACTTAGTAAACCAGACCAGCATATCACTTTTCAATATATTTTCTTCCAGTAGATAAGCTACATGGGGACACACATTACAATCAGAAGTTTGGAGGGAAAGCATGGAGTATAAATGAGAAGAATCAGTTTTAAGATTCACAAGCTTGATGGATGAGATTAAAGAAGACTGAGTCAGACTTCCAATATATATGAATTGTTCTTGCCTTCCAATCAGACAGACATGATATTATTTTATTTTTTTTGGCTAGTGAACACTCTTCCCTGGACAAGGCTTTAATGGAAACTGAAGTGGAAAGGTTGATCTTTGTCTACCAGGCCCTTGTTAAGTCTTAAGGATATGTGTCTTGACCACATCTCCTGTTGCAAAGTGGTTATGTCTCTGGATTCACCACTGGCCTCAGCTATTTTGGACCAAAAGTATCTGATCCCAAACCACTGATCTCCATGCTGGCCAACCATCTCTGACCATGGTGTGTCTTGGTTCAAAATGATGAATTAGTCAGTTTTCTTTCTCAGGATTTTAAATGGGAGTGGGAATAAAGTCATTACTTTGGAATTATAAGGAATTATAATTATAAGGAATTATAAGGAAATTATAAAGAAGCTGAAACAGTATACCTGCCAATGTTAGCAGAAAGGATAAAGACTAGAGGGTGTGTTGCTTAGTACAGTAAGCACAAAGAAGTCATTCTACAAGGAGAAGCAAGGTAAGAGAGTTTGTACTCATCACTAAGTACTTTAAACAAAATTATTTCCTCCATGCTATTTAAGTGACTTTGTTTCTTATAACTTATATCCAAGTCAAAGAAGCACTGTCAAAATGTCCTCTATGAATTTTGTTTTTTCTGTTGTTTATGCTTATGAAGGCACATTTTTGATCAGCATATTATTTGTATATGTTAATATCAGGTTTTTTTCCACATCAGTTACTCTTTCTTTTCCAAGAAGACAGGATGATTTTATCACAGATTATTTTACGAGTTAACTCAAAAGGCAACCCAATTTTTCTTATTTTCAACTTCTTCAGTGACTGCATCTCATGGTCTCATAATGATTATGCTATTTATAAAGTAACAAATGCAATTTCAATACAGCAATATTTAGACTTTGTAACTTGACATTTACTTTAAGTCTAGCTTGTTATAATAATTAACGTTAGTAATGCATTTCCTTAAAAATGAAACTCATCAGGCACGAGAAATGTACCACCTGGATATTTGAGGAACCAAAATGTAGTAGAGTTTAAATAATATTAATATATTATTTAAAATAATTTTATCTATATCATACCTTTCACAAATTACAAAGAATTTACTCTTTTGTTTTTTTAGAAGTAATTTACTCTTAAATAATTTTTAAGTATTTTATATTTATATGAACTTTGAAACTTTAACAAACATTCCAATATTCAATATGTTATGAAAACTGAAGTTTAAAAAAATCAGTGTATCCATGGCAGCTTATCAAATGTAAATATAGGTACTTGAAAGTGTTGTTAATGCTTCCTCTATTATAATCTGTTTTGTTTTTGCCAGAAAATTTTTTACTTTATCAAATTTAAGACTCGTGAAAGCATAACAACATAGATTTGACACAAAGTGGTTTTAGTTATTTTTACAGTGAATGGTATGAATTCAAGAATGGATTTCACTAGTCTTAAAAAATAAGTCTACTTTTTTCCATTAACTTGAGTCATACGTCATCTTTATCAGTCTTTTTTCCCTTTGAATTGGTGCTTTTATGTTCCCTAAGAACATACTGATGTATTTTCATTGCTTGAATTTGTTTCAAGGATGCTGGATGTGTAAAGATAAGCTACCATCTCAAATTCTCAAGCCAACATTGAAATTTCAATGACTTTTATTATTGTTGGTTGTTGTGCTCAATCTGAATTATATACCAAATCTGAAGTGGCAATCCAACCTGCCAAAAAATATATATAGTAGCTTAGTACATGGTCTTAGTGAAGTGAAGATTAACAGGGAAATCTCAGATCTTATTTTCTAGATGTCAAACTATTTAGTTAAAGACTTTATTTTGATGTAATTAATAACTAAGGTTTAATTTCCAGAATACCACTAAGACTCCTAACAAAGTAATGTGTATATAATTTTGAAACTGTCATTAATTTATGTATTTCTTCTCCACTTCTGAAGGTGAGAAGAGATATTATTTATAAATGTGCACAAGTAGTTATCTATTTAAAATCTACTTAGGCTAATGATACATTTACCTTTCTGTCTACCACACCTACTGTTCAACACAATAATTTGATCCAAAATAATGACTGAGTCTCATTGTCACCATATATTTAAATATAAGCTATCATGCTTTATTTCTTAAAATGATAATAAAAAGAAACGTTTATACACAATATACATTTGTTTCTCATCATCTTTTTCCCTAGACAGGTTTTCTTAATTCTCTGCTAGTTTCAATTGATCACTTAGACTCAGTTAACTTTTTTCTTCTTGGTCTCTAAAATAATATTTTTGTGTAGCCTAGTCATGATTCATAACATTGGTCAGTGAAAATTTCAATACCAAAAGACATTCCTTCTTGCCTACTCAATTTTATTGATGATTTTCACTTTAATAGTTGCTCATGAAATAATTGTAATTTTGAAATTCTGTTTAACTGGGCTTCCCTAAATTAAAATAATATATTAATATTATTTAAACTCTACTACATTTTGGTTCCTCAAACATCCAGGTGGTACATTTCTCGTGCCTGATCAATTTTTTTTAAGGAAATGCATTACTAATGTTAATTATTATAACAAGCTAGACTTAAAGTAAATGTCAAGTTTGGTCCTTCTAATTATTTCAATATAACTTTATCTCTCAGCAGGTAAATTATGAGGTGATGTTAGGTTAGAGCAAGTATTATTTGATGTCCATCCCCATGCTTCTAAGTAATCACTTCCTGCAACTAGCAACAACAAGAGCAAGCATCAAAAATACCTTTGAGGGGCTTCCCTGGTGGTGCAGTGGTTGGGAGTCCGCCTGCCAATGTGGGGGACGCGAGTTTGTGCCCCAGTCCGGGGGGATCCCACATGCCGCGGGGCGTCTGGGCCCGTGGGCCATGGCCGCTGGGCCTGCGCGTCTGGTGCCTGTGCTCCGCAGCGGGAGAGGCCACAGCAGTGGGAGGCCCGCGTACTGCAAAAAAAAAAAAAAAAAATATATATATATATATATATATACCTTTGAGGGGTGCAAGTTAGAGTTCACAAATAAGGTTCAAAGGGCATCTGGTTCTAATAAATGATAATAAGTACTCTATGAAAAAAGATACCTTGGTTAGAAAGCTGAAGTTTCTGGATTATTTTCCCAGAAAAATAAGTATTGAAATTCCCCCCAAAATACACTTAATTTAGGAGGCTTATAGATGTTAAAAACTGTGCTCAAGACATCAAGTGTTAGTAAGAGAATTAGGGGCTAGTCTCTTAAAACATTAGGAATTGGAAATTGTTTCTGCATCGTTAGAAGCTGCTGCCTGAGTATATATACAACACTATATTATAATATATGTTTGTATATAATACATAATAGAGATACAACATGTATTGTGTATGTTATACATAATATATAAAATTAAAGGCTATGAAAAAAGATATCCATTTCATTTTGTTTATCCTAGCTTTCTCAAACTTTGTTTACCTTGGAATATTATTTTTGCATGAGACATTTTAGATTTTGTTGTAAGAAGTCCAAGAACACAGTTGAAAGATTACTATATATACTAACTTATCACCCCGATAAACCCAAAATATTCCATACCTGGAAAACATATTTTTCAAAAATTAAGATACATTTCAAGCATAATCCATACATGCATTTTGAACAACTTTGTATTTATTATAAATATATAACATTTTGAGCAAAAAGTAAATACTAACTTTGATATAACCTTATGAGCCAGACTGAATAGGACATGGTTTTATGACTCAAGCATCCTTAAAAGCATGTCCTGACTCTTCTATTGCTAAAATGAAAGTAAATACTACGGGTAATAAAGCATCCCATTAGGATCTACCAAACAAACTTCTATAACTCTAAACTCTAAAGGGAAATGTGCACTTTTAAAACAACTTGCAGAATTTTCAAAGACTAAACAAAACATTTTCTTAAGTAAATGCATTTATCTCTTACACCATTTCAGCGACCCTCTTAAACATTTCAGCAAGACTATTCACATTCTGTGGTTTATTGTCCATAAGAACACTATTTAAGTCATGGGAAATAAACAGTTTCCAATGAACAGACTGATTCTTCAGAAAATTCAATTTAAGTTAGTTATTTCATACTTGGAATTGTAGTTTCCTTTGGAAGCAATGCTGGCACTAGCTAGGGGATACAATACATCAAATAGTTAACCAGGCCACCTCATCACCTTTTATAAAATGGTTTCCTATTGTAAAAGTCAAGAAACAATAACAATAAAGGTAGCTTTCTTACTTTCTATTATGAATTGTTGTGTAATCAAGTTAAAATGTTTTAAGCAGGCATTCTACTTGTTGTGGTAAAAAGTCCTATCTCCTGAGTTAATGTGAAATAAATTCCTGTTGATTGAACCCTAAGCTATGTGCAGTAAACTAGACAATAAAAAATATGCTGGCTTGAGTATGAAAATTATACCAATAGACCTTAAATTAGTTTTTCATGTAGTTATGAACATCATCTTAGTGTTTCTTAATTTTTTCTGGTCCATTTACCCTTTGAAAATCTGTTGAATTCTGTAGATCATTTTCCCAGAAAAATAAAAATTGAAATTCCAAAAAAAATTACATTTAGGCAGTTCATACGTGTTGAAAACTATGCTCAAGTTCTCTAGTGTTAGTGTGATTTTCACCAAAATTAGGAGCTACTCTCTTAAAACATAGGAATTGGAAATTGTTTCTGCACAGTTAGAAGTTCAGGCCCAAATACCATTTTCTAATAGATGCTTATAACTACAACTATGTTTCCATGTAAAAAGTCAAATAACATATAAATATAATTGTGTAAATAATTTGAAAATCTATTAATCCTTAATGCAGAGGGATGAAATACTTGCTGAGATATCTAATAAAATCTGGTAGAGTTTATAGGTTAGTTGCTATAAGACACAAAGGATATCAAGGAAGGAACTTGCCTGGAAAAATGATATATGTTTAAATGCAGAGATCTGTCAAGATTTGACCTGTCATTTCCTATTATTCCTTCCCCAGAAGTTCCATCCACAGCACATAATGTGGGTAGTCTGAATTCAGATGAGACTGAAAGCAGGTGAAGATTGAATTGTAGGGTATAGAGGAAAGTCATTTCTTATGGCCTATATGAGTCTTCATTGGAAATAGACACCCTTGTGTAAGGATTGAAGAGTTACTTTGCTGGTTTTCCATCTGATATTTTGACCTAATAGGAAAAATAGAGGCTCCCAGTTTATTGATCTTTGTCTTCTTTTCAAATAAAAATGCAAAGTCCTTAAATACTGTGCTAAAAAGAGTGCCAAGACCCTGACAACAATGAAGTTAAATTTTCTTATTAAGAAAGCATGTTAGCTTTTGAGCAATGTTCATTATCTCACACAGAGATCCCATTAGTGAACTGGGCACCATCATCAACATCTTCTACCCAAATGAGCTGGTAATATATTATGCTGTCAATTTATGTGGGAATAGAGAGCACAGGAATGATGATTCACACTTCTTTGCACATAAATGCTATTCCCACAAAATTCCATCCCTTTGAACCTCCATTTAATTTTATGTATAAAAGGAAACAAAAACCAAGACATTTAGCTTTTCTAATCTTTTTCACAGATGCAAGCAATAATCTCTTAACTTATGGAGACAATTTTTTAAGTATCGATTTCTGTTCAGTTAACCAAGTTTAACTATTAGATTCAGATATTTTAAAAATAATTTGATTATGTAATCTTCATGATAAAAATGTTCAGCATTCTTTTTTGAATTAATATGCAATCCATATCATACATATAGATAAATTTATTTATAGAGCACCTGACATGACTAAATTGTTCTCCTTTGCAGGTCTTTGCCTATTTATTTATAATATATGTAAAAATAAATGCAACTTTAGCACATAAATATTCATAGTTCCTATGTATCTGAATATTTATATAGCACCTGCCAACTACTTTGACAGGCATGATAGGTTAGAATGCATATTACAAGGAGGGGAAAGGATGTTTATTTGGCATTAAGTTTCAGATCACTTCTAAAACAAATGTGGTGTAAGTTTATACAGCACAAGCAAGCAAAAGACAACATTGCTGAGAAATGGACAAACCATGGTAGGTTTAATTGCTATAATACTTATAAATATTGGGTTAAAATAATCTCTATATGGCGAAATTTGGGGGTCCATTTTAATCTTTGTTGTTTTGCAGATGAAAAGTCTTTTCCTGAAAAAAATTCTGATTTGGGCCTTAAATATCCTGGCATCCCACCTACATGTAGAGATGAGATGCCCCTTTCAATAAGTCTGTAGGGTAAGAGACTTAGTTTTCATAACAAAATTTCAATGTAACTACCCTGTTGTTTACTTTCTAAAACTCTGAGAACTGCCTTAATGAGCAGGCTTACAATCCTACTGATTCCTGCTATATAATGCAATCTTACTGTTTTATTCACAACTCCCATGAAAAACTTGGCAAAGAGAAAAATGTAGAGAAGTTAACCCAAGAAAGATGCTATTTATACAATACTTAAACCTAAGAATTTAATCATGAGATCCTTGTTAAATTAGATTATCGGAAGACTATGTATTTTGAGCACATAATACTTGCCCTTTGCATTTGCAAGAATTGATTTTAGTGCTATGTTTTCAACATATATCAAAAGTCACTACATGTTCTTTCCATATCCAATCATTTCCATTTCCATTAGTGTTCTGCAGACTTCTGGTCAGGGTCCCTCTCTAGAATTTGAAGTAGGACTATATTCTCCAGTGCCAGATTGGCTTAAATTGACTTTGAGGTCTGACATTTTGTAAGCAATGTGAACTTGCAAAACTTACTAAATTTCTTTGTAAAATAACGTAATGGTAAGTACCCATCTCATAGGATTGTTGTGAGTATCCAAGAATTAAAGTGAAACGTTTAGACCTATGCCTCCAACAGTAAACTACCCCCAGATTTTGGAATCACTGTGTAAACTCCACTCTTCTCACTGGAAACATTTCCCTGAGCAATCACATCCACTCATTTGGCTGAAATTGGTATCTGTTGGTCAACGATCAGACAATTGTTAACCATTTAGTTCTATTGACCTAATTAGGGATTGTTACCGAATTGCTCTTTGAGAAAGAAATTTTTGTCCAGCTTTAAGAGAATTAGAATCCTGATTCCCTCCAGTGTAGTCAATGCATTCTACTCTCTGATATTTTGTTTCATTTTATGTGTTAGGTGGAGACACTAATTCTGATCTAGCAACAACCAAACACTTCATCTTTTTCTATCATTATCTCTAAGAACATAGCCCTGGCTGGCTGCATATCCATTTCCTTTTTACCCTCATCTACCATGTCCTCAAGATCTTGTTTTTTCTTTCATAGCTCTCTACTTTGTTTAAGATCTAAATCTCTCTGAGAAGGAAAATTCTCACTTTCTCTAATGACTATTTCTGATATTTAACACTGAAGTATTTTTTTTTCCCAAGAAGTTTTAGTTCCTCTTTGATTTTCTGAATAAATACAATCCCCAGAGACAGACTATTCAAGACATAGGATTATATAATGTCCCTCTCTGCCTGTAATTTAGGAATTTAATTATTTTGTTCCTCTAACAAAATTCATGAAAATGGAATACACTTTAAAGAATAATATAAGCCTTTATTTCTTTTTAAAAATTAACCACCTTTCTGTATATGAAGCTCTGACATGAAAACTCATAATCATGGCTTCTAAAGTTAACAAATCCAGAGCCAACTTTTCACCATATGGTTAAGGCTATCCTAATCAACCTGCAAGAAATCTGAAACATTAATAGGAATGGAATTTTACTGCTAATCTAGTACAACTTACTTATATGTTGAACTAACATTTTAATGCCAGAATATCCTTGTTCTTCCATAGATCATGTGTAACTCAGCTGTTTTTGAACTTTAGAGATGTAGCTTGCAAAGCTGGCTGAGCATCACAGTGAAAACAGGAAATAGTGTTATTAAAATACCTTCCATTTCAATAGTGTAGTTTCACTGGATCCAAAAGTTTCTCTCAAGGTTATCCCACCCCTGTTTCTCTCTCATCTGAGATTTTAGGAAAAAGCACATGGTTTGAAGTCTTCTGTTGCAGCCTACACAGTGAGGCTCCTGAGACTGTGTTTACCAAGGTTTCCATGGCATGTATTTACCTGTTCCCCCAAGCCTGT
This sequence comes from Aethalodelphis obliquidens, assembly GCF_003676395.1. NCBI lineage: Eukaryota > Metazoa > Chordata > Mammalia > Artiodactyla > Delphinidae > Aethalodelphis > Aethalodelphis obliquidens. The sequence goes on along the minus strand of NW_020837946.1, from coordinate 40,150,538 downwards.
TATTTGCTAATTTCTCTGTAGCCAGTGATTGCTAAAGCTCATATAAGGCATAATGACCTGCCAAAGTAAAAAATCCATAATGGCTGTATTTACTCAAGTTTAAGGCCTAAAATCACTGATGGCCTTTAAATGGGTAGCATCAGTTTAAAGACAAACACAGAGGTGTGAGACCGCTAACATTCTTGCCACATCCTCTGTCTCATATTAAGTTATTTTTAGTTCCTAGGGCACAGCAAGAACCTGACTCTGTAGCTGTGCTTGGCCAATATTTTCTCATCCTCAGGGCTCATCACTTCCTCCTGGATATTTTTCTTGACCCTCCTCACTAAATTAGTTGCCTGTGTTTATGTGTATTATATTTATCCTAGCAGGCACTTAACATATTTTTATGGTTTGTTTGCCTTTGTCTCTTTCATCTTATTAAAATTATATAAGTTTTTGAAAGCGAGACAAAGGAGATCCATGTGGACAATCAGAACAATGCCCTATAAGCATCCTCTTCCATTTCACTTTGAAACTGTTAAGTATGCTGCCTAAGAGTTTTCTGCTTTATCTCCAACACCTAAAAAATGCCTTGTACAAAATGAAAATGCAGTATTTGTAATTAATCAATTAATTAATCTTGCCAATTTTATTCATTCTTATATATGGAATATTTGCTTCTTTCATCTAACTAAAATCCTCCCCCCACTCTCTTGCTTCTCACTTGACTAATTCTGTTGCAGCTGTCAGATTTGTTGTTACCCAGCATATTCATTATATTAAACAGAGTAAAATAAATGGATGCATGGAGTCACTGCAAGAATGCATGAAACCCTATTCTAATACACAAAATTGATAACTATTCCTAGTGAGATTCAGCCATAACACTTAATTAGAAAAACAGAACCCCTGACTTTTTCTCAACTTTTTCTTTAAGAAGCTAATAAACATAAGAGCCTTACACAGTATAGGTAGTTGATTGTTTTCAATAAATCTCTTCCTGTTATTAATGATTTCATCATCTCCAAAAAATGGAGGAATAGATTGGTGTTTCTAGTAAGGCAAGAATGGTTACTTCTACCCTATACCCCATTCCCTTCAATTAAGCAAGCACACAGATTTAGGAAAGGCATATGTCGTTTGTTGATGGACATAAAACTAGCCGTATGGTGAAACTAACTCTAAAAATCAATTGATGGTAATGTTTTAAGCAGATTACTTTCACATTGTACTACACATGCTACTTAAGATGAAAGAATTTTAAATTAACATCTAAAATAAATTGGATGTATAACAACCTAAAACAATCACTCAATACGAAAAACATTATTAAATGAGAAAGTCTTAATCCCCACAAAACACACTTATAGAGTTGAAAAGATAAAAGATGTCATCAAAATTTTGGTTGTGTTACTTTTATTATTTTATATAGATCTTATTCTAATATTAAAAGGACATTTCAAAATGAAAATATTCTTAAACCTTTTTCTCAAAAGTTAAACATGAAAATTCTGTTTAACAATGTTAGAAGAGTTGTAAAAAACTGAGACTATCTCAGATTTCATGATAGTAAAGCAAAGTGTAATTTTTCAAGTCACAGTAATTATGCTGGCTATCACCCCATTACTGATATAATGTGAAGCTAATAAGCCAAGTAATTAGTATGCTCTAGGTTAGAATTTTCACCTCAGTGACTGGAGGATAAATGAAGACAAAGCAATGTAATATTAAATATATAAGCAACAGAGCGGTAATATAGTGAAAATCTGAAAGCTAAGTTAAGAAATAGTATATTTTTGTTTGTTCACTGAAGAAAATATAAGCAACTGATTTAGTTTTTATGCTTCGTGAAAGTTAAGAATTCAATTGTGTTGCTAATGGATGTTATTAAATACATAAATGCTTAAATGGAATACATGTATATATGTATACATCATGCACTAGATAAATATGTTCATCTTACTTAGCTACTGTAGTGTCTTAACTGTAATTAAAGTAAATTTTTTTGCTGTCTTGAAGAAGAAAAACAGATAAAACTTAAACTTGCATCTTAGAGCTGGTGAGAAGAGAAAAAAGTCAAATGTAACCAGATGTTGAGAGGAGTTTTCCTATTGTCTAGTAATTGGGTCTAACTGCAATCTGAGGCCAAAAAGCACATTACTCCCCAATTCTATGTTCAGTGTAATACTAGAGATGAGAAACAACCTCCACTCTGTAAAACTTCTTAAGAGATATATAACTGGTACTGAATTCACTAGTCCCTACTCCACCCCCATCCCAGAGAGAAGTTTATTTCTTTTGGGGGAGAACTGTGCTCCAAAAAGAAGATATTCCCTTCCCTCAAGAGTGGAGGGGTCCTTGCCATCTTCCTCAGGTTAAGTTTTGAAGGTAGAAGGACACTTATTAGGGAGCACCCTTGAGACCAACACCTGTGGAAGTGAGGGCAAAGAATTAAGAATGGGAAGAGGAAGGAATGAGTTGAGTTGTGGTATAATAATGCAGTTACCAGTTACGATACTCAGTCAACTCTATAGAGAGCTCTGGAGTTGATGGCTCTTCACAGTTTACCTGAATTAAGTTGAAGGGCTAGGCTTTCATACCCTCATATTGTGAGGTTACTGAATGTAGGCTCACCTAGAGGAGGCATTTAACCTGAAAATTCCTGAGAAGACTGAGAACTAGGGGTCATTTTCTATTAATACTCTCAGCAGCTGCAGGAATAGTCCTTCATTCTCGAGGGTAATCTGGGGAGTATAACAGCATTCATTCTGCTAAACTTCTAAATTTTGGCAAGAGATACAATTGAGAACTTCCACATAGAAGAGGGGGAGAATTACCACCACTGATCCCAGTACTTCTCAAGGTCCAAGTGATAAAAATGATGGGTCCTAGAGTTCAAGAACTTACTGAAGAGAGGAGATGAGATCAGGACTTCCATGTTGTTCAAACAACATTAGTATGGTTGTGTGGAGTTGTGCAAAGCTGTTGTGAGGGTTGTCAGCTGAAAGTGGTTGCCAGATATCACCAATTTCTAGGGGGTTTGCACAAGAATGAGCCATTTTGTGTCCACATTTAGCCGTAGACATGGGTCAACCATGGAGGAGATTGTAATCTTACTTAATTAAATGGGTAGACATGACTTTCTCTTATTCTTTTCCCTGTCCCATGACCAGAGAGGAAGGCTAAGAAAGGAGAGAGGGAAGAGTGAAGAAAACATCATACTTAACTCACTACTCCGAACTACTAGAGCCACAGACAAATCTAGATTAACCTAAAAGAGAGGATGTGTGCACAATCCAGAAGTATTGAAGGTGTAAGGTCCTTGAGGCCACAGTTGACTTTTGAGGGACTGAAGCTAATGGATAAAAGCCTCTATATTTTGCCCTTCAGAGAATAACATTCTGAGATGTACTATAAAACTCCTCATAATCACCTAAAGGAAATCAGCACCAGTTGCCTTTAGTGTAACCAAGTGTATTAAGTGTAACCAACTTAATAAAACTTTGTTGTATTTTCCTTCTTTTCTTTCTTGTTTCATTCTCCTCCTCTCCTTGAATTCTGTGTCCAGCTATCATATTTATAAGCCTTGTCTCAGGCTGTGCTTTCTAAGGGGAACCCAAGTGAATATACACAAAAGTGCACTTCTCTTTGTTACCATGTTTAATAGAAATCATTTTATTCCTAGCTTTACAGAAACCAAACACTCTACTAACAATACAAATTATAGAAGTAACATATGACAGTCAAAAGATAGTTTTGTCTTCAGTGCTTTTAGCACTTTTATTGAGGAAATCGGGATATTTCCTTTCAGGGGTCTTTGTACTGGAAGTATAATTTCGTTCCTCCCTGAATTTGATCAAGGAGACCTGATTGTGTATGTTTTCTCCCCATATCATAGATTTTTGTAAGCTTTATACTATGGTTTTAGAAATTTGATAGTCTTAGAAATATTTCTACTTATATTCTCAAGCATCAGAAAACTATAAAGATAATGTATTGTAACCTTGGGTTGGACTTGTATTTAAATAACCACAGAGACTATTCTAGGCTCTCTTTTTTGAGAAACTACAGTTGTAGGACTATCAAAGTCACTCTGAAATATTCATGTTATAACATATATAATATCAGACCTTCCAATAACACACACTTTTCCTTGCACTTTATGGTTTCTGTAATTTTTTTTTCTCTCACTAAAATGAATACACCTTGGACATTTATATAAATCATCAGTAGAGAAATGTTTGTACCTGTCAAGCTGAACAAATCTTCTACACCCCTTTCATTGCCATGAATCTACCAACTGACTGCTTATTTATTCATTGTGTTTACATGTTTGATTTATAAAGGAACAAAACTACATGAATGGATACATTAACTATTACATCATTTTTTATAGTGAATAAATGAGTAGCATTGGTAGGTGTGAGGGAATTTTCAATTAGAATAAATGCTGAGGATTTTAACTTTAAATTAAAAGAAATTTGACCTAAAAAAATATATATTGAAACATTATTTGTAAAAAGTCAAGATAAACATTTGAAGCATATCTTCTGGAAACTGAAAGTGAGGGAGATGCCTTATATAAAACAGCTGCCAAACATGACACAGGAGAGGGGCGGAAGTCATGTATAACCACTACGCTTACTCAAAACTCTTTCGAAAATATGGATGCTATGGTGTGATTTATATGTTAACATAATATGTTATAATTCATTTGGAATCCATTATTTGTTATAGTCAAAAAATCCTTTTGCTCTTTTATAAGAAATTTCCTTTATCAGAAATAATGGTTGCATTTGGTTAGTGGTTACTATATAATACTGCCTTTTTCAAAGAATATACCTTAATAACAAGAGTAAAAGTTTGGCTATTCTCTTCTTCCTCTCCACATTACCCTAGTACTGACTAATCTTCTCTTTTTCCCTCATCTTGATCTTAGTTGTATATGAGAGCTAAAAAAGCAATGCTATTGTAAACTCTAGTTTCTTGATAATTCTTTTGATAGAATTTAATGGGAGAAGTAGATGAAAGGCTTGAGACCTAAGATGTTTGATAGTACTTATCAAAAGCAGACCCATTTCAGAGTTTTCCATTTAAATTTCTCAACCAGCTCTACAAGGAAAAAGTTAAGGCTACTCCTTAATATTCAGCTCAACTGTTTTGGCCATGAGTGAAGAAAAGATCATTTTACTAAATGGCATTTCAAAATGGAGAACCTCCTACCCACATTTCAGAAATTGGTTCCAGCTGCTGAGATTGTCAGGAACAGAAACAACGTCAAAGGAGACACCAGTACAAAATCCAAGCAATTAACAATTTGGTCTAAAAAAATGTGAGCCAAAAATGAAGCCACTTCCTAAAGAAAAGGCCTCTTCATTATGAAGCACAAAGAAACAAGTAGTTGAAGTATAGACTGGTAGGTAGTATTTCAGGAACAGCCTTTTGGCTGTTCTATAAGCGTTTACGTGAGAAGTGGTATGTGATAAGCCATTCATGTCAGGCCAGTAGGTAGGAAAAAAACAAATAATCAGAAATAAATCTTTAAAGGTCTCTAACTTCAGGGCTAGTTGCCTGCTTCCCTCTCTATTGCTCATTTATTGTTCCAACAACCTTTTATTGAATGCCTGCTCCATGCCAGACACTATTTTACTTATGAAATTCTTAGAACAAATCTATGAACTAAAACACATTATTTAACTTTTATGAAGGAAGGAACTGAGGTTTGAAAATATTATGAATATTGTACAAAATCTACAGTTGGTAAATATCAAAGTCAGGATTCTATCCTTGGTCTTTTTGTTGCAGGAGTCCAGTGTGCTACTGCAACATACCTAAGGCACTCCAGGCCAATCAACAACAAGCCTTTAAATCTGTATCTGTGAAATGTTTCCATCCAGAACCACTAACAGTTCAGTTAACATCATCTGCCACTAGATTATTTTAACATATCTCCTTCCTTCCAATTTCTCCCCACTCCAATTCAATATCTAAATTGCTGCCAAAATTATCTTTATAAAATGCAAATCTGTCCCTGTCTCTCCCTCATATAACACCTCCAAATTATGACTTAGATCATGACTCCTAATTTTCACAGTTAGGCTACAGAGTAATATGGAGCATCCTTTATAATCACTTGTGCACATTTACCTTCCCTCCAGACTTAGAGAATAAATTGAAGAACTTTGAATCCAATATTGACTTTCAGGCTGATGTGCCATTATTTAGTCTAGGACAAACAACTCAGTGTATACTTATGTGCAGGCTGTGTTCTAATGATAATTTGTGCCTGCAGTCCCGTACTGATGAGAAAAGTGAGGAAACGTCTACCAGAGGGAACTAAGAGGAGAACGGTGGTGCCATGAAATCAGTGGACTTGCCATCCTATAACTTCTCTATTTGCCTGCAAAGTCTTTGCCCACACACTAAATCAAGCATTGCCTCCTCTTTGAAATCAATTCTTCTTTAAAGCACAGTTAAGCAGTTTTCTATGGTTTTACATGACAATCCTTATAGCTCTCTACCTAGCTCTGATTACATTGGATTAGGCAAACGTTTATGTGTCTGTCTCTTCAATTTCAGAAGTCCTTAAGGGTAGGGACCATGCTTTTCTCAATTTTGTATTCTCAGTGCATAATACAGTGTCTGACTTTTTATAGGTAGTCACCATATATGTAATTAATTAGATTATAATGATCAACCAAATGCTCTTATGCTATTCCTAAAGTTTTCAATCTTGCATGATTTTTTTCTTGAGATAATTTAAGTAAATATTTCATAGGAGAAAAGGACCACTTCCAAACAAAACAAATATTTATAACCTGAATTTAACATGTCTTAAAATACTAGGGGTTTTTCTATAGTAGTGATGTGTAGAAATTTTAAAAAACCTTGGTGCAACATAATATAAAAACAAAATAAACCAACCAAAAATTGCTTAGTATATTAATAATAAGTTCACAATATAACTGTATAAAATTATTTATTTGTATCATTTATGAAGAAGAAAAGCATTTTTCTTGAATTGTTACACATTAGCAGTAACATAATATTGCAAATTATATTCTAAAGTTATATTTTCAACTATGATTTTGGATAAAAATATTATTCGTTATTTACTTAAAAATTTAGGCAGTCTATAAATTTCATCTTTTAGATCTCTTTCTTGAATCTCATGACTTCCTATAACTTTCCATAGCAGTTTCATGAAAAATAATATATAAGAAATAACACCTTTAGAATTTGTGTGTGAGAAAATATTTGCATTTGGTCCTACCATTTAACTGATACCTTAGTTCAGGATTGAATTAAAGATTGGAAATTATTTTCCCCAAGGACTTTCCAGTCATGGCACCAGTATCTTCTAGACTTTCAGGAAGCTCTAATAACTGATGCTGTTCCAGTTCTTGATACTTTGATGGAAACCTTTTTGTTTGAGTTTGGTTTAGGTTTTACCCTCTACAAACTTATCATTTACTACTGTTCCCATTGCTGTGACATTGCAAAGTGATGTGTGTTTTGGTTTGTGCTCTCCCAGAATCAGAAAATAAGACAAGAATTTAAGTGCAAACACCTTGGATGGTTAACACAGGAAACACAAGACAGCGTTTTGGGTGAGGCAAGAGAAAGGAGGAAGTCAGTAAAGGGTTTATCATCAATCCAGTTACCACTGAGGGTAACTGGAGCTAATTTACTGGTGAGTTCTGGAGAAAATTATGGGAAATATCTCAGAGTTATCTTAACCAAAAAGTAAAATGCTGTGTATTTATCCATTAACTGAACATTAGTCATGGTTAAGGGCTGCTTCTGAAAGGTACTGACGCTTCCACCTTGCCCTGTGCACAGACAGATGTCAGGCTTCCATTGCCAGTGATAAAATCCCTCAGTGAGATAGCCACATGTGTTTGCAGTAAGCATTCTTTCATCTGACTCCCTAAAATTTATATCCTTTAGTAATTTTGGAATTTTCCCGATTTTTAAAATAAGGTAATTTTCCCATTTTCTGTTTTGTAACTTTACCATTTGAAGAGCAAGTTTTTTAGATTGTGGAAGTTCATTCTTTCACAGTTTATGCATTTTGCTGAATTAAAAAGTCTTTGTCCAACTTAATGTCACAAAATTTTTCCTAATGTTTATTCTAAAAATTTTGTAGTTGTATTTTTTCAATTTAAGTCTATAATCTATTTTTAGCTCATTTTAATGTTATATACAAAATTAATTATATATAAATTATATGTATAACATACATAATTTTTGTATTTGGTTATAATTGGTAGGGGCTGAGGGTTTTTTTTTTTCTGTACATATACTCAGTTGTTCTATCATCCAGTTGAAAAGATTATATTTTATTTAGTTCACTTGGTGTCTTTAAAGAAAATCAATTGACCATATATTGCAGATCTATTCCACTCTCTATTCCATTCTGTTTATCTATGTGTCTATCCATATGCCAAAACCATACTGATTTGATTGTTGTAGCTTTTTTCCAGTTTTATTGAGATATAATTGACCTAGAATATTGTATAATTTAAAGGTGTACAATACATTGATTTGATATATGAATATATTGCAAAATGATTACCACAATAAGTTTAGATAACATTCATCAACTCACATAGTTACAGTTTTTTCTTATAATGAGAACTTTTAAGCTCTACTCTTAGCAACTTTCAAATACACGATACAGTATTGTAAATTATAGTTGCCATGCAATACATCACATTCTCAGAAATTTTTAATCTTATAACTAGAAGTTTGTGCATTTTGATCACCTTCATCCAATTCTTCCACCTCCCACCCCTCACGTCTGTCAACCACCAATCTGTTCTCTGTTTTTATGAGTTTGGTTGTTTTAGAGTCCACATATAAGAGAGATCATACAGTATTTGTCTTTCTTTGTTAAACTTACCTCACTTAACATAATGACCTCATGGTCTATCCATGTTGTCACAAATGGTAGGATTTCTTCCTTATGATTGAATAATATTCCATTCTACATATATACAACATTTTCTTTAACCATCCATCATTGAACACTTAGGTTTAAGACTTAAGATGGGACACTTCTATTCTTGAAGCATATTTTCACTAGATGTAGAACTGTGGTTTGATAGATTTTTTTCATCACTTTAAAGATGTTGAATAGTACAGTTTGCTATTACTAAAGGAAAATCAGTGAGTCAGAGTGCATCCTAGAGTATTTGTTTTAGTTCTAGTTTGGCCTTCTCTGCAGATTAACAAGGGGTCTCTTTAGAGTTCAAATCCTATATTGAGCTACTATAATTTTTTTTCATTGATAGGGTGATATCCTTTTATCCTTTATTGGGGGATATGTCCATAAAAATGATTTATACTTATTCATAGATTCTCAAAGCATTCCACAATTAATGGGAAAAAATAAAATTATTCGGGGTCCATTTCTTTTCTATACTCATAGCCTCAGAATTTTCTGCATGATGAAGAAATCTCTGTAAATTTCTTTCAGGTGAGAAGGAAATTTAATCCAGACAGACCTAAGGATAGATATATAGACATGACTGCTTGAAAAACGTCAGACCCCTTTTTCCTATGTTCTAGTCATCCTAATGGATTTCTTTTTGAAACATTTCTGCTGACTAGTGTGTCAGTAACAGCTTTTTGGTAAACTAGTTTGTCTATGACATACCATGTCATATCACGTTATGTATATCTACGGTATATATGGTATCTCCATGATATGTATGGTATATACATGGCATGTATGACATGTTATGTCACAGAAAAACTAATTTATCAAAAAACTGAGGGAAAAATGTCATAAATAAAATTGTTAAAGCACAGAAATTGCTTACTAAAATTATATTGCCTTTAAAGCAAATGAGTTGTGATTTATATTTGTGAAATATAGCAAAATCATGTTTTACTTCATGATGATATACAATTTAAAATTATTGTTACTTCTGACTTCCTAATCCTTGGTTAAATAGTTATTTATGTCTCTGTGTTTTGAAAGTGTAAAGCTAAGTCAAAGCACAGACCTAAAAGTATGGTAAACAAAAAGGTAATGGAGAAGTAACGTAGAGATTTCTCTTAATAGCTGTTATATTTATTACATTTTTAAAAAATGAAAACAGGGAAGTAATTAGGCAGGAACATCAAGTGTGCATTTTTTTCCATAGCTTTTTCTGGAAAAAAAATTCACTTTAAAAGATAAATTTTATAAATAGTTTGCAGAAAAAAATAGGAAGACCATGAAACATTTAAATACTCAACTATTATTAATTAATGAATTTCAAAATAGAAGCAATAAGTAAGTTATATTTTTTATTGGCCATACAGTCAAAAATTTAAAGCTTGGTAATGCTTAGTGCTTGTGAGAATTTGGAGACAGGCATCCTCATATTGCTGTAGAACTTGACGAAACATTTTATAGGATAACTTGGCAATTCCACTGCTATTAATTTAATCAATGTATATATTGCAATTCATATTTATAAACATAATCACAATGTATTTTATTTCTGTTTTCAATAGTAACAAAAATGTCAAAATAATGGGTAGAGGCAAGAATTTGTTATGGTGTTACCTACAATGGAAAACAATGCAGCTTAAAAAAATAGAGCCATATCTATATATGCTGATGTGGAAAAATCTTCAATATTAATTTTTAGTAAAAAACAAACACGAGAGAAAAGTAAACAGTATAATAAGCATCTCTGTGTGTGTGTGTGTGTGTGTGAGAGAGAGAAAGAGAGAGAGAGACAGAGAGAGAGAGATGGAGAGAGAGAATGTTAGCACATTAAGTTGCAAAAGGGCTCTTTTTCAACTCTGAAAAACGCACACTTAAAAAAATTTTCAACAATTTTCATGGTAAGAAGAATGAAATCCGATAAGAGAATAACAGTATAGGGAATATATCTCATTTAAGTCATTGAAAATGTTAACATCAGAGAATAGAAGAAATTTAACAAATAGCAAGATAAATTTAAAGAGCAACAAGCAAATGGGAAATCAAAAGAAATATACAATCTTGAAATTATTTACTAAAATACTGTAAACAATGTAAAAATTTTTAAATAATTTAAAACAGATTTTCAACTGTAGAAACTATTATAAAAATTTACTCACCTCCCCCAAAAAAGCTCAATGAAAGGAAAAAACGGAGTTAAGAGCCAAAAACACCCAAATCTGGCATCTGAAAAACATAGTTTAATAAATACGATAGTCTTCTTGTAAGGCCAATGTGCGTGTGTGTGTGTGTGTGTGTGTGTGTGTGTGTGTGTGTGTATGTGCGTAAGAGAGAGGAGAGAGGGAGGGAAAGAGGGAGGGATGGAAGAAGAGATAATATTAGGAATACACACCAAAATGTCACATAAAGAAATTAATAGTCAAAAGAATATCAAAAATAATTGAATATCACTTGATGGCAATACCAGATTTATGCTCAAACTCGGCCTTTTGAAATTGCACCAACAGTGCCAGTCTCATATACTTCCTTTTGTTACAGATAGTTCCATAGCCCACAAGATTTTAGCCCATCAAGTATGGCTTAAAGTGATGCAGTCATCTTGTTACTTGCCAAAATGTCTGAATAACAGCTTACTCATTAGTAAGTTTTCATTAAGTATTAGGTGATGAATTAATGAATATATTAATGGCATTATATTGAATTTAAAGAAACAAAAGCCAAATGTATCTAACTTGTAGGCATAAGAAAATTAGGACAAACTTTGATGCAAATATTTGGTCCAGAAATATAGATTTTGAATTCATCAATACAGTGTGAAAGAGTTTTGTGGATAAAACCTGAGCTAACTGCAATTTCTACTTTTGAACAGTATTAAATGCTATTTATATTATATGCATAAGATCAAAATAATTTGAGATGACCATTTAGAGGTTATTTGCTTCTTAAAATCATATTTTTCAAAATTGGTTATGATCAAATACCCACAATATTGATAAAATGTATAGTGCTTCTCACCCAGCATGAAACTATCAAGGAAATGATTATATGAAACAGTACATTTCTTTGAATAGCTTTATTCACATCTGATTATGAGAAGATTTTCTACAGATCCTTTGAGAAATGTCTGAAAGCATTTCACTTGCTTTACCACTCTTCCCTACAGCCTTAGTCCAACCTTAAAATAAAACTGGAGAACATATATCCTGTAATAACATCATGAAAAATCATTCTCTAAAGCTCTTATATATGTTTTTTAAAATTTTTATTGGGGTATAGTTGATATACAATGTTGTGTTAGTTTCAGGTGTACAGCAAACTGAATCTGTTATACAAATACATATATCCACTCTTTTTTTATATACTCTTCCCATATAGGCTATTAGAGTATTGAGTAGAGTCCCCTGTGCTATACAGTAGGTCCTTATTACTTATCTATTTTATATATAGTAGTGGGTATGTGTCAATCCCAATCTTCCAATTTATCTCTGCTCTCCCCTTTACCCCCCGGTAACCATCGGTTATTTTCTACATCTGTAACTCTATTTCATATTGTAGATAAGTTCATTTGTAACCTTTTTTTTAGATTCCACATATAAGTGATATCATATGATATTTGTCTTTCTCTGTCTGACTTACTTTAAAACTCTTATACTTGTTAAATGAATGTGCAGCTCTTGAGCCTGCCTGCAAGAAAAACACAGTAAAAATGCATCTGTGGACAAGATGGAAGGGTAAGATAAAGAAAGAACACTTCTCTGTCTACCAATAGATTGTAATGGAAAACAAGTGAGAAGAGGAAAAAGTGATTTTATCTGGAAAAGTGATACAGGTACTATTTTGAACAATGTGAATCACATATTAGTCAAGTACCAAAGAATAAGTTTATTTTTACTATCTTATGATAAAGCAGGATAGAGCTTGATAATATACAATACAGACATATAATAATATATGATAATAATGTATTATTATACATTATGTATGTGTATGTATTACCACAATTATATTTTCCCTTAATCTACACTTTTAGTGTAGTACATTTTAGTACATTTTTATATTATAGAAAGGTATAAAATGTAGGATCTCTGAATATGAATACTTTCTAGTGATTATATTTAAGTCATCCAAATATAGTCATTTTCTTTGGCAAAAACTACTTTTTACATGAAGGGAAAATTGGATGTGCCTGTGTTCCCGTTAAGAATTAGCCACTCATTTGAAAAAACACTATGGTTCATCTCTGTTTTATATTTTTGTTTGTGTAAGGTTGTCTATTTTCTCAAGTGTAGGGATATATATTTGCTTAAATGCAGGAATTTTTTATGGCACTAAAAGCAATGAATGAAAGCACTTTCATTCATTTTTCCTATGATTACAAAAATGCTGTGACATAAAAGAAACACAAACACTCAGTATGTATCCTTTTAAATTGAAATATATACCAAAGAAATAAGAATATTACACAAAATTTATTTCACCACAAAGGTTAACATCCTTATTTGTTTAAAAAAATGAAAAGAGATGGAAGGAGGGACGAGGAGACAGAGAGAGAGAGAGACAGAGACAGAGACACAGAGGATGAGAAAGAAAGAGAGAAAGAAAGTGTTTGGCATTAAATTGAAAACATAGACCAGAAAGAAAGATAAGACTCCAATAATACTAAAAAGACACAGAGAATTGAATCTGCTATAAATGATTTATGCTCCAGGATCATGAGGTTAAAAGGCAAAAGCTTTAATGCTCACCCATGCGAGAATGTCTTCACTGGCCTAGATAAAGAATTTGACAGTAATAAGATTTTAAAAGTGGATATTTTCTGGTAGCACTGTCTGCCATAATAAATAGAGGTCATAAAGCTTTGGTCTAAACATATTCAGGGGGGATTAATACTGCAAGCAGATCATTCATCTGAGCTTTGAAAATGTACTTATAAGCCAATTTAATAAATGGATAATGACATAAAGACTATTTGTGAGTCTTAGGGAAACGTATGTCTCTTCTGAGATTTTTTTTGCTTCACTATAATTCTTGTAGTGGATAATTTTTTTATTGCAAATTTGAACAAAGCTATGCCTCTTTTAGACTCAAAAATATATAAATCACTTATATTAACCACAAAAACAGAAATGTCACCACCACCACCATTAATTCATACACATCCAAAAAAGTGCTGAGAAAAGTGAACCAAATAATAGAATTGGATTTATTTTTAAAAAGATAATTTGAATTTTAATGAATTGCTCATTTAAAAAATTGATTCATCTAGGGGCTTCCCTGGTGGCGCAGTGGTTGAGAGTCCGCCTGCCGATGCAGGGGACACGGGTTCGTGCCCCGGTCCGGGAAAATCCCACATGCCGCAGAGCGGCTGGGCCTGTGAGCCATGCCGCTGAGCCTGCGCGTCCGGAGCCTGTGCTCCACAACGGGAGAGGCCACGGCAGTGAGAGGCCCGCGTACCGGGAAAAAAAAAAAAAAAATAGATTCATCTTCTATGAGTTCACCTTTACAGAAATTGTTTATCTATGATATTTGACAAATAATCCCACTCATTTAAGCAACATATCAACTTTAAAGACAAGTCAATTTGTTTCAAGGGATGTGAGTTAATGATTAAGAAAAATGAATTATCTGGACCACAATGCAAATATCTGACATTCATTTAGTACAGAAACAAAATTAAAGTTTCCCTTTGAGTTCTTTTTTTTAAAATTTGAATTCTATTTAAATTTTTTATACAGCAGGTTCTTAATTAGTTATCTATTTTATACATATTAGTATATATATGTCAATCCCAATCTCCCAATTCATCCCACCACCACCCCACCTCCGCCACTTTCCCCACTTGGTGTCCATATGTTTTTTCTCTACATCTGTGTCTCTATTTCTGCCTTGCAAACTGGTCCATCTGTACCATTTTTCTAGATCCCACATATATGCGTTAATATACGATATTTGTTCTAGTATTAATGTTCAACTAACAAACTAGCTGTATGTTTATAACTATGCTTTGTTCTCAATTAATTCACAGCATTTAGATGATTTTAATAATTTCCTTGCCTATAAAGATACAGTTGTCCAATACATTAACATATAACATTCTTTAAAAAGATTGTACAGGAAAATTTAAATGCTTTAGAAGCATGTCCTTGTCACTGATTCACAGATGAGCCTATTATTTTATTTCCTTTAGACATTGGTAGGTAGGAGAGATATAGTTCTTAGAACTGATATGTATGTGTGTCTGTGTTTGTGTGTGCTTGCTCATGAAATTATAAGGAATTTGGAATTTGTATGATACAAGAAGAAAATAGTATCACCACTAACAAGATACAAAAATAAATTATATTACAGTTTTAACACATATGCCATATTCCAAAGAATTCCATATACACAATTTCCCTTTTAAAATAAAATCATAGGGCTTCCCTGGTGGCGCAGTGGTTGAGAGTCCACCTGCCGATGCAGGGGACACGGGTTCGTGCCCCGATCCCGGAAGATCCCACATGCCGCGGAGCGGCTGGGCCCGTGAGCCATGCCCTTGAGCCTGCGCGTCCGGAGCCTGTGCTCCGCAACGGGAGAGGCCACAACAGTGAGAGGCCCGCGGAACGCAAAAACTTATTATTAAAATAATAATAAATAAAAAAAAATAATAAAATAAAATCATAAATCATCAATATTTTACCTTTTTGGTGGCTGCAAAATGTTATTTATCATTTCACTGTACCCGTATTTAATTAAATACTCTACTATTCTTTCCTCCATTGGATGGTTTTGGGAATTCAACTTGAATAGAGAATATATCTTTGTAACAGGAAGATTTGACATAGTTTTTTAATCTCTCGAATATAGGTGATATATATATATATATATATATATTTTTTTTTTTTTTTTAGCGGTATGCGGGCCTCTCACTGCTGTGGCCTCTCCCATTGCGGAGCACAGGCTCCGGACGCACAGGCCCAGTGGCCATGGCTCACAGGCCCAGCCGCTCTGCAGCATGTGGGATCTTCCCAGACTGGGGCATGAACCCGTGTCCCCTGCATCGGCAGGCGGACTCTCAACCACTGTGCCACCAGGGAAGCCCTAGGTGATATTTTTTGAGAGTCAGATGAAAAACTGATATCCTCCTCTGTAAGACAGATCTGTCTATGAGACTTTATATACTAAAATAAACTAAATCTTCACCACAAGTAATCATTAGGAACCACAACAGTTATTCTATTCACTTCATGTTTACACATTCGTTAAGTACTCACAAGAATCATATGGAGTGACTACAATTATCTACCCAGTTTTATAGACAAGAAAACCGAGGCAACGTTGTTGGTAACTACCAACGCTAAGCTTAGTAAGCAGTTGAGACAGGATTTCAACCCATCCCACCTAACTCTGGACCCAAACTCTTAATTGCTACCTAATTACAGTGTAATTTCATTTAAAAGCCATGGTATGAAGACATTTTAGTCTTAGAGTGTTCTTGGATATTATTAAAACTGATATTGGTGAGCATACTGCTCCTTAAGAGAGCTTTGAAAATGTTGCTTCCTTTCTGCAGTCCCTGGTGTCCAACAATCATTTGAATTTTGTTTCTCTTTGCAGATTATATCCTTCCCTCTCTCTTTAAAATGTTTTAATATTTGTCTTTATTACTGATATTTTGAAATTTTATTAATATAACTGTAGATGTGAGCCCTTTACTCATTTCTGCTCACCATTTGGCAGGTCATTTCCTTAGTTTGGGGGAATTTTCTGTTAGTGATTATTCCACTATCATCTCTTTTGGCTCTCATCCTCTCTGCTCTCCCCTAATGGAACTCCTATCCAAGTTGGAACTTCCCAATCCCCCTCCTTAATACTTAATTTTTTCACAGTATCAGACTTTTACATTCACTTTTCCTTGTGTTAAGTTCCTAGAGAAATCTTTATAATGATTTATTTGAGAAGTCCTTGTAACAACTTTAAGCCTATACACATCTGTTTGTCATTTGCGTAGTTCTTTGTATGTTCATTCAGTTGTTTCAAATAATGATCTTCTGAATTCCCAAGGTCTTAAATTAGTTGATATCCATAAAGTAATATGTCAACTATGTTTTGCCATAAGTATGTGATATCCTCTTTTAGAATTCTGAAGTTACGCATTATATTTATTTTAAAGAATTAGGAAGATTACTCTATTACTTCTAATTAATCAAGTGTCAATGTTTTTAATGATTGTTTGATGACCTTTTTCCATTATGTTGTTTCCCTAATATATTCAATATTTTTTTTTCCTGTTTGAACTTTAGGGTTTTGCTTTTTAAAAAAATTGTTTATTTATTTATCTATTTATTTAATGGAAGTATAGTTTATTTACAATGCTGTGCCAATCTCTGCTGTGCAGCAAAGTAACTCAGTTCTACACATATAGACATTCTTTTTTTAATATTCTTTTCCATTATGGTTTATCATATATTCAATATTTTTGATTGTGCAGTCAGTCACTTTTCAGTTGCAATTTCTTGTTAGACGTTGTTTCTTTTTTTAGGGAAGCCTGCTTCTGAGAAGAGGTGCAGAAATATCTGTATCGTAATTTTATGCTTCACTATTTATAAAGGTGGGAATGGAGCAGAACCTGCCTTTTTATGTGTTATTATACTGGCTGGTTTTCTGAGGGTAGTGCTCTGTTTATCTTCTGGTTTTTTTCTTTTTCTTTAATTTCACTGACATTTGTGTGTTACTAGTAGAGGTAATTTTTATTGTCGGGAGATTATTCTCCAGAAATCTCTAACTTTCTATAATCTAGGCATCAACAGCCCATTTGCTTTATGACTATCTTTTTAAGAATGTTTATATAAACAGACATCTCTGGGAAAATGGAGAAGTGACTCCTTCTGGAGGAGGTTTATTTACAGTCTCAAGTATTGGAGATGGAGACATCCTCCTTACCTGTCTTATACTAGGGTAATAAAGAAGAAAACTTCTCTCCCTTCCTTAGAGAGATTTGCTTACAACTCAGGGCCTTTCTTTCTCCAGAAAGACAGATGCCCAAATTTGCCAGTAACACTTGTATAAGATAAGGGTCTTATGACTCCTGGGCCCCTCTTCTGTAACATATTTCCACTATATGAGCAGGCAACACTGGTCTCTCTGGGAATTGGGGCTTAGGAAACTAGCACCAATATGTTACTACTTCTGTGAGAAATGAACTATCTAAATTCATTTGAAGTCAGTTTCTTACCAGCTGAATCTTTGGAAGTGTGGCAACCAAAGTAATAGCTGCCACCATGTTAATGCCTGAGAGCTGCTTAACCCCTTTATTTTGTAAAATCTCCATCCCCACTTGGGTATTTCTGATGTTTCCTCATGACTGGATTCAGGTTATACATTTTTGGTAGGAATGCGATATAAGTAATATTGTGTCATTCTCAGCACCAAAACAAGAAGCATGTGAAGTTAGTTGGTACTATCATTGGTGATGTTAATTTTGATCACTTAGGATGGTATTTGACAGGTTTACCACTCTGAGGTTATTGTTTTTTTTAACTGTAATTAATATGTGGGGAGAAGTTTTGATTGTATGTAAATATTCTGTTCCTTACTAGTTTTAGTATCCATCAATGATTCTTTACTGAATTAATTATTACTATGATGACAGGAAAATGGTGATTTTCTATTCTTGTAGTTCTTTTTATATGAATGAGTGGGCATCCTACTGTAAGGAAGAGCTTTTACTTTTTATATATGTATGTATTATCAATAGGGCCTTATGGATCCTCATTTTATTCAGTGATGTATAGACTGTTGCTGTCGTTATTTTAATATCCTAAATTTGGCCAGTGGTGGTCTCCCGGGCTCTTTTTGCTTGTTCTTTTCTTACTATTTTGTTTTTGTTTTGTTTTAGCACTTAATTTATGGAAAATGAATTTTTAAGCTTTGTCTCAGCCCTACAATTACTTCCCCAAGGTGTTCTAGATCCTTTAAATGGAAAATAATACTTAGAAATCAATATATGGGTGCTGGGTTTGCTCATTGCTACTGACATATTATTGCCTATAGGCATTTCAGGAGGCAGAGACACTGCATAAGTTCGAGATAAATTACAGGATATTCTGAGATTTGTTTCAAAACAATGCAACTGAAAAGAGGGAGAACAAAATGAGTCATAATCATTGAAGGTAGTTGATGAATAACTGGGGTTCATTACACTATTTTATTTTTGTAAATGAAAAATTCCTTAATAGCACAAATCAACAAAAACCCAAACTCAAAAAACAAAAACAAAATTTCTAGTACTAACGGTCTTTCCATTTGAAAAGCTATTCAAATGGATATGTAATTATTTGGCATTCAGTCACAATACCTAAAGTAAAAATAATTAATAAAAAAATAGCAAATTCCATGGTAATTGTAAACAATTTCATTTCATGGAATTAATTTACTTTCTTATTTCCAAATTTTATTTCTAACTCCTGAAATTCCTCTAAGTGAGTCACCACTAATTACATTAAATTGTAAATATTTAATGCTTTGGATTTTTCTTTTGTGTTCAGTTTAAATAGGTGTTTAAATTCTGGATCTTATATAAAACTTTGTAAACTAATCACATAGCTATATTCTTTTCCATCTGCATTTGGGACCTGTCTCCCACCACCAAGTAACTACTTTTCTTCATCATTACATGCTTTTTTACTTCTGTGATATCTAGGATACAAACATGGCCCCTATTCTCAAGTGTCTCAGGTGCCCTCAAGGCATTATTCTCTGTTTCGTCTCAGTGTCTCCCTGTCTTATGGATTATATAATGGCTCACATCTAACAAACATTTCCTACAGGGAAAAAAAGACCCTATTCTCTTAACTCTTTCTATATTTTTAATACCAGGAAAGCACTCTAATTAGCTCAGTCTTCGTCAAATGTCCAAATTTGTTGTTGGATGTCAGGAAACTATGCTTGGCCATCCCCTCTAGAACCAAATGATACTAAGTGAGTTATTTGGAGCTAAGAAAAAAACAATTGTATGTCCTAGGAAAAGATGATAGAAAAAATTACTGGGGATATAAGAAAAAAATTGATGCCTGCTGTCTTATTCTTTTCAATCAGCAATATGTTGTGGATCAATTTATATGCTTAACTTATCTCTATAAAACCTCTGTTTTATAAAAAGAATTATGACTTCATTATATTTTATTTAATTCTATTCCCCTTTAATGGACATTTTCTTCCTAAATTCTATAATCACTTTCAGTAAAAATGTCACTGGGAATTTAAAATTAAGAATTATAAATTCTAGAATTTTTCAGTTAATTTAAGATAGAGTTTTCAGTCATTTTCATCATCATATTAAATGACGATTACTGGAAAATGATTACAATTATATAATAGATTAGTTAATAAACATATATTAATGTAGTTTTTCTTAATGCAGTCATATAAAAAGAAAATAAACATTTATTGAACTAAGAGTCCCTTTGTTGAATACCTTTTCCTTATAAATAATATACTAAAAAATCTATAAAAGAAAAGATTATTGGGTTATGACTGAGATACATTTGCAAAGTAATAGCAGAAGCCTACTTGCAGTTAGCTGGAGTGTGCTCCAATACATAGCTTCTTCCTGAAACACAGTACACAAACATTACCTTTGTTGTCTAATGGAGAAAAATGTAAAAATCACTGAGAAAAAGAACACCATACGAACTGATGAGGATGGAAAATTAGTAATGCTACAACTACAGAAAATGTTGGTTTTAGGGTCTTTTAGGCTTTAGACAATATGGTAATTTCTATCATAATTCTGATATCTGTCCTGTTAAATATATTTATACTGTCCTTTTAAATATATTTTTTCCATTGGTTTGTTGGAGGGCAAGACTCCCCTGCATCTGATTTCTTATTTTTCCCCCAAATTAAATTAAACACAAATATTATGTAGTATTTTAACTAACATCAAAATGCAGTTAGTACCTGTGTACATATATCATAAGCTCAGTTCTGATTTAAATAAGATTTCTTTTCCTTTTTTCCATTTTTTTCTTTTTTAAATAATGTTTCTGTGTATGTATTGTTTTAAGTACTGACAATGTAAAACATGTTAGAAGATATCTTCTCATTTTATCAAAAATGTTTCTTCTTTGGCTATCTTTTTTTGTGTATTACCACATGGCTGTCCATTACTTTATGCCTCAGTTCATAAAGAATCATTCTGCCTTTGAAACCACATCTTGATAAGAAAGAATCATCTAGCCATGGCATATTCCTAAGCATCTGGTTTGGGAAAATAGAACACATAGTCTAAGCATCTCTACACATCTGTATGAAACACAGTGGAGCTAGTTTCATTTGTTTGTTTCCTTTATACAGTTTAGAAAATGAAAGCTGATGCATTTGAGGCTTACAATAATGATAGCAAATATTCCAAAGGCTTTCATATGCAAAATATTTTAATTGCCAAAGACTTGGAATAAATCTTGGCTCACTTGCATTGAAATTTCTCTTCTTGGGACTTTTGCTTCATTTTTCACAATTTGTATTATTAGTACTTTGTCAAATTTTGCATAAGATTTCTTTCTCTTGATCCCCTGAACAGTAGGCAAAAAAAACTCTGGCTCACACTGAAACTGAATTTCATAATTAAGGTTCAGGCTATAGTAATGTTTTTAGAAATTTTACATACTAACTGATAAATCAGCAAATCAACTCTATTCCATTTTGAAGCATTAGGCTTCTGAAACTCTTAAGAAATTGTGATGGTGAAATAAAACCTCAAGAGATGTAAGATTTAATTGAAACATTTCTCTCAGAAAAAATATTATTATGATAGCATCAATTGCTATGAACTCAAATGCTGGTGATTTCTAGTATTTGTGTTCTCCTTCTACTTAAGAGAGTTGAAATAGATCAGCTTTTTCAGTCTCATTTACAATTCAGTGAGGTCATGAGACCTATTTCTGGCCAGTATAAGGTAATCGGAAATAATGTCTATAATAAAAAGGCCCAGCTCATTAAAAAAATCATATCTGATTCTGTCTCTATCTTTTCCCATCTCACAGCAGTTGAGGCAGAGGCACCAGCAGGGGATTCTCAGGCTCCATGGGATGACAGTGCCACAAGAGGAAAGGCACCATAGTCCCTGAGATTCCTTGCATATTACTAAGTAAAAAATAAATATATATATTAAATTTCACTTTGATTTTGGGGTTTGATAGCAATTATCCTATTCTGACTGCCTCTTCAGGACTACCTTGGCTATTTTTGGTCCTTTAAATCTCCATAAAATTTTTTTGGAATCAGCTAGTGAATTGTCACATACACATGCACACGTGTATACACACACACAAATCACCTTCTAGGATTGGAATTGCAATTGTCTTGAATCTATTTATAGGTTAATTTTAGGACAATTTACAGCCCCACAATATTAGTACTTCTCACCCAAGGCCATCACATATCCCTTTATTAAGTTCTAGTTATTTTTTCAATATTGCAGTATAGTTTTCTATGTAGATGTACTTTTTTTGTTTGATATATTCCTAGGTATTTGATCATTTTGGTATTTCTAAATTATGTTTTTTTTGAAATTTCTCTGTTTTATTGTTCACTGCTAGTGTATAGAAAAAACAATATTATTTTTAATTTTTTGAGGCATAACATACAGAAAAGTTTACTGATCTTAAATGTACAGCTTGTTGAAATGTTGCATATGTACACAGTAATGTAACCAACAGAGATCAAGATAAAGAACTTTTCCAGAAGCCAGTAAGCTCTTTTATGTACCTTCCCAGTAAGTAACCATGAGATAACCCCTATTCTAACTTCTACCACCTTAGATTATGTACGTATATTTTAAATTTTGATAAAGGGAATCATATACTATGTACTCTTTCTGTTTCTGGCTTCTTGTGCTCAATATAAAGTTTGTGGTTTATCCATATTGTCGCATATAACAATAGTTTATCCAATTTCGTTGCTGTATATGATTACGTGAATATACTTCAATTTACTTATATATTCTCATGTTAATGAACACTTGGATCATTTCCAATTTTTGTCAATTAGGGGAAAAAACACTATTAACATATCTGTATGAATTCTGGTTCAAGATGGCGACATAGGGTGAACCCGAACTAACCTCTTCCCACGGACACACCAAATCTACAGGTACATATGGAAAAGTTCCTCTGAAAAAATCTAAAAACTGGTGAAGTAACCTCTTTACATCTGGCGAATGAGAGAGAAACCACACAGAAGCCATAGAAATAACTGAGACACGATCTCATTGTAAACTCCACCCCCAGTGCAGCAACCCATAATCGGGAGGAAACTCACAAACCCAGAGCTTTCCCCTAAGGAGTTAAGGGTTTATACCCCACACTGGGGACCCCAACTTTTAAGAGCAGCACCTGAGAGATGAGCCCCCAGAGCATCTGGCTTTGAAGACCAATAAGATTCACATCCATGAGAATTGCAGGGCTGTGGTGAACTGAGAAATGACTCTTAAAAGGCTCGTGCTCTTGGACTCCACAGCCCAAAGGCCCACTGCAGAAACAGCCCTTTGAAAAGCATCCAGACTTTATGTGAAAAAAATTCACTTGCTAATTTTAACGTGTTGGTCTGAGGGGAAAGGGCCTGCTGGGATACTCTCCAGGGACAAAGGCTCAGAAGCCATCTTCCTGATCTCTCTCCCCCGTTGTTAAAGCTGGTAGATGCCATCTTTTTCTCTCCTTCTTTCCTAGTAGGTGCCATCTTTATGCTCTAGCCACAGGCACCATCTTTTACACTTGCCCTCTGTCTTGCTAAAGCCTGCAGATGCCATCTTTTTAAAAATTGTTTTCCTTTTCTCTTTTCCCTATTTTCTTTACTTTTTCTTTTCTTTTTTCAGGCAGTGCCATCTTTGCACTCCCCCTTTGCTATGCTTGAGAGTGAGAGTTTTTCCCAGAGGGGAGCTTGTACACATATCTCGTACCACAGTGTTTACACCTGGTGACCCAGTTTTTGCAGCTTCCACCCAGGGATGCTTCTTGATTGCTCATTTATAATGTCCCTCAGCATCTCTTCATAGGTCTCTGATACCTAAAAACCTACATGCCTCTCATTGGGCCCTGCCTCCCAAGTCTGACACTTGAACCTGAATATAGAGGAGGTATTGCTATGGTCAATGAAACATAGAGCGCTACGTTCTTCTCAGTTGGGTCAACACTCTGTGAAAAACCTCTTATTTGGACACATCTTAAATTAAGCACTATAAAAATAGCTACAATTTATTGAGAGTTTGCTGTATACCTGACATTTAGCTAAGCCTTGTAATATGTTATCTTATTTAATACTCACGATAAATTGTATTAGGTACAATTATGTGATATGCTATATATGATGAAATTATGGCCCCAAAATAGTTCTATAACATGCTCAAAGTCATGCAAAACAGAAATGGGGGAGACAAGTCTAAATTCCCTTTTGATTCAGAACCTGCACTCTCAGTCATGACGTTGCTTCTCTCACAGAACTGACTGTATATCAACATTTGAGCTATTCTTCCCTAACATGCTGCTCAGTTTCTCATCCTAATAATCTTGTTAGGATACCCAACCATTCTCTTAGATATATATGAATCCCAGTAGTTAGCAGAATGTAAGCTCAAAAAATGTAAATTATAATTTTCACAAAATTTAGAGATGCCCCTAAAGAATTGGAAATATTCCATGTTGTCAGCAAACTGGGGCTCATGGTTGAAGGATATTTCAAAAGAGCCAATTACATTCAGTGAATTTTGGTGATAAATGATTTAACACATCAGGTTTGGCAGGTTAAAAATATTATTTTTTCTAGAATTCTAGATACTCCAAAAACTCCATGTGAGCAGAACACATTTAATTAAAACAAAACATTTCACACTCAATAGCTAGACATAATGAAGAATTACAAACCATGTTATTTCTTTCCTCTTGAATCAATTTTTTAAATGGTAATATTACATGACTAAAACCTAATTTTATGTATCTATATATTTTCCAAAATAAAGAAAAACAAAAATATGGAGAAATGCCATATATAACACAATGTAGAAATGCCAAGTAATATATGTACAGTCACATTTATATTATTTAGGTAATGGGATTGAATCCAACCACAATATTTTGTACCATGCTCTTTAAAAGCATTTTTATTGTGAAATATGACAGAGAAAATTGCATAAAATATAAATCATTGTGAGGTGAGTTTCCTGTAATTCTCAAATAATTTAAAAAAATAATGTATTTCAGAAGCCTTCATATGACTTCCTGATCATAACTTCCTCTAACCTTTGTAGTCACTAACCTTTGAGGAATTTACTTCCTTAATTTTCCTGTTTTATTAGTATCCAAACAAAGTTTGGGTTTTGTTTAAATGTAATCACATTTAAATGTAATCAGTGCATATACTCTGTTGTGTCTTTCAACAGTATGTCCTTTAGATTCTTATTAGCTTTTTGCTTACTTATACAATTCTTTCATTTTCATGACTGTACAGTTTTCCATAACATCAATATATCATGATTTGTTCATATACTCTATAATTATTTGTGTTGTTTCCAGCTTTGATGTGTTACAAACAGTGTTACCATAATCCTTGTGCGTGTTTATGAATAAGCTTCCGTTCTTATGGAATATATACCCAAGCATGGGACTGTTGAGTTACAGGTTATGTTTGTTTTTTACTTTACGAGATACTGCCCATTCTTTTCCCAATGTATTCAATAGTTCCTACAATTACATATTGGCATTACACAAGAATTCCAGTTGCTCCATATTCTCCCAATATTTGTTCAGATTTTATAATTTCTTCAAATGTGCTGGATGTGTGATGCTATCTAACTGTGGTTTTAATTAGCATTTGCCTGATTCCTAACAAGATTGAACATATGTTCATCTTTATCAGGCATTTGGGGTTTTTTTTTGTTGTTGTGAAGTCACGTTTTATATTATTTATCAATATCTCTATTTATCTTTTATTATTTACTGGTGAGTATTTTTTGTATATTCTAGATACAAAGTATTTGCCTGGTATGTTCATTTTAAAATCTTTTCCCACTCTGTGACTTGTCTTTATACTTTGTGTAGTCTCAGGAGGAAAGGAAACTAGGAGTTGCATTACAAATAAGTCACTTTTGTGAAGTAATGATTATTTCTTTTAAAAAAATCTAAAATATAAAGAAAAGTATTAAAAGAATCAACTACATAAAAGTAAGAACTTCTGTCCATATAAAATTTGAAAGATGAAAGAAGGAAGTAAGAGAAAAGAAAGAAAGGAAGAAAGAAAGGAGGGAAAGAAGGAGGAAGGGGTAGAGGAGAGGAGGGGAAGGGAAGGGAAGGGGAGGAAGGAAAGAAAGAAAAAAGAACAAAGCCATAAGTAGGGAGAAGGTATTATAAAGTATATACCTGATAAAATAAAATAAATACAGATAGATGATAGACAGTGTTAAAAGTCAATAATAGAAAATAAAAACAAAGATAGACAAAACACATGACTAAGAATATTTAGAGAAGAAGAGACACAAATGATTTATAAATATGAATTGAACTTTTAGCCTTCATATATATAAGAAATACTGAAAAGAGCACAATGTCACTGGCTTCTTTTCCTTGCCTGTTACTCTTTTGTCCCAATACCCAGCCATATGAAGATAAGATGAGCCAAACATTAATTAATCAATTAATATAAAAACAGAAAGAAAAGGAAGTGAAAAGTCTCCAAAATACTAGAAGATAGGTTTTATCACTTTGTGTTTTCTCTATCAAAATACTGCAAAGGGGAGGTGAAACTTTCCTATATCATAACAGAAGTCCAAAAAGCCAGAATTCATCCAGAGGAAGTCAACAGATTCTTGGTGAGTTAGTAGTACCACAGTTATCCATAGAGTGAGATAGTAGGTTCCCAGTTGGTATGATTTAGTGACTCCTGAAAGTAAGATTACAAAACGCTGGTAATTGCAGCAATACTCTGCAGATCTCAACAGACTAGTATTAGAAACCAGGGGGCTGCAGACTCAATTGTGACAACATGTAAGATAAGCCATGAGCTTTCAAGAATTACTTGGAGGGTACTCTGTAGGGTGTTTTGAGTTTCAGCATCACTAAATGGGTACCAAGACCAGAATAATTAGGAGCCTCATCTTTATTGCCAAGCTGATGAAGCCTAGTGGACCAGCACTTTGGTATCCCACCAAGGATTGTTGAGAGGAGGGTGCATCTGCACTATAGACCAATCACAACTGGGAAATAACCAGGAATGCATCCTCATTCAGATAATTAGATTAGCTGAATTGTGCTGTATCATACAGATGGACACTCACACAGGTTGTGCCAATCTTCATAATATAAACCAAAGAAAAAGGAAAGATGGTAACACTACTGTGTTTTCTTACTGGTATTGGGGTTTCTAAGGGTAGGATATAGACAAGGGAAAATAATTCTAAATGATGTATGATAGATAGATGATAGATAAATAGATACATAGATAATCCCTTCTCCAGAATGTAGAGTATAATTCTTTCCCTTTGACTATGGGGTTGACTTAGTGACTCATTTCCAAAAAATACTGTATGGAAAATGAAAATTAGTAATTTTAGAGTTAAGAAACTTAGCAGACAACAACTTAACCGAGTTAGTTAATCAGGTTAATATCATCAGTGATAGGTGATGTTGATATCATATGCTCCATGGTATGAAAGGCACTTCATCTCTGTAATATTCTTTCCAAAAACTCATGACCTTAGTCAAATCATGATAAAACATCAGAGAAACCTAAATTTAAGGACATTCTTTAAAATACCTGACCAGTATATGTCAAAGCTGTCAAGGTCATCAAAACAAGGAAACCCTGAGAAACTATCTCAGATTAGAGTATGGAGATATGCTGAGCAAATGCAATGTGGTAACCTGGACTGGATGTTGGAACAGAAAAAGAACATTAGTAGAAAAACTGGTGGAATCTGAATAGAATCTGTAGTTTGATTAGTAGTATTGTACCAATGCTAATTTCTTAATTTTGGCAAATATACTATGGTTATGAAAGATATTAACATTGGGGAAGTTGAGTGAAGGTATACAGCAACTCTCTGTACTATCTTTGCAAGTGTTCTATAAATCTAAAATTATCTCACAGGTAGCATTTTATTTAAATTTTCTTTTTAAAACTAACTAATATAATGAAACAGGTGATGAAGTAAGTTCTATAGACCATAACTGAAGTCACCACAGACAAAAATCTGTTGGAGTTTTCAGAACGCATTATATTAGCACTTGGGAGAGAAAGTTTTTGAGTTTTGGTTAATATATGGCTCAGAGGAGATAGAAAATGATATTAAATTCTCTAAGGCCCTATATTAAGATCATCTATGATTACAACGTAGCTTATCCTCAGTGCCTGTGTCTGATAACATAACATCACTTAAATAGGTTCTGTTCAACCTGATAGCTTTTGAATACATGTCATAGTTAAGAAAGAAAAAAATCTTCCATGTTAGTGAAGTTATTGTATAAGATTGAGCAGAAAAGGATAAATAACTAAATCTTCTGCAATGGGTTCAACTGTAGCAAGGGACAGCAAGGGCTACATAGATTGCAATGGTACCAAAGAAGTTCAGAGTTCACGTGTTTCCATGGAGATATCCCCAATTCTCATCTTAGCAAGGTTAACTATAGAGGAAAAGTAGACGGATGGTCAGCCAAGAGTTGGAACCCAGTTAGAAGTCTTTTAATTGTTTGCTTTGACTCTGGTTCAGGAATTCAAGGACAGAATTATACCACTTGAAGTCTTCTGAAATAGGGATTGTCCTGGGCCCTCCCCAGGATGAAGATCTCATAGGAAAGAATAAAAACATAGACATGTTTTAGGAATCAGCATGTACAATTTTGCTTCCAGCATAAGTGAAGTGAGCATAAGCCAGTCAGATATAACCACCTGGTATTTTGAGGAAAATCATGGCATCAGTCAAGAAACACTGGCAAGATGACCAGAGCAACATTGCAGCCATGACATCAAAGAGTAATAAACACAAAGTAATCACTGACCTGCCAAACCCAGATGTGCTCCTGAAGCAAAGTTCAACACATCATGAAGCCGGAACACTCACAATAGTTACTAGTTGCAAAAGGTAACAGCAAGAAAAAACAGCCTCTAGTGATTTAATGCTAAGAATTGCCTCAGAGGACACCAGAAAGTAACAGAGTTGTGAGCTGCATGGTGGTTTTTTTGTTTGTTTTTTTGCGGTAAGCAGGCCTCTCACTGTTGTGGCCTCTCCCGTTGCGGAGCACAGGCTCCAGACGGGCAGGCTTAGCAGCCATGGCTCACGGGCCCAGCTGCTCAGCGGCACGAGGGATCTTCCCGGACCGGGGCACGAACCCGTGTCCCCTGCATTGGCAGGCGGACTCTCAACCACTGTGCCACCAGGGAAGCCCCTGATTAGACTTTTTAATACTCTTTTGACACAGAGATTCTTACCCTTGCCAGCTGCATCTGCTTGTGGGAGTAGAACTTACTCTCCATACTGAAACTTGATAAAATAATGTTCTGTTCAACATCATATGGAACATTAGGCAATATCAATTTCCATTGCCTGACTCAGTATCACCAATTTCCACAGAAGCTTGCTGCCTTTCTCACCCCTAAATTAGAACAATGCCAAATTAAAATAACCTTGTTTCTTCACACTTGTGATTGGTATTGCTGACCCCTTGTTCAGAAGTTCAGTTCTGCAGTGCTAAAACCTAACTCTAGTCATTCTAGATTTCTCCTCATGTGCCTCACTAGCAAACCCATTTAGGTTGAACAGGAAATCACTGCACGGTTTATACTTTCTGATACGGATATCATCAAAGAACTTCAAATGTTTTCTTTATTTGATTGCTTATTTTTTTTTCTTCTTCATGTTTTTCTTTGTTGGATCTATTGTATATGTGCCACCTAAAATACTTTTCAGAAGTAGGTGATGTATAAATAATGAGATAAATAAAATAGAGATAAAATTTGTTAAAGAGAGCAAATTTATAATAGCAGAATCTGGACTAGAATACATTTTGTTCTTGTCAGTCTCAGTTTAGTTCTCTTTTCATTGTACTACATTGGTTCTTACACCTTTAAGAAGAATTTTTATCATTAAAATAGTATCTTGTGATAGTCATTCTATGGAAAAAGTACCATTTTAATTATTTTTAAACATATCCAGAGGCGCAGAATTCTAAGATGGTCCCTAGGATTCTGCACCTGGTGTGCACTTCCTGTAGCATTCCCTCTCCTTGAGTGCAGGTATGACCTGTGAATATGACAGATGGTTTCTCCTGTGATTAAGTTATCCTATATGACAAAGATGAGGGATTTTAAAGATGTAATTAACATCCCAAATCATTTGATTTTGTGTTAATCAAAAGGAAGATTACTCTGTGTGGGCCTGACTTAATCTGGTGAAAGTCCTTAAAATAGGACTTTCCAAAGTCCTATTCCAAAGACAGAGATTCTCCTGCTGGCTTTGATATAAGTGTGATGTTGTGAGAGTGACAGTAAAAGGCCCGGTGCTAAGAAATTGTGGGGTCCTCTAGGATCAGAAAGCATCCTGCAGTCATCCAGAAAGCAGAGACTTTATTGCCACAGTGACGAAAAACTGATTTCTGCCAACAACCTGAATGAACTTGGAAGACTTCTTCCAGCCTAAACCCTAATTGATATCCTAAGCAAGAAACTGAGATAATATGCACCTGGACTCACTCATGACCCACAGTAACTGTGAGATAATAAATATATAATGTTTTAAGCTACCAAGTCTGCAATAATTTGTTATATAATATTATGAAACTAATACAGTACCTCTTTGAAAATATCCTACACGTATTTCACTTATATCATAGAACCCATTGAAGATTCTTTGCAGAGCTAGAAGTATATCATCCTTAAACACTTTTTTAACATTTTAAAAGCTTCTGTAATTGTCACTGATTTTATAATATTTACATTTCTCCCTATCTCAAATTGATTTTATTATGTCGTATCTCTTATAGTTTGTTGGTAATTCAGATTTGAATAATACTTCCTACCAGTCTATTCATTATTGGTCTTGTGCTATTCTCAAAAACAGTGAAGGATCTGGAATTTTAGCTTACTTGTAAGCTAAGTTGCTAGCCTGCCATGATTTCATAGATTCTGGCAGAGAGCAGAGACTCTGGGGCAAGAGACAATGGATTTTATTATTTATAGCACAGCAGCAAGTATGAGTTTCATGTTTGCATCACTTACCCTCAACTCTCAAGTGTCCTATGTATGTTGCTCACAGAATGAGTCTGTGTCATAGCTGAGGAACTCTGATCTTTAGTTGGGCTGCTAGAAACCTGCCAGTCTTTCCCCAGTGAAAGACATTACATTTGTTATTTTTGAAAACATATCTGTTTTTTGCTTCTGAAGTAGACATTTTCTCTTTCTTCCAAAGCTTTTTGTTCTACAAACATTCTTGGAAGGACATTCCTGAACAAAACCTGAAATACCTCTTCTCAGAAGACGTACAGAAATGTGAGAGATACGGAGAATTTTCTCTCATCAGCTACTAAGTTCTGTACTTGCCTTCTTAAAAAATTTTACTTTACAATGAAAATTTAGATTTTTAGTTACTTTAGTGAAGCATTTATAATTTTTGCCTATATTCTGCTGCTTTTTGAAATGCAACTCAATAATTTTAATATACTAAATTGACATTAAGATGCATCCATTTATATTTTCAGGTAATATTCTCTTTACATTCCAACCCTGGCTCACAGAGAATAGCATGTTCCCTCACTATTCCTTCTCTCCTTTTCATCTGTTTAACCTGAAGATCAGCTGAGTAAGTGGATAAAAAATCTGCTCTACAGGGCTGGCCAAACCCAGAAGCTAAATCTCAGTAACAAGTTCTAGATTCAAGCTATGGAGAGAATGTACCTCAATGTAATAAAGGCCATATATGACAAGGCCACAGCTAACATCATACTCTATGGTAAAAAGCTAAAAGCATTTTCTCTAAGATCAGAAACAAGACAAAGATGCCCACTCTCACCACTTTTACTTAACATAGTACTGGAAGTCCTAGCCACAGCAATCAGACAAGCAAAAGAAATTTAAAAATCCAAATTGGAAAGGAAGAAGTAAAACTGCCACTGTTTGCAAATGACATGATACTATACATAGAAAATCCTAAAGACACCACTGAAAAACTACTAGAACTCATCAATGAATTCAGTAAAGTTTCAGGATACAAAATTAATATACAGAAAGCTGTTGCATTTCTATACACTAACAACAAATCAGAAAGAGAAATTAAGAAAGCAATCCAATTTACAGTTGCATCAAAAAGAATAAAATATATAGGAATAAATCTAACCAAGGAAGTAAAACACCTGTACTTGAAAAATTATAAGACACTGATGAAAGAAATTGAAGAAGACACCAACAAATGGAAAGGTATACAATGTTCATGGATTGGAAAAATTAATATTATTGAAATAAACATATTTAACAAGGCAATCTACAGATTCATTGCAATAGCTATAAAAAAACCAATGACATTTTTGAACTAGAATAATTCTAAATTTTGTATATAAACACACACACACACACACACACACACACACACACACCCAAAATCCAAAGCAATCTTGAGAAAGAAGAGCAAAACCATAGGTATCATGTGCCCTGATTTCAAACTATGCTACAGAGCTACAGTAATCAAAACAGTATGGTACTGGCACAAAAACAGACATATAGATCAATGGAACATAATAGACAGCCCAGAAATGAACCTATGCTTATATGGTCAATTAGTCTACAACAAAGAAGGCAAGAATATACAATGGGGAAAAGACAGCTCTTCAATAAATTGTGTTGGGAAAGCTGGACAAATACATGCAAAAGAATCAAACTGGACTACTTTTTAACATCATATACAAAAATAAACTCAAAGGGGATTAAAAACTTAAATGTAAGACCTGAAACCATAAAACTCCTATAAGAAAACATAGCAGTATGTTCTTTGATATTGGTCTCAGCAATATTTTTTTTGGACATGTCTTCTAAGGCAAGGGAAACAAAAACAAAAATAAACAAATGGGACTATATCAAAGTAAAAAGATTTGCACAGCAAAGGAAACTATCAAAAAAAAAAAAAGAAAAGGTATCATACTGAATTCAGAGAAGATATTTGCAAAGCATATATTGGATAAGGTGTTAATATCTAAAATATACAAAGAAATCAGCCTATCCACCAGAGAGTAGAGAGCAGAAGCAAGAAGAACTACAATCCTGCAGCCTGTGGAATGAAAACCACATTCACAGAAAGATAGACAAGATGAAAAAGGCAGAGGACTATGTATCAGATGAAGAAACAACATAAAACCAGAGAAAAACAACTAAATGAAGTAGAGATAGGCAATCTTTGAGAAAAAGAGTTCAGAATAATGATAGTGAAGATGATCCAGGACCTCGGAAAAAGAATGGAGGCAAAGATCGAGAAGATGCAAGAAATGTTTAACAAAGAACTCAAAGAATCAAAGGACAAACAAACAGAGATGAATGATACAATAACTGAAATGAAAAATACACTAGAACGGGGGCTTCTCTGGTGGCGCAGTGGTTGAGAATCTGCCTGCTAATGCAGGGGACACGGGTTCAAGCCCTGGTCTGGGAGGATCCCATATGCCGGGGAGCAACTAGGCCCATAAGCCACAACTACTGAGCCTGCGTGTCTGGAGCCTATGCTCCGCAACAAGAGGGGCCGCGATAGTGAGAGGCCTGCGTGCCGCAATGAAGAGTGGCCCCCACTTACCACAACTAGAGAAAGCCCTCACACAGAAATGAAGACCCAACACAGCAAAAATAAATAAATTAATTAATAAACTCCAACCCCCAACATCTTAAAAACAAACAAACAAAAAAACACTAGAAGGAATCAATAGCAGAATAACTGAGGCAGAAGAATGGATAAGTGACCTGGAAGACAGAATGGTAGACTTCACTGACATGAAACAGAATAAACAAAAAAGAATGAAAAGAAATCAAAACAGGGGCTTCCTTGGTGACTAAGTGGTTAAGAATCCGCCTGCCAATGCAGGGGACACAGGTTCGAACCCTGGTCTGGGAAGATCCCACACATGCGGAGCAACTAGGCCCATGTGCCACAAATACTGAGCCTATGTGCCACAAATACTGAAACCCGTGTGCCTAGAGCCTGTGCTCCGCAACAAGAGGAGCCATCACAAAGAGAAGCCTGCACACCGCAACAAAGAGCAGCCTCCGCTCGCCACAACTAGAGAAAGCCCAAGTGCAGTGATGAAGATCCAATGCAGCCAAAAATAAATAAATTTATATTTTAAAAAAAGAAATGAAGATAGCCTACGAGAACTCTGGGACAAATTAAATTCACCAACATTCGCATTATAGGGGTCCCAGAAGAAGAGAGAGAGAAAGGACCCGAGAAGATATTTGAAGAGACTATAGTTGAAAACTTCCCTCACGTGGGATAGGAAATAGCTACCCAAATCCAGGAAGTGCAGAGAGTCCCAGGCAGGATAAACCCAAGGAGAAACACACCAAGACACACAGTAATCAAACTGACAAGAATTAAAGACAAAGAAAAATTATTAAAAGAAACAAGGGAAAATAACATACAAGAGAACTCCCATAAGGTTAACAGCTGATTTCTCAGCAGAAACTCTACAAGCCAGAAGGGAGTGGCACGATATATTTAAAGTGATAAAAGGGAAGAACCTGCAACTTAGATTACTCTACCCAGCAAGGAGCTCATTCAGATTCAATGGAGAAATCAAAAACTTTACAGAGAAGCAAAAGCTAACAGAATTCAACACTACCAAGCCAGCTCTACAACAAATGCTAAAGGAACTTCTCTAAGCAGGAAACACAAGAGATGAAAAGGACCTACAAAAACATCACCAAAACAATTCAGAAAACGGTAATAGGAACATACATATTGATAATTACCTTAAATGTGAATGGATTAAATGCTCCAACCAGAAGACAAAGGCTCACAAAGAGGAAATCGACAGTAACACAATGATAATGGGAGTTTTATAGGTACAAAAACAAGACCCATATATATGCTGTCTACAAGAGACCCACTTCAGACCTAGGGACACATACAGACTGAAAGTGAGGGGATGGAAAAAGATATTCTATGCAAATGGAAATCACAAGAAAGATGGAGTAATCAAGAATAAGGCTTCCCTGGTGGTGCAGTGGCTGAGAGTCCGCTTGCCAGTGCAGGGGATGCGGGTTCATGCCCCGGTCTGGGAAGATCCCACGTGCCGCGGAGCAGCTGGGCCCGTGGGCCATGGCCACTGGGCCTGCACGTCCGGAGCCTCTGCTCCACAGCGGGAGAGGCCACAGCAGTGAGAGGCCGTGTACAGCAAAAAAAATATCAAGAATGTTACAAGAGACAAGGAAGGACACCAAATAATGACCAAGGAATGAATCCAAGAAGAAGATATAACAATTATAAATATTTATGCACCCAACATAGGAGCACCTCAATACATAAGGCAACTGCTAACAGCTCTAAAAGAGGAAATCGACAGTAACACAATGATAATGGGGGACATTAACACCTCACTTACAACAACGGACAGATCATCCAGACAGAAAATTAATAAGGAAACACAAGTTTTAAATGACACAATAGACCAGATAGATTTAATTGATATTTATAGGACATTCCATCTGAAAACCGCAGATTACACTTTCTTCTCAAGTACACATGGAACATTCTCCAGGATAGATCACATCTTGGGTCACAAATCAAGTCTTGGTAATTTTAAGAAAACTGAAATCATATCAAGCATCTTTTCTGACCACAACACTATGAGATTAGAAATCAGTTACAGGGGATAAAAAGTAAAAAATACAAACACATGGAGGCTAAACCATACGTTACTAAATAAGCAAGAGATCACTGAAAAAATCAAAGACGAAATCGAAAAATACCTACAGACAAATGACAATGCAAACACAAGATCCAAAACCTATGGGATGCAGTAAAAGCAGTTCTAAGAGGGACATTTATAGCAATACAATCCTACCTCAAGAAACAAGAAAAATCTCAAGTAAACAATCTAACCTTACACCTAAAGGAACTAGAGAAAGAAGAACAAACAAAACCCAATGTTAGTAGAAGGAAAGAAATCATAAAGATCAGATCAGAAATAAATGATATAGAAACAAAGAAAACAATAGCAAAGATCAATAAAACTAAAAGCTGGTTCTCTGAGAAGAAAAACAAAATTGATAAACCTTTAGCCAGACTCACCATGTAAAGGAGGGAGAGGACTCAAATCAATAAAATTAGAAACGAAAAGGGAGAATTTACAATGGACACTGCAGAAAAACAAAGCATCCTAAGAGACTACTACAAGCAACTCTATGCCAATAAAGTGGACAACCTAGAAGAAATGAATAAATTCTTAGAAAGGTATAACCTTCCAAGACTGAACCAGACAGGAAGCAATAGAAAATATGACCAGACCAATCACAAGTAATGAAATTGAAACTGGATTAAAAATCTTCCAACAAAAGTCCAGGACCACATGGCTGCACAGGTGAATTCTATCAAACATTTAGAGACGAGCTAACACCCATCCTTCTCAAACTCTTCCCAAAAATTGCAGAGGGAGGAACACTCCCAAACTCATTCAATGAGGCCACCATCACCCTGATACCAAAACCAGACAAAGGTAGTACAAAAAAAGAAAATTACAGGCCAATATCATTGATGAATATAGATGTAAAAATCCTCAACAAAATACTAGCATCAGAATCCAACAACACATTAAAAGGATCATACAACATGATCTAGTGGGATTTATCCCAGGGATGCAAGGCTTCTTCAATAAAAAATAATAATAATAAAAAAATAAAGTAAAATATACAAAGAACTCATACAATACAACATCACAAAAATAAATATCTCGATTAAAAAAGGGGCAGAATACCTGAATAGACATTTTTCCAAAGAAAACATACAGATGGCCAAAGGGCACAGGAAAAGATGGTCAACATCACTAATCATGAGGAAAATGCAAACCCAAACCACAAGGAAATATCACCTCACACCCTTCAGAATGGGGGTGAAGTAGAATAACAAATGTTATTTTGTTATTTAAAAGAACTAGAATTTCTTTAAATTCTAATAAATAAATATTATTTATTTGTTATTTAAAAGAACTAGAATAACAAACGTTGGTGAGTGTTTGGAGAAAAGGGATACACTGTGCACAGTTGGTAGAAATGTAAACTGATGCAGCCACTATGAAAAACAATATGAAGATTCCTCAAAAAAATTAAAAATAGAACTACCATATCATCCAGCAATTTCACTTCTGGGTATTTTTCCAAAGAAAACAAAAAGTCTAATTAGAAAAGATATATGCACATATTTTCAATCTTTAAAAAGTTTTCATGTAAAACTTTTGTTTCAGAAGCAATCTGTATTTGTCATTCTGTAAATATTGTTATTTAAAAACAAAACTGCATTTTTTACAACAGCCAAGACATGGGAAAAACCTAAGTATCTATCAATAGATAAATGGATAAAGAAAATGTGATATATACACACACACACACACACACACACACACACACACAGACACACACACACACACACACAATGGAATATTAACCAGTGATAAAAAAGGAGATCCTTCTGTTTGCAACAATGTGGATATAACTTGAAAGCATTATGCTAAGTGAAATAAGTCAGTGAGAGGACAAATACTGTATGATCTCACTTACATGTGGAGTCCAACAAAACAAAACAACAACAAAGCTAAACTCATAGGTAGAACAAATTGGTAGTTGCCAGAGGCAGGGGATTGGGGGTGGGTGAAATGGGTGAAGGGGGTCAAACCTCCAGTTATAAAATAAATTAAGTCCTGGAGATATAATATACAGCATGGTTACTTATAATAATTATGTATGCTATAGTTGAAAGTTGCTAA
This sequence comes from Aethalodelphis obliquidens, assembly GCF_003676395.1. Classification (NCBI taxonomy): domain Eukaryota; kingdom Metazoa; phylum Chordata; class Mammalia; order Artiodactyla; family Delphinidae; genus Aethalodelphis; species Aethalodelphis obliquidens. The sequence continues at coordinate 40,112,639 of NW_020837946.1, read as the reverse complement.
GAGAGTAGACCTTAAAACCTTATAAGTTCTCATAAGAAGGAAAAAAGTTATAACAAGGAAAAAAAGTTATAAAAAAGTTATAAAAGTGATGATATGTTGACTAGACTTATTGTGGTGATTATTTTTATATATATATAAAATCATTATATTGTACACCTGAAACTAATATTATAATACTATGTATCAGTTATATCTTAATAAACTGAATAAACAAATACTATTATATCACTATATGGTCTCTAGAAAAAAATATATGAGCTTTATCTTCAACAATACTAATTTTACTTTATTCACAGTACTTGACATCTTCCAATATAGTTAACATATTTTGATTAGTCTTATTGTTTTTCTTTTTTTTTCTGTTACTTTTAGTAGAATGTAAGCTGTATGAGAGTGTGCCTCTTTGTCTATTCACTGCCATATTGTCACCACTGAGAAAAGTGCCCATAAATATGTGTGAAGTAAATAAAAAGCCCAATTTTTTTTACTAAATTAGGTTATAGTTTTTAAAAATTCACGGTATCATAGTTAACTTATTGTTCTTTTCTTTTTTCCAAAAGTCCTTATAATTTGTACCTTCTTCTCAAGGTAATCATTTCTCCAATGAGAAAATAATAACTAAGAGTGGATTTTCTGTGTGTGTGTTTAATTGAGTTCTCCTAGAGATATAAAGCTTACCCCAAGTGAAATGTTTTAATTCAATTAAATTAATAAAAGAATTTGGGAAGGTGAGATTTTACTGATGTTCTATAAGTCATGGATGGGAGATGGTTAATTATTTAAGCCATTCATAAGGTCAGGCACTGAGCACCTCTAACATTTTAATTACCTTGTCAATATTTTCCACATTTTTAAAAGGAATCCCCTTTTGTATATATCTTCAATTTTTTTCCTCTTAATTCTTGGGCAAATTTAATGCCATCATATTAGAAAGTTCTCTTTAAAATAAACACAATTCAAATGTCAAAAGAAAGCTTTCTGCTGTTTTTAAATTGTTAAATTTTTGTGTAATGAGAAGGCTGTACAAAGAATAGCTTCTTATATAATAATTTGTATATTCAGCATCTCTGTAGAAGCAAGAAAACCAAACAAAAACCAGACAACTAAAAGGAAAAAAGGGACTTCCCTGGTGGTCCAGTGGCTAAGACTCTACACTCCCAATGCAGGGGGCCCAGGTTCGATCCCTGGTCAGGGAACTAGATCCCACATGCCACATCTAAGAGTTTACATGCTGCAACTAAGAGTTCACATGTCACAACTAAGAGTTTGCATGCCACAACTAAAAGATCCCGCATGCCGCAACAAAGATCCCACGTGCTACAACTAAGACCAAGGCAGCCAAATAAATAAATAAAAAAAATTTTTTTTAAAGGAAAAGAAACAATATGAGCCAATAACAAATGATAATTTGACTTTCATTAAAATTTAGTTTCAAGAAACCTTCCACTTTCATTTCTGCTTTATATAATGAGTGTTATGTCAAATTCAATTAAATCATGACATTAATTTGTGGAGTTGGACAAATTCAACTAGAAAATTTTACAATTCCTCAAACACATAATAAATAAACCTCTCAACATTGTAGAGAAAGTTGCCATATATTTACTATATCTGTTACTGTCTGAAATAAATTAACTTTTTATATCTTACAAAGTAATTATCTAGACAGAAAAATATACAATAGTGATTTTTCTTTCTAAAATTTTCAATAACTTGAGAAGGACCAGAATTCATGACACAAAAATACTAAATGAATCATACATTCATATTAATGCAGTCCTCTGGGAAGGGATGGAGTTAATAAAAGGCTCGCAAAACTTTTCTCCTAGCTTAATTTCAAATAAAAAAGTATTTAGAAGACTGTTTCTGTAATGCATACAAAATGGAAATGAAAAGACGAATTTTGTATTTTGTCTTTTTTCTCACAAGTCAGGTGTTCATTTTTGCTGAAAAAAAACAATCACTTGGGGGAAATTAATTTTATCATTTTAATTCAGTGAATTGTGAATTCTACACTTCCTTGATTTCATCCAATAAGAAATTAGAAAGATGACCTGCACCACAAATTTTATTGAACTTAAGAAAAAGATAAGATTTGAACTAATTCAGAGATCATATCTACCCATATCCCACTGGATTAAGAAGGAAATGAAATGTGGATTCATGGTATTTTAAATCACTAATATGAAACATTAGCAGAACTAACTTTAAATCCATAACCAGGATTGTGTTAAATGGGTGATATATTTCCATCCCAAAACATTCATCCAATAGCATATTAACCAAATCAAATTTGTTTAAAATGCATATTTTATATCTAGGATTTAGAATACTTATGCAGAACCAGCCAGATGAAAGGTGGTAACCAGAAAAAGAAAAGGAGATTAAGTGAAGACAAGACAATCATCTAATCCAGCAAATTATTTTTATAGAGGAGCAAAGCAAGACCTGGAGATTAAATGGTTCATACTTATCTTCATTAGACCCAATCTAGGACTCTGAATTCTCAATAAAGTTTTGAATTAAAAAAAAAAATTCTAATACACGAAATAAGAATTTAACACAAATATCTGAGATATAAGTGCTTAAAACTATATTATCTCTTCCCAGTGGTGTGCAGAAGCCCCCTTGTCCTGCCTTACAGGAGCTGATTTTAAAATTTTCAGAAATCTTGCAAGAGTTTTTAAATACAGCCATTGTTTAAAATTAAATTATCTAAATTTACAATTAAGTGGTATTAAAATAAAAATAATAATTACTTAAAACTCATCACTCCCTAATTATTTTATTACATTTTTGCTATCATCTATGGTCTTGACATTATTATATCTTTTAAATCTTGTGGTGGAACGATTGTATAATGGTGTGCTATGGCGCATCTCTTTCAACTCTGTATTCATTGGCATCACGTTGGTAGCTGAAAATTGGCCATGATGAGAGGATTTTTTCATGGAAATAAAAAGACACTCTAAATCAGGGCTTGATTTATTATCTTATTGATTGTCTAGACTTAAAAAAATGATTGAGAAAATGTTAATATTATAGGTTAAACTTAAAAGTGTGCCATCTCTATGGTTGTTGCATTATGAATTATACAAAAAATTGAGGAAATATCCTTCCATATTTCAAGAATTCTTGACAGATTCAGCAAATAAATAGCTCATTTCATTAACAAACAAGGAAAGTTCTGACATGCATCTTCATCATCTCACTTTCATCTGTCTATCACCCTCCTTAAAATGAGAATCAAGCAACCAATCTTTATACAAAACAAACTTCAAAGACCCTAAAATCATTTTAATTTTATAAGACATATTATTTTTTTGTTTTGTTTTGTTTGTTTTGTTTCATTTCCTTCAGTAAAGACACACACAAAAAAGAGCCTGTATCTCTGTTACTCTGTGTCCTCTAGGTTACAGCCCTTCACTGATCTTCTGGGTGTTTGCCTTATTTCCCCTATCATCTTCCTTTCACTTCTCTTTCCACTGCTTCAGATTTTTTCCTCATTATCACCATAATTTACAGTCAAAACCATGGATATAATTGTGTAAATCCTCCCATCTCCCCTTGAGAGATGTCCCTTATTAAGATGTCCTTATTGACTTAATAAAGATGTCCCTTATTAAGTCAAAAAAAGGAAATAAAACTAACAAAAAGCAACTCTAACAATTTAACATGACATACTACACTGGGGTTGGCAAACTTTTCCTGTAAGAACATTGTAGGTTCTACAAGCCATACACTTTAATGTCACAACGATTCTACTCTGCTGATGTAATATGAAAGCAGTCATAGACAATACATAGAAGTGTGAGTGTAGCTGTGTTAAAATCTAATTTTATTTATGAAAACAGGCCGTGGGCCAAATTTGCCCTAGAGTCAAAATCCGTTGTCCCCAGTACTAGACCTTTGTAACCTGGTCCCAACATATTAACCAGATTTATCTCCTATCAATTCTATCTGAGCATCCTAAGTACAAGAAATAATCAAATGCCAGTTAGCTCCTAAATCTATCACATACTTTTCCATTTTATTGCTCTATGCTATTTCCTTTGTTTTATTCATCTCTGCACCTGCACCCATTCTTCTCAAGGATAAGAGAAGGAAAACTGCATGAAAGTGCTGTATATGTTTCTGTCTTGAAATCTTACTTAACAGCTGAATCATTTTTTAGGGAAAGTAATTAAGGAAGAGAAATAAGTAGGAGTCGAGGGAAAATAATAACATATGTTTGGAATATGTTAATTCTTTTAGAAATCTCTTAATCAGGTTTAGATGTCCAGAAGTTAGATGACTCAGAAATCAAAGGAACTCTCTTCAGTATTATCATAATGTAAATGCTAAAAAGCCATAGGATACTCCAACATGTAAAGAACTTAGAAGTTATCAGTTCTATTTTTACTACAAGAAAAGCTGGACAAACTGAAAATTAACTACTATTCTTGGACACATCAGGTTTCTGAGGTCACAAGGCTAACAACCACCCCAATATCTGGAGACACAGGTTTTCAATGGGCTGAATTGTGTTCCCCACTCCCACAAAATATGTGTTGAAGTCTTAACTCCCAGTACCTCATAATGTGGCCTTATTTGAAAATAACACCTTTACACAGTTAATCAAGTTAAAATAAAATCATTAGAGTGGACCCTAATCCAAGAAAGTAATGTAGAGTGATAAAGTGAGACATTGAAAGCTAGAATAATATTTAAAAGAATCTGAAAAATGAATTATTGGTTAAAATCATGACTGACAAAACACACCATCTAAATAAAATTGATTCCTATTCTAAGAAAGCAAGTCAATCCTAAAAATCTAGAGAAACCTCTGAACAATCTAAAGTGTTTCACCTAGTTTTTGAGTTGCAGTTTAAAGTAATTTTTTAAAGATTTATAGAAAATATTTGGTTATTACTGAGTAAGAAGTCAGAATTTGAAGTCCTTGTGTATTATACCAATTGCTTCAGATTTCTCACTGAAACTAATCTTTGTGATATGTTCTAAGTCATACTACCATCTTGGTCCTGGAGGATAATGTATTTGTGAGAGTGACAGCTTACAGAAGTGGTACACTAAAGAAAGGTTGAATTTTTGGAAATTTGAGTTGTAGATGATTTTATATATATTATTGCTTAGTTGGAGAGTTGCAGTTTACTCATATCCCAGAATATTGACAACTGTATAGAAGCATTATCAAATGTTATCCAACTGAAGAACATCATATGTAGACTCATTTATTTGTCTTTGGAAAATAAAGAATTGTCATATGATCTATAACGGTTAGAAAAATATAAATATTTTAACAATCAATTTGACTTTAATCCAGCTAATAACAGGGATTTTAAGGAAAACAACTAAATAAAAATTAGATGTTCCCTTGAGAAATGAATCAAAGGAGGGAAAAGAAGTAACAGAATTTATCACACAGTAGGGACTCAGTTAATTTTTCTGACTGGTGTGAAAATATGATAAAAGGACTTACTTGATATTTACTATTGATAGAACTGAAATGAAGTAATAAATAACTTAAACCAGGTATTTTTATGTAGTATGGATTATGAGCCAAATGGACTGGGATCAGTTCAAGAAAACCTAACATTTTTGTGCCAGGTGAAATGCACTGGGACTTGAAGCATTCTGGCAAATATCAGATTGAAAATGAATCATCCATTTTCAGGTGCAGTGGGTCTAGATTTGGTCAACCTATCATAATAAAGGACCTTCAGCCAGAGAAACTCTCAAAGAGTGGTTTCAAGATCTTCAAGGTTTATGAATGGTTCCACAGATGCATCATAAGTTTGTGACGTGATACATTATGTGTATCATACTAGGAAAAAAAAAAAAAGAAGATACATCTTGAACATTGGGTTACCAGAGGGAAGGATGGGGGGTGGGAGGGATAGACTGGCAGTTTGGGATTGACATGTACACTCTGCTATATTTAAAATAGATAACTAACAAGGACATACTGTACAGCACAGGGAACTCTGCTCAATACTCTGTAATAGCCTAAATCAGAAAAGAATTTGAAAAAGAATAGATTCATGTATATGTATAACTGAATCACTTCGCTGCATACCTGAAACTAACACAACATTGTAAATCAACTACATCTCAATATAAAATAAAACAAACAAACAACAACAACGAAAAACTTAATATAGGGCTTCCCTGGTGGCACAGCAGTTGAGAATCTGCCTGCCAATGCAGGTGACACGGGTTCGAGCCCTGGTCTGGGAAGATCCCACATGCCGCGGAGCAACTGGGCCCGTAAGCCACAACTACTGAGCCTGAGCGTCTAGAGCCTGTGCTCCGCAACAAGAGAGGCCGCGATAGTGAGAGGCCCGCGCACCACGATAAAGAGTGGCCCCGCTTGCCGCAACTAGAGAAAGCCCTCGCACAGAAACAAAGACCCAACACAGCCAAAAAAATAAAATAAATAAATAATAATAAAAAAACAAAAACAGTATAAAAAAAATAAGGTACATCTCATTAAAAGTAACTAGACACTTGGAACCTTCTTAAATACTTTGAGAGTTTTAAGTAAAAGAGACCACCACTGCTCTAGGACATTTCTGGACTTTTGGGCATCGTTGTCTGAACATCTTTTTCTAGCAGAAAACAAAAGGAGTAAACATTATATTGTTTTTTTTAATCACATGAGTAAAATCCAAGCAAAAAAGAAAATCTATCTGTAAGGAGCTATGAATATGTAAGTGGCAATGAATAATACTGAATTCTTACATTTCAGGGCTATAAACCCATAAGAGGTAGCTTAGATCTCAAGATTACAGTGGGTGCTATGTTCATATGGTAAGATGTTAGAATAAGTTGATTTAATCACATCTGTTTAATGTAATTTGAAAACCTTTTTGAAACAATTTCAAAAATAAGTACTAATGTCAGGGTTTGAAGTTGAATTGGGACGACCTTGCACAGCTGTACTGATAAGATTAGTGCTAACACCAGCCTGCTCAAAATTTATACACATACCCAGGTTTTTATGAAAATTAATTTCTGAAGTTGCTGTGTTTATCAACTTTCTGGCCCAAGGTCAACTGAGGACCCAACTTAGTTCTTAAAGCATGAAGTGCTAATTATGCTTTTCCCCCAACTTTAATAAAGGTGAAAAATATTGGCAGTTACTAACAGTTTTACAAAATTTGATCTGTCTTTATGAAGATTTACATATTTTGGAGTATTCGGCTAAAACTTTACACTGTTAAATTTTTATACTCCTATTGTGAGTTTGAAGGCATGATACTTAGGGAAAACTTTTGAATAAAATTATGTATTACTATAAATGATGCTAGGGTAAATAAGATGCATGATTTTAACAACTGTTTATAATTATCTCCTACTTTAATGAATGCAATTCTAATAGTGTCATTAATTATAAAGTAAAAATATTGATGCTACCATAAAAATGCAGTTTCAGATTTTTATGTTTTAACTACTTGCAGACCAATAGTTGGAGGTGACACAGAGAAAGCATGTCTACTCTGCTCTCTATATTAGTTTCCTAGGGCTACCATAACAAAGTACCACAAACTGGGTGGCTGAAACAACAGAACTGTATCTCCCGGTTCTGGAGGCTAGCAGTCTGAAATCAAGATGTCAGCAGGACCATGTTCTCTCTGAAAGCTGTAGGACAATCCTGCCTTGCTTCTTTCTAGCTTCTGGTGGTTTACCAGCAGTCTTTAGAATTTCTTGGATTACTGAAGCATCACTCCAGTTCACTCTTTTCTCATGGTTTGTTCCCTGTTTCTCTGTTTTCACATGGTACTCTGTTGAGAATAGCAATAGTCATGTCAAATTAAGGTCCCACCCCACTCCATCCCACCTATAACTTCATCTTAACTACATCTGCAACAATCCTATTTCCAAATAAGGTTACATTCTGAGGTGCTGGGGGCTAGTGCTTCAATATAAATTTTGGGGGGGTACACAATTCAACCCGTAACATCCTCCCCTTGTAACAAGAGGAAAGAAATAAAAAGAGATACAGACAGACAGAAAGAGTGAGAAAGGGAAGGAGAAAGGGAGGGAGAAGAAAGGAAAAGAGACCTTCACAATTCAAACCACAAGTGACAAATTTTAGTCATCATATAGAGTGATATCTGGTTTGAGTCCAGGGAGGATAGATGGATGGATGGATAGGTAAGTAGATAGATAGATAGACAGGCAGATAGAGAGACCTACATTAGGAAAACCAGAATTCCCTTATTTTGAAAGATATTCCTTGGGTAAATGAGAAGGACACAATCTGAGTATCACTAAGCCCATCTTTATACTAAAGATGAGCTGATCAACTGAATAAAAATCATTGTAAATATGCTGTCTGGCAGCAACCAGTCGGGAGAAATGCAAGGCAAGGTAAAAGAAATGAAAAGAATAATCACCAAACAACCATGGAAAAATTTCACCACACATTGGATTTTACTGCTAGTTGGGCCGACCTCCTGCTCATATTTAAGAGGAGAAAACAGATCAGTGAAAGAAGACATGACTCCAGCCCAAAAGGCATTGTGTATATAATAATAATGTTTTCTGAAACACTGTATGAAAAAAGCAGTAAAGGTTCCTCCCCTGAGCCACACTCTGACCCCACAGAAATTTTTATAACTGGACTGATTTAAGACAACTTCTGTAAAAAAATCAGTACTTATAAAAAGATGATTTTGTGTGATAGTACCAAATTAGTTGAAGAAAACTTAATATCATCAATCATTGCTTCATGACAATAAAAAGAACCATGTGCTTCTTTATGGGTCCAATGAAATTAAAGAAACCTGATCTTTTTAAATAAAATATTGAAGATGAGGTAGGGTAGATATTGAGATAACAAAAGCACAGTATGATAGATACTCTACGTGCCAAGCAATAATCTAAATTTATTGTTCAACCCTATGATGTAGTTAAATCCGAATCCACAGATGAGAAAACCAATAAACAGAGAATGTAAATAACTTGTCCAGGTCAAACATCCAGCAAGTAAGAGATCTAGGATTCAAACTTGGGCAGTCTAAATAAGGTGGATGTGAAATGTTAACGTAATTTGCATTTCCTGATTCCTCATGAGGTTGAGAATCTTCATTAAGTTTATTGGCCTGACAGGTTTCCTTTTCTGTAAAATGCCTGTTCATGTACTTTGTCCATTGTTTTGATTGGGTTGCTTGCTTTTTATCAATTAATTTTTCTAACTATGTTCTAAGTACTCAGTGTTTTGTTAGTTAAATATGTTGCACACATCTCCCAGTCTGTAGCTTGCCTTTTCATTTTGGTTGAAGAGAGGATTTGTTTGTTTTTGCGTTAATGTAGTAAAATGTATTTGTCTTTTCCAAAACAAAAAACAAACAAAAAAAAACTTGGGCAATCTAGCTCCACAGTCCATCGTCTGTACCATTGTGTCATACTGTTTTTATTGATACCAAAATCAACTTCAGCTCATTCAAGAAAGAAACGGAATGCAAAAAACAAAGTTAATAAAGAACTAAACATTACTTTAAAAGCAGAATTATTTTCTTCATTTAATTAACCAAAATTGGCCTCTCCATACCTTCCTGAACCAATCACTGGTGAGAAGGATAAATTAATCATCTTGGGTGGAAAGAATATTTTAAGAGCGTAGGCCACAATATTTCCTAGTAATTCATTTTTTAATATATACTCCATTTCAAATTGGAGCAGTAAATAGTTAACATTAAAGGAGCTTAAATTTGTAGAGCAACATATACAGCAGCCTAAGAGGGAACACGAAGGCAGAATACAGAGGATCACCAAGAGAGCTATAACATTAGATAAAGGTCAAGGAGAGCCACAGCTCCACAGCAGGATTCTTCTATGTATATATTCCTAATTCGACAGTGACCAAATATCACTCCATTAATTATTTTTATCATCTTTTAAAAATCCAAATTTGAAGGAGCAAATTGAGATACAAATAGATAATAGAGTGGGTGGAATGTAAACTGACTTCCACAAGTAATAATTTATCAGTGGTCAGAGTGGGGAGAAAATAAATTTGGGGCACTCTGGACAGCATGTTGTCTTAACTGAGTTCTATGTCTGTGTTACAGATGTTAAAATAATACTAAAATATAGAGAATAAAATGTAGCATTCGTGGAGAAATATTTCTAAAACAATGTAGAATCATTACTCCTTATTTTGGAAAATACAAACATTTCAATGTTTCCTTCTACTGTTCCCTTTACTTACTCTTTTTTTTAATTAAAGTATAATTGATTTACAATATTACATTAGTTTCAGGTTACAGCACAGTGATTCGATATTTCTATACAATACGAAATGATGATCACAATAAATTTATTTACCATCTGTCACCACACAAAGTTATTACTATATTATTGGCTATATTCCCCATGCTGTACGTTACATCCTGTGACATTTATTTTATAACTGGAAGTTTGTACCTCTTAATCCCGTTCACCTATTTCACCGATTTCACCCACTCCCTCCCCTAGGAACCACCAGTTTCTTCTCTATATCTACGAGTCTAATTCTGTTATGTTTGTTTGTTTTGTTTTTTTAGATTCCACATATAAGTGAAATCATATGGTATTTGTCTATCTCTGATTTATTTCACATAGCATAATGGCCTCAAGGTCCACCCATGTTGTTGCAAAGGGAAAGATTTCATTCTTTTTTGGCTGAGTTATATTCAATTGTGTGTGTGTGTGTGTGTGTGTGTATACCATATCTTCTTTATCCATTCATCTATCAATCTACACTTAGGTTGCTTCTGTATCTTGGCTATTGTAAATAATGAGGAAATGAACATAAGAGTACAAATATCTTTTTGAATTACTGTTTTCATTTACTTTGAATAAATAACCAGAAGTGGAATTGCTGGATCTCATGGTAGTTCTATTTTTAATTTTTTGAGAAACCTTTTTACTGCTTTCCATAGTGGCTGCACCAATTTACATTCCTACCAACAGTGCATGAGGGTTCCCTTTTCTCCACATCCCTGCCAACACTTGTTATTTCTTGTCCTTTTGATGATAGCCATTCTGACAGATGTGAGGTGATATCTCAGTGTGGTTTTGATTTGCATTTTCCTGATGATTAGTGTTGCTGAGCATGTTTTAATGTGCCTGTTGGCCATCTATATCTTCCTTGGAAAAATATCTGTGCAGGTCTTTGGCATACTTTTATTCAGATTGTTTGTGTTTTTTGATATTGAACTGTGTGGGTTCTTTATATAATTCAGATATTAACCCTTTATTGGATATATCATTTGCAAATAACTTCTCCCATTCAGTAGACTGCCTTTTTGTTTTGTTGAGAGTTTATTTCACTGTGCAAAAGCTTTTAAGTTTGATGTTGTCCTATTTGTTTATTTTTGCTTTTGTAGCCCTTTCCTTAGGAGACACATCCAAAAAAAAATATCGCTAAGATGGATGTCAAAGAGCATATTGCCTACGTCTTCTTCTAGTAATTTTATGGTTTCAGGTCTTACAAATGTAAGACCTTACAAATGTAAGTCTTTCATCCATTTTGAGTTTATTTTTGTATATAATATGAGAAAGTGGTCCAGTTTCCCTCTTACGTATTCTTATCTAAGCTTCTGAATATGAACCAAACTGCATTGATACAGATTTTCTTGTTATAAAATTATTTGATAAAGCATAACTAGAATGAACTAATTTACATTAGTATTTATCATATGTCAATTATCAACCTATTTTTAACATATTATCTACATATGAATATACTGCTAAGACCTTTATAAAAGAGTTACATTATTTTGTACCCAATTACTTCTCTCAGACACTGGGCTCTGTGTGTGTTCCCAGACTCTTTACAGACAGTGAATCTGTCCAAATGCACATAGGAAGATGTCTATAGCATGTAAAACATAAAAGTATATTGACTATAATTCTATAAAAATTACAAGTAATACATTCAAAGGTACACAATTTTTCACAGAGGACAGTCCATAAATATTATATACATTTATTGAATGGGCAATTACTCGAAAGAAGTAAGGAAATCCTGTTACCAGTCAGTTCAGGAGACAGAATTAACATTAGTAACAGAAGAGAAAATCTCACATACAGAATAGTTAACTAGGTAAAAAGTTGTTAACAAGGCAGCATAAAAAGCAAGAAGGACACATTAAAATACCACAGAGGTAGAGATTTATGAACACAGTTACCAGGAATGTAGCTACCAAACCTAGGAATATGTATTTGCTTTCCATCACTGTATGACAAACTACCACTAATTTAGTAGCTTAAAAACACACACACACTTTCATTATTTCATGATTTCTGTCAGTCAGGAGTTAAGACATGACTTGTAAGTCCTCTGCTCAGGTCTCACAAAATTGCAATCAAGGTGTTGGGAGGATGGCCTTCCCAATTGGAACTCTTCAAGTACATTCAGATGGTTGACAGAGTTAGTTTCTCGCAGCTGTATGACTGAGGGCCTTGGGTCATAGAGGCCACCCCTCTCTATAGGAATTTTGCTACATGGTTGTTTGCTTCTTCTAGACCAGCAGGAGAGCAACTTTTAAGCACGTTCACCTGAATAAGAGCTACCCAGGAGATTCTCCTTTTGATTAACTGAAAATAAACTGATTTTGGACCTTAGAAACTTAGAAGCTTGGAGGAGTGGCTCCATGGAGATGAAACTCAGACCCTAAAGTGGGAACGCCAGCTGCCTGGTTCTGGTATCTCAGAAAGAAACATGATGAGGCTTTTCTGCAAGTTTCGGAAAATCTGTAAACAAAATTCAGCTGCTGCTTGGGGAAGCAGCTAACTCTGGTGCGGGTGAAGAAAAATTTTGAGGTAACACATAAAGGAGAAATAGGTAGCCCGAAGGAAGCAAAGAGAAAGGAATACATGCCTTCTTCTTCCTCCAGCCTTGCCAGAGCCTGTGGAGCCAGCTGGTATAGTACAGAATGCCTCACATGACAAAGTCTAGAAGGATGGGATTGGAGCTGAGAGATGACAGCTTATTAACTGACAGTCTACTCTTTTTGGTTTCTCTGCACCCATAGATCTCCTTCTACACATATTTGAACCTCCATAAAACACCAAAAACAACTCTTGTTTCTACTTAGCAAGATGCAGCTGATCTTCATGCAAATAAGGACATTCATATTCTCTCCTTAAAATAAGGTTTTCTGGTAACTATATTCAAATCTTGCAATAAACCATAATGGAAAAGAATATGAAAAAGAATATATATATATATATACACACACACACACACACACACATATATATATAAATGAATCACTTTGCTGTACACCAGAAACTAACACAACAATGTAAATCAACTATAGTTCAATTTAAAAAAATGAGGGATGCAAACTTCCAACACTTACTGGATCCATCTCTGGAAGACAGTCATATTGTTCACTTCTAGTTTATATTAACTACTCCTCACATTCAGTTGCAGTCCAAAGAGAATATCCTGTTACCTGAAGACTAAATTGTATTGTTAACCTTCAACAAAATATATTTAAGGGGAAAATGGAAAAAGAAGAAAGAAAACTAATATACACACTATACATATACGCATACATACACACACACATACATACACACGAAGCAAGAAATAAATTATATATAGCTATAGCAGTCCTCAATTCTGTAGCTGGTTGTGCAGCCATAGTTAATAACTTCCTTTGCCATTGTCCATTCCATATTTTCTTTGTCTTCAGGCAGGACTTCAGCTCTTCAAAATTCTTTATTTGATGAACTGGGAATAATTAATGTATTACCTCTCAGATAATCCATTCATCCATCTTTGCCCTGATTTGTTATACTGGAGCTGGACCCTGTAAACATTTCTTCCTTGTCAGTTGGCACAGTGTTAAGCTCATAAGCTTAATCTGTAGTGGGTGCAAGAGGAACACTGCAGGGTGAAGGGCTTTCTCTTCCTAGTTCCAGACACTCTCTCTTGCTTGCTCCTGTGACTCATGGCATCCAGGGTCTTTTGAAACATCCTATGATTCTCTCCTCCCAGCAAGCGTCTGTGGAGACTCTGAAAGTGGTTCCTCAGTGAGTCCTGCTGGTATTCTCGATGGCTTCCTGTTGAGTTGTACAGGCACAATAATGGGATACTTTTCTCTGGAGTTTTGGCAGGACCTCTGAGGCAGCTTCCCAACAAAGTCTCAGGAAAATTCTAGTGGCTAGTTTCTAGTAAATTCTCTCTCCACCCCAACAGGAAGTTTCCCCTTTGCCAAGCTCAGCGTACATGACCTCAATGAATTTATCCATCGTCCACTAGATCACAGCCACACTTTTTCTAATGAGGTGTGAATCTTAGACTTAGCAGGGCTCTCTTGCAAGTTTGTTTCTTCCTTTGGTACTCTGCCTGTCTTTGAGGTAGTGGCTGCTCACTATATCCGCGATTTCTGCGTTCTTTGGCGTTCTCTTAGCCCCTTAGCAGTTAATCCCTATTGGGGATTACTAGTTAATATATTCTTTATGTTAGTTTTTTCCTATTCAAATTCCTGTGTTATTCCTGTTTACTGACTATGACTAATACTGAACTGGCATAGAACTGGCATCAGGAATCGTCTAAGAAAACGTGCACAGAGGTGAGATTCTGAGATTGGTTTGGTTGTGTCGTTAGTCTTGAGTGCAATGCTGAGCGCTCTGTAAATGGAAAATGAGATGAGAATAATCCTTGGCATGCCATGGCATCACAATTAATCAATCTATTACCTGTGTTTGATTTTGATGAATTGCCTACTGAAGCAACTACCTTGGGATCCAAAGCAACAGCTGCACTTGACTGCTATGGCAGGAAGGTGACAACAGCTCTGGGGTGTGAATGGAATCTCCTGAGTGAACTGGGCTCTTAGGAAAAAAAAAAAATGACAAGCTCAGGTAATTTAATGCTCAGCTCTAGATGTGATCTGAGAACCAGGGAGTTTCTGTGACTACCTTAAAAGAATCTCTTATTTATTTATTTTTGTAGTCACAGGGCTGATGTTAAAATGAAATGCAAAATTAAATTGAGTGGGTTGAAGTCAGAGATTCATCATGTTTCTTATGTGAAAGATAGGGCAATAAGTGGAAAAAAAAGAGATTCAAAAACTTTAAAGGGGGACATCTGTTTGGACCCGTATGAAACTAAAAATCTTGAACCCCAAGTCACTCTGAGCTTTCATTGTTAATGAAAATGTGTTGTCCTCCTAAGTCTACAAATATTAACCTACCTTTCTTGAAACCCTTGTGGTATCATAATTTAGGGTAGATGCCTTGCAAGAGTAAGTCATTCTCCTCTAGAACCAAAACAACTAACCCTTGTTGCCACTAGACCCTTAACTAAAGTCTCAGGCTGTTCCTGAGGGTCAGGCATATACCATGACCTGGAAGGAAATAGCTTACACATTAAAAAGAATTATAAAATATGTATACATGCATGTGTGTATATGTATGTATTTATATACACATATATGTGTGTATATTTATATTCATTACCCAATGAAAGAATATAAGATGTACATATCAACAGAAACATTGGGAATGTATAGGAGAGTGGATTCTGAGAGTGTCAGTGCAAAGAGATAGGGTATATAATACTAGATGAACCCAAATGTATTAATTAGGGTGCATTTACTAAAGACTACTGGTTTAATGTGTTAGTTTGGACATTTGGAATTGCCTTTAACAAGTCACTTGGTTTGATGACTGAAACTTGAACTCAATAGAGACCAATGTTTAATGAAGTTATGTCAGAACTTCCCCAGCATGATATGGAGGAAGGAATCCAAATGCATCAAACGTACGGACAGTTGGAATGGATTCATCACATGCAATCTACACATCTATTCACAAACTACATCCTCCTAGAAGATCTACAGACATTCCCTGCATTAAGGTGTTGAGAAATACATTGTTGAGGGAATTCCTGCATCCTTGAAACAGTCTATGGTTTCTCTCCTTTATAGGCTAGACATAACTGTAGGGGATGCTATTCTTGAGATGGGTTCTTTGATGTCAGTGAGGATGATGGAATCCTGCTATGAACATTGGGGTACATGTATCTTTTTGAATTAAAGTTTTCTCTGAATACATGCCCAGGAGTGGGATTGTAGGATCATATGGTAACTCTATTTTTAGTTTTTTAAGGAACCTCCATACTGTTCTCCATAGTGGTGAACCAATTTACATGCACCAACAGCATAGCAGGGTTCCTTTTTCTCCACACCCTCTCCAGCATTTATTATTTGTAGACTTTCTAATGATGGTCATTCTGACTGGTGTGAGTTGATACTTCATTGTAGTTTTGATTTGCATTTCTCTAATAATTAGCGATATTGAGCACCTTTTCACGTGCCTGTTGTCCATCTGTGTTCCTGATTTTTGTTGATATAAATTAGAAAAATCTTACAATTCTTTTGATGTATAAGTATTTTTTACCAAATCAGACTCTGTAATTATCATCCCTAGAGCATGGGGAATTCTCACCATAGTTTCTGGTCTATTGCAAACAAAAGGTGACTGGATGTGTCTGGAAGATAATGGACATCTCCTTTCAAGTCACCTTTCTCAGGTGAGGTAATTACAAGCACAGAAGGGTTAGTCTTCTCAAAAACAGGATGACAGACTGCTTGGATTTCATGATTAATAGTGTGTCTGAGTCCAACCAGATATCCCCAAGCCTTGTTTCAGGCTTCCACTCCTTCTACTCAATGCTTTAACCTTCTCACATGAGAGACTTGGTGAGGCTATGAAAACTTACATTATAATTATGTAACCTGTAAAATTTAATTCTGTATTTGATTTTCAGCGGTATTGACCTTACAGCTACAAGATATAAACAATTTTTAATGGCTGCCTTAGACATTTTCTTATTATTTGACTATCACAGAGATAAGAATCTAAAGACGTGAGCTTGTCATCTTCTTCCTATAAGCACTACACTGTACTCAGAAGAATCCATTCAACACAAGAGTACTGTATTTGTAACTGTAATTAGCATCATAATAGTAAACTGTAGCAGCGACTTGGCTCCCAAAACATTTACTTCAGTAGACATTTTTTCAGAATCAACCACAGGTAATAATATGATTAATTATGATGCCAATAAATAACATGGATTGCTAGCACCCCATTTTCCACTGTTGAAGACATCAGTACATTCAGGTTCAAGGACATGGGAAAATTAATAATATCAAAATCCCATCTTTGAGAGTCTATTTCCTAGAACTCCTTCTAATATCAATTTCAGTGTCATTCAAGGACCGATCAGGAGACATAAGACACTCCTCTTGAACAGAGCAGATTTTATATGAGAAATTGTTAACTACGTATAAAATTGTTAACTAAATAACTGTAAAGTCCATAAGTGAACATTAAGGTTCAGAGATGTAGTAATCATTTCTATCAAGCAGCTATCATTTCTAGGACTAGAACAAATATGAGAGAATGGAATCACTGAAAATTAGAAACATGCAAGGAAGGGAGGCTCTTCAGACCTGAAATTTAACCTTTGAGGAGGATGTTCTGGTTGACTGTTACTGATGTGTCTTGGATCACAGAGCAAGGGCATTATCGTGCTGGAACCCAGGCCATTCTCTGTGATGGGGATGGGGAGTGATGGCCAGCTTGTTCTGGAATCTCAGGAGGGGACAGGTGTTGCAGAGAGATGATCTGAAAGTGATGGAATAACTGAAAGTTGAATTCCACTGCTTTTCCAGGAAGAAACTGCCTCTGCTGGGCTGAAGAAGTACTAGTGAGGTGACACCCACAGGAACATCAAGTACATAGGCAGACCACAAGAAGCAAATGGAAAGTCCCTTCTTCTTCCCTCAGTTTAGCAGTCTCTCCCTAATGCCCTGTAGGCAAAAACTGATAGGGAGACCCCTGGCAAAGCAGAAATGTGCTTTCTGGATTCCCAGACAAAGCATTACAAAGCAGAGTATGGTTTGGTGAATTTGGAGCTGAAAGTCAATCATGGAATACCCAAACAGAAGCCTTACACAGAATCTGTTGCAGCTCTGTTTCAGATCCGGTATCTCATTCTTGTGGATCTCATAGGAAGTAAGATTTCTGTGCTTGCGGTCTGGGCGTTAGAGTTGTGTCCATGTGTGTGCTCTTAATTAGAATGCATAAGAAAGAGTATATTTATGTTTTAATTATAGATCTTGGCTTGCAGGCAAACAAAAATGATTCTGGACAACTCAAGCAAAAAGAATGATTAGATAGATGTGGAATAGCACACATAACTTGAGAAACTTAACAATCAAGAATTGAGAGGCAGAAACCCAAAACTTTTTGCCAAAATCAGAGATGAAATGTAACAGATAAAAATGGTAAACCGTGATCATTGTTTTGTAAGTCTCACAATTATTTTTTAAAGGCTAGCAAAATTAACAATCAGAAGTTCACACTTCTGTACTGCAAAAACATTTAGGTAAAATTGCCATTTTCTTGGTACACATAATTTGGAAGAATTCATACTAGTTTTGCAGAAATATGTGTATTATATATTTCATTTACTATAGGATTTAGTGTTGGTAAGTTTACATTGTTGTTGACTAATATAGGTAGAGTTAGTACAGAGTAATTTTTACCACACTTAAGGACTATTGTTAGTTTGCTAATGTCTTGGCTCTCATTATTACCCAATATAATATAATTTAAAGTAGTACCTAGTATTAATCTCTTAGTATCAATTACATGTTTTTCAAGCAGAGTTTAAAGGAAATAATAAAAAATAATCTAGCATATTTTGGATGCTTGATCACAAATACTATTAACTTAATTTTATTCTAAAAGACATACAATGAATTTGATGTAAAAACATGTAGGTAATTGAAAATGATATACACAATTTTAATTTCAAAAGGAGAATCAGACACACGTTAAATTATATTTTTGGCCAGTGAGAAATAAACTTAAATGAGGTGCTTTGGCACAGCACGCCAAAGTTGTTAAGGGATTTAAAAGCTTGTTTACTGATCTCCAAATACAATATAAGGGAATGATACAGCACAAGACAAACAGATAAACAATATAATATTGTCCTCATAAAAATATTAAATATTTAATTCAAAGGCCTAATTATTAATGAGAAAATTTAAATTCACTCTTTTTCAAAAGGAAGGATGTATAAGGCAGTATTAAAATCAGATCAATACGAACAACTACTACAGTTTTGCCTTACTTTCATTTCGTGCCTTCAATTGTGTTTTACATTATCAATTTAATTGCAAAAAGATAGAAAAGCACACTGAAACGTTAAGGTACATTTTGAAGCCATGGAGGATGTTTCCAAAGTAGAATATCCCTTTTCATCAAAGCTGTAAAGAATATATTGGCAATAAAATCATTGCTGCAAAGTTCAAAATTTTCTGTGACAGTTTCAGAAGATGGTGACTCTATTTTTTTGTATTTAATTCACAATACTGATAAGAAGCTTGCTTTAATATATTTTGCAAGTTTAGGAAGGGACGTAATGGTTTTAATCTTATGAAATTCACTTTAGGAAGCTAGGTATTTTTATCACATTATTGAAATCATTAATTATGCATCTCTAGAGGAAGAAGATAGGGAGGTATATAACATGGACAATCACCTCAGTAGCAAATTTCTAAGTTGAGCCACCAGCCTAGATTTAATTTCCCTTACTGTAACTTCTATTTCCCAACAATAAATGTGCAGATGAGAGTAGGGTTAAAGAAGAATTGAGAAAGCAAATAAGATATTTTAAATTCGAATAAAGATATTTTTCCACTTTGAAATTTATAATTAATTGTGTAGTTATTTCTTGATTTTTTAAAAAATATTTCATTGAATATAAAGGGGGGATATTTATATCAAGTCGTATGTCTTATCATGTGTTTTCAGAGTAGATTTATCAAAAACAAGGTTGGAAGGAATTTTCTAGTAGCTAAATTGTGTTTTATCTTTAAGGACTATCATTGTAGACTTTAGGTATGTAAGGATAGCTTCTGGTCCAAATTACTCTGTCATTTTTAATAAATTATGGCTTAGAGGGGTAATGGCATAACTGAAGACACATGACTAGTTATTAAAACAATAAACAATAAAAACTGCTACATTTCCATTCCAACATATTTAAGAATTATTCTGTGTCAAATACTGTGTGAGTAAGAGATACAAAAACAAAAAAAAGAGTATCAGTTACTTCAGACCTTACTTTCTTATGGATAGTAAAGTAAATACATATATTCATAAAAGAAAAATAAGATAAAGTAAAATAAATTAAAATAAAAAGCAACCAACCTGATAAGTGCTGTAAGAAGTGGTATTAAGTTAGCACATAGAATGGGTACCTGTCTGAAACTACAGAATTGGGAAAGAGGGGAGGATACAAGGAAAGGTTTCCTGAAGCAGATTACAACCAGTACTGGAGTATGAATGAGTAGCTGCATTATCTTAGAAAATAAAGAAAAATAATTTCAAGTAGAAAACACTTTCTTCAAAGTTCTAAAGGTAAAAAGATACTGTATTTGGATATTAGCCATATAATATAACAGCAGGAGTCTTTTGTCTGTTTTATTCATTGATGTATCTAAAGGACTCGAAATAGTCTCTGGAATATAATGGGCACACTAATATTAGTTGATTGAATAAATAATTTATGAAGGAGGAAATGTAAGTAGAAGCCAAACAACGAAGGGGTGTCTATGCAATAATAACACTTTTGCAATTTATTGTAAAAACAATAGAAAGTCAATGAAGGAATTGAAAAAGAGAAATGGTAATCTTAGGATGGGTATTTTAAGAAAATTAACAACTAGGTGAAAAATGGAATCAACAGTTAAACAAAATGAAATGAAATGAAAATAAATAATAAAAAATATAAAGAAGAGAAATATCAATTAGGATTCTGTTGAAGTACTGGAGCATGGGATTGATAGTGGCAGTAGAATTGGAGATTAGTGAAAAAAATCACCATATACCTATGAAATAGAAACTAAAGTTTTTGTAATTGTTTGTATGTGGTGATCTGGGGGAGAGGTAGAAGGTTGGCTTGTGGCTTGAGAAAGTAGTTGACTAGCGCTGTCATTTGATGAAATGGTTATAATAGGAGGAATAACAACTTTGGTAGAAAGATGGTATATTATATCTTGGACACACTAAGTATGAGAGCCTCTTTGGACACCTACATGAGAATGTCCTTATGGATAACTGCATATAGTGATCTTTATCTCAGGAGAAATACAGGATTGGGTATTTAGATTTGATGATGTTAGTATATCAATGCTTGCTGAAATGGATGATATAGGGATGCTGCAACTTTCATCCCACTCTCCCAATATTTCTGTATCTTCCCATTCATAGGGGACACTCCTGCCAACAATTCCAACTGTCAGCTCTGCTCCTCCCTAGCTTCTCAATTTTCAGAACCCCAGACTTCCATTAGTTTATGTTCAGTGTTAGGTGAGGTTACAGTGCTTACAGATTAGAATACAGAGATGTTCTGTTTTGTTCTTCACATTTCTGCTGCTGGCCAAGACATTCAGGTAGGCCTAAGCCACACAGTTCAGTATAAAAACTCCTACTTGAATAGCTATCAGGAGCTTCCCAAGATGTTAATAAAGCAGCATTCCATTTATCATGATACCATCTAATATCTATACCTCCCATAGGTAGAGTCACCTTTAAAAATCATGAAGGGGAAGAAAGAACAACAACAACAAAAACTTACCCTAAGTCCCTAACAGATGAAAGTCACCAATGAGAAAATATAGAAGTATTGCATAGTGGATCCAAATTCTGAGTTTTAAGTCAAAGAGACAGAAACAGAGGGGGCCATGGATTTTGGAATGCTCAGGGCAAAGGCTGATCAACACTTTATCACCAGGACACACACAACCTCACTAACACTATTTGCCTTGAGGCCATCAAACTTAAACTCATTATGATGTTTATCCTTTTTTTAATGACAGGCCCTATCTTTGTTTATGTCCATAGGCAGATTTTCTAGACCATTTTTCATCTCCTAAAATCTAAAATGGCTCATATCCATGATCTTTTTTGATTTTAACTCACACCCTTATCTGTTGCTCCTAAAGTATGTCCACTGTCTGTCATCAGCAAAATCATCTATATTTTCAATCTCTTATCAGAATACACTGCTCTTGTTCTGTCTTAAATCTGGCTTTCCCTTGGAGCTTAGACAAGTTAAGTAACTTACTTATGTGCACATGGCTAATAAAGCCTGAATCTGGCTTTCAGACTTCAGCTTGCTGCTTCCAGAGTGAGCCTGGAGCCATGCCTTACTGCCTCTTTCCTCAGAGATCACTACTCAACTTCCCAACACCATTTAGACTATACCGTAACTCAATGCCCTTCAGAAAAAATATGATACAATATAAATTCTTCTTTCTTAAATTTCATTTCAAAATACCACTCCACCTTTGTCCTTATTCTCCCACTATAAACACCACAAGAATCTCAAACACATTATGTTTAAAATGTGGTATTTCATATTCTCCACCATCTTGGTCTCAGTAATTCATGCCATGGGGCTTCGCTGGTGGTGCAGTGGTTGGGAGTCCGCCTGCTGATGCAAGGGACACGGGTTCGCGCCCCAGTCCGGGAGGATCCCACATGCCGCGGAGCGGCTGGGCCCGTGAGCCGTGGCCACTGGGCCTGTGCATCTGGAGCCTGTGCTCCACAGCGGGAGAGGCCACAGCAGTGAGAGGCCCGCGTACCGCAAAAAAAAAAAAAAAAAAAGTAATTCATGCCATGTAGTCGTTCAAGCAAAGGAATTAGTCAATTTGCTTTCCCTTCTCACTCATCTCTCCACATTAATTAAGTGGAGTCGACCTACAAAATATATATGCCCAAAGTCATTTCCTAAATTTTGGCTCTCTGTCTTTCACACCAGTTTCTTGCAACACTCTTCCCATTCACCCTTCCACATTACCAAAGTTGAACCCAATATATACACTTCCTTAGATTCACTTGGCCAAAGAGTTCTAATTTTTGCTACCGATATCCCCTGATATAAACCACATTCTTATAGGTGATAGACAGAAGATTCTATTTCTTTGAAGAAACAGTTTGAGTTTCAACATCACTTTCATGAAAGGTCACATTGCTGTAGCGCTCATCTTGCTTGCAGAACCCAGTATGACAGCTGCTCCCATAATCATGGAATAACTCAATGGTGCTTGACCTCATGCTTTATATCACCCACCTCTTAACTGAATTCCACAGACTTTCTGGTCACTTGTGAAGAAAAGAATGAAATTCCATGAGATATTCTTGGTGCCCACATGCATGCACTGCTAGACTGAGCAGGTTACACAATTGTGAGTTATACCTTCTCACTGACTGCTCTGTGCTCATGACTTGTGTTGTAGAGGCCACTACGGTTGTCAAATGGGATCTAGCTTCCCTAGAAGCTACCAGAAAGGGCTGAATGATGACAGCAAAGAATTGGCTGATGAAATTCATTTCTTTCTCCTCTCTGAGAACCTGTTTTAAGACTCAGTATTTTAATAAAGATTTTTTTTTTTGCAGTACGCGGGCCTCTCGTTGTGGCTTCTCCCGTTGCGGAGCACAGGCTCCAGACGCACAGGCTCAGCGGCCATGGCTCACGGGCCCAGCCGCTCCGCGGCATGTGGGATCTTCCTGGACTGGGGCACGAACCCGTGTCCCCTGCATCGGCAGGCAGACTCTCAACCACTGCGCCACCAGGGAAGCCCTTAATATAGATTTTGACGTGAGATTTAATTTACGATTCTCTTTTTTTCTTAGATGGAAATGTGATCATAAGTTGACCAAGTCATGCTCAGGGGCAGCCTCTAGGAGAGCGTCCCTCAGGAGTTCTTGCCGGAACTAAAGGCAAATTCTGACAACTCATGCTCAGGAAGAGTAAATAAGTTACATATTACAGTTTCCTCTAGTTATACTCCAAGCAATGAATATAATCACAAAAACTAATGCCTGGACACAGTAGTCATAAGGCAGCATCACACAATGGTATATATATCTCTCCATCCATAACATCACTCCAGAAAAGTGTCTCAAAAGACATCATTTCATAGACAAGACACAAATCTATTTCACAGAGTTGCAGTGTACTGCATCTTCAGATTCCCTATGTTTATACCATGGAGAAAGCCCTGAGCGTCATGGGTTTTTTAAACCGGAAAACAATTATTTACAGGATGGTATACATCAAGTTCTATTTCAAAATACAGATGCCTGAATAAATCAGTTAAGGAGAAAATCATTACAGATGACCGAGGTTATATGCTCTGAGACATCAAAAGTTATCCTTGAGATGTTTCTATGAAAATATGTTTCACTTGATTTTATCTTTTCTCTGTTCTTAAATGATACCACGCTAACTTGCAATTTTGCTGTTGGTGGGGTACATAGCCAGAATAATTACATTTCATAGATAACTGAGTATAAAATAGTAACCTTTTCACATTAAATGTATTTATTAAAATTGAATACTGTATGATGAAATGTGCGCCAACTCTACATTAGAGAAAAATTTGAACTCACAAAGAAATAAAAGATGGGATGAGAAAACTTAACCCAAGATCTGCTTTTAGTGGAAGGGTGCCAGATGCATGGCAGTTCTTTATAACTCAAAGGATAGAAATGGCAGTTATCCAGTGATTTGGGGAGAAAATATACAATGATTTATGTAACTATGTTCCGGTAGAAGTCAGAGATGAAATTACCTGCTTTGAAGAAAATTTTCTTTTCAAAAAAGGCATTAAAGCTTCATGAGATGTAAGGAGGACAAAGTGCCAGCCAAAAGGAAAAAAAGTAGCTATATTAGTAGGCGAGGGAGGATATCAGATGACTGGAAGTTAAGTTTTATTAAGTTCTAATATCTTCCTCTAACTGTAGATTCTCCAGCAGCATGAAAACACAGCATATTATTATACTTCTATTATTCCTCTGTGTACTCTTTATCAGATAGCTCATCAAATAGCATAGCCTTAACTTATAGAGAAAATTCACAAATAAGCTGGACTGTATCTTCAATTGAAGGGCCATCTGTTGTGACCTAGAGATCCATTGTCACTCTAAACTCAATATAAGTGAAAACAAACGCAATTTTATTTTCTCACAACTTCTCTTCCAGACTTTACTACTTTTCTTCTATTTACCTATTTTGGAAAATTTTTAAATATTCATGGACATATCATCTAATGCTCCCTCCAATCCAATTAATAACGGATGTTGATTAGTCCATTTTTATGCCACTTGCATTCATTCTTTTCTTCTTTTCCATGCTTGCTGTTGCAGTCCTATTATAAGCACAGCTTCATATCCAGGCTATTGAATCACATCCGGAAAGATAGTATGACATTGTGGTTATGTAAGTTCTGCAATTAAATAGACCTAGTACAAAAACAGTTGCAGAATTTAATAATTTTGTAGTCTTGAGAACGTTCCTTAGCACTTCAAATCACAGTATGCTCATCTGTAAAATAAATTTAAGATAAAACAACGAACTCTCCAATTTATTGAGTTTAAATACCACCTTCAAGAAAAGTTACATTACTTTGGTGCTCTGCCTGCTTGTCCAGCAGCATAATAAGTTTGGATGTTTTTAAATTATCCTCTGAAAATTTTTTTTCCTTTCCATTATGTTTTATTATAGGATATTAAATATAGTTCCCTGTGCTATACAGTAGGACCTTGTTGTTTATCCATTCTAAGTATACCAGTTTGTATCTGCTAATCCCAAACTCCCAATCCACCCATCTCCCAGCCCCCTCCCCATTGGCAACCACAAGTCTATTCTCTATGTCACTGATTCTGTTTCTGTATCATAGATGGGTTCATTTGTGTCATATTTTAGATTCCACATATAAGTGATATAATATGGTATTTCTCTTGTTCTTACTGACTTACTTCACTTAGTATGATAATCTCTAGTTGCATCCATGTTGCTGCAAATGACATTATTTCATTTGTTCTTTTTTATGGCTGAGTAGTATTCCATTTCATGAGACGAGGTGAGCTCAAGTCCCTCTACTTCACTGTCTTTTCCAGAATTGAGGGGTTGCTTTTAGTTTGGATGTTTGCTTTCTCTTTCCTCAGTGTGTGCTGGCTGTTATCCCCTTGATATGAGGTGTGCAGGTACAGTGGCCATTGTGTGCTCCCAGGATGGTGGGGACAGGGGCTACTGCCTCCTCTCGGGTCTCCTAATGGCAGCCTGTGCCTGACTCTGAAGCCCCCATTGCGGGCAGCAACTTGCGCCTGCCCCCAGAGCTCATGCAAGCAGTGTCCTGTTGCCTGGGAGCATTCACAGAGAAAGAAGCTCTTATGGTGGTCCTGCCCCTCTCCTCGTGCGCCCCCCAATAATGGTGCATGCCACTCAGGTAGACCCAGGCTTCTTCCGAGCACACCCTCAGCTGCCGCAGCCCAGCCTCCTTAGGTTGTTTCTGCGCAGCCAACCCCACTCCTCTCCCTGGGTCTGACCTCTGAAGTCTGAGTTTCAGCGCCAGCCGCCACCCACACCAACAGATGAGTGTTTCAGGCTGAGGAGTGCAGGGCAACAGTGCCCACCTACTGTGCAGGTTACCGTCCATTTTTCCTTCTACAAACCGGTTGCTACCCTCTCCTCCTAGGCTACATACCTCCTCCTCCAACCAGGTTGATCTCCCCGCCAGTAAGGAGTCTTTCCAGGATGCAGGAACTTTTCCTCCTTCACATCTTGCTCCTTGGGACACAGACCCTATTCTGATTCCTTCTTTTTCCTTTTCCTTTTATCCTACCCGGTTACGTGAGGTGTCCTTGACCTGTCGGATGTCTGAGGTCTCCTGTTGGGGTTCAGTAGATGGTCTGTGTGAATCGTTTGACGGGTAGATGTATTTTTAATGTTTTTGTGGGAGAAGGGGAGCTCCATGTCCTAGTCCTCTGCCATCTTGCCCCCTCGCCATTATTACTCCTTTTTAAAAAAATTTTTAAATTTAATTTTATTTATTTTTTATGCAGCAGGTTCTTATTAGTCATCAATTTTATACACATCGGTGTATACATGTCAATACCAATTGCCCAATTCATCACACCACCACCCCCAGCCCCCCGCGGATTTCCCCCCTTGGTGTCCATACATTTGTTCTCTACATCTGTGTCTCAATTTCTGCCCTGCAAACCAGTTCATCTGTACCACTTTTCTAGGTTCCACATATACGCGTTAATATATGATGTTTGTTTTTCTCTTTCTGACTTACTTCACTCTGTATAACAGTCTCTAGATCCATCCACGTCTCAACAAATGACCCAAGTTCATTGCTTTTTATGGCTGAGTAATATTCCATTGTGTATACGTACCATGTCTTCTTTATCCATTCATCTCTCGATGAGCATTTAGGTTGCTTCCATGACCTGGCTATTGTAAATAGTGCTGCAATGAACATTTTGGTACATGACTCTTCTTGAATTATGGTTTTCTCAGGGTATATGCCCACTAGTGGGATTGCTGGATCATATGGTAATTGTATTTTTAGATTTTTCAGTAACCTCCATGCTGTTCTCCATAGTGGCTGTATCAATTTACATTTTCACCAACAGTGCAAGAGGGTTCCGTTTTCTCCACACCCTCCCCAGCATTAGTTGCTTGTAGATTTTCTGATGATGCCCATTCTAACTGGTGTGAGGTGATACCTCACTGTAGTTTTGATTTGCATTTCTCTAATAATTAGTGATGTTGAGCAGCTTTTCATGTGCTCCTTGGCCATCTGTGTCTTCTTTGTAGAAATGTCTATTTAGGTCTTCTGCCCATTTTTGGATTGGGTTGCTTGTTTTTTTAATATTGAGCTGCATGAGCTGTTTATATATTTTGGAGATTAATCCTTTGTCCGTTGATTCCTTGGCAAATATTTTCTCCTATTCTGAGGGTTGTCTTTTGGTCTTGTTTATGGTTTCCTTTGCTGTGCAAAAGCTTTGAAGTTTCATTACGCCCCATTTGTTTATTTTTGTTTTTATTTCCATTACTCTAGGAGGTGGATCAAAAACGATCTTGCTGTGATTTATGTCAAAGACTGTTCTTCCTCTGTTCTCCTCTAAGAGTTTTATAGTGGCCTGTCTTACATTTAGGTCATTAATCCATTTTGAGCTTGTTTTTGTGTCTGGTGTTATGGAATGTTCTAATTTCCTTCTTTTACATGTAGCTGTCCAGTTTTCCCAGCACCACTTATTGAAGAGACTGTCTTTTCTCCATTGTATATCCTTGCCTCCTATGTCATAGATTAGTTGATCATAGGTGTGTGGCTTTATCTCTGGGCTTTCTATCCAGTTCTATTGATCTATACTTCTGTTTTTGTGCCAGTACCATATTGTTTTGATTACTGTAGTTCTGAAGAATAGTCTGAAGTCAGGGAGTCTGACTCCTCCGGCTCCGTTTTTTTTCCCTCAAGATTGCTTTGGCTATTCGGAGTCTTTTGTGTTTCCATACAAATTTAAAGATTTTTTGTTCTATTTCTGTAAAAAACTCCATTGGTAATTTGACAGGGATTGCACTGATTCTGTAGATTGCTTTGGGTAGTATAGTCATTTTCAAAATATTAACTCTTCCAATCCAAGAACATGGTATCTCTCTCCATCTGTTTGTGTCATCTTTGATTTCTTTCATCAGTGTCCTATAGTTTTCTGAGTACATCTTTTACCTCTTTAGGTAGGTTTATCCCTAGGTATTTTTTTCTTTTTGTTGCAATGGTGAATGTGATAGTTTCCTTAATTTCTCTTTCTGATCTTTCATTGTTAGTGTATAGGAATGCAAGGAATTTCTGTACATTAATTTTGTATCCTGCAACCTTACCAAATTCATTGATTAGCTCTAGTAGCTTTATGGTGGCATCTATGTATAGTATTATGGAGTACCTATGTATATTACCATGTCATCTGCAAACAGTGACAGTTTTACTTCTTCTTTTCCAATTTGTGTTCCTTTTCTTTCTCTTCACTGATTGCTGTGGCTAGGACTGCCAAAACTAACCTTAAATAACAGTGGCGAGAATGGACATCATTGTTTTGTTCCGAATGTTAGAGGAAATGCTTTCAGTTCATCACCATTGAGAATGATGTTTGCCGTAGATGTGTTGTATATGGCCTTTATTATGTTGAGGTGGGTTCCCTCTATGCCCACTTTCTGGAGAGTGTTTACCATAAAAGGGTATTGAATTTTTTCAAAGGCTTTTTCTGCATCTTTTTAGAGGGTCATATGGATTTTATTACTTAATTTGTTAATATGGTGTATGACATTGATTGATTTGCGTATACCGAAGAATCCTTGCATCCCTAGGATAAAGCTCACTTGATCATGGTGTATGATCCTTTTAATATGTTGTTGGATTGTTTGCTAGTATCTTGTTGAGGATTTTTGCCTCTATATTCATCAGTGATATTGGTCTATAATTTTTTTTTTTTGTAGTATCTTTCTCTAGTTTTGGTATCAGGGTGATGGCAGCATTGTGGAATGAGTTTGGGAGTGTTCTTTCCTCTGCAATTTTTTGGAAGAGTTTGAGAAGGATGGGTGTTAGTGCTTCTCTAAATGTTTTATAGAATTCACCTGTGAAGCCATCTGGTCCTGGACTTTGTTTCTTGGAAGATTTTTAATCCAGTTTCAATTTTATTACTTGTGATTGGTCTTTTCATATATTCACTTTCTTCCTGGTTCATTCTTGGAAGTTTACACCTTTCAAAGAATTTGCCCATTTCTTCCAGGTTGTCCATTTTATTGGCACAGAGTTGTCTGTAGTAGTCTCTTAAGATGCTTGTTTTTTCTGTGGTGTCCATTGTAACTTCTCCTTTTTCATTTCTAATTTTATTAATTTGAGTCCTCTCCCTCTTTTTCTTAATGAGTCTGGCTAAAGGTCTGTCAATTTTGTTTATCTTCTCAAAGAACCAGCTTTTAGTTTTCTTGATCTTTCCTATTGTTTACTTCATTTCTTTTTCATTTATTTGTGATCTGATCTTTATGATTTCCTTCCTTCTGCTAACTTTGGGTTTTGTTTCTTCTTCTTTCTGTAGTTTCTTTAGGTGTAAGGTTGGATAGCTTATTTGTGATTTTTCTTGTGTCTTGAGGTAGGATTGTATTGCTATAAATGTCTCTCTTAGATCTGCTTTTACTGCATCTGATAGGTTTTGGATCGTCATTTTTTCATTATCATTTGTCTCTAGGTATTTTTTTATTTCCTCTTTGATTTCTTCAATGATCTCTTGCTTATTTAGTAATGCATTGTTTAGACTCCATGTGTTTGGTTTTTTTACTTTTTTTCCCTGTAACTGATTTCTAATCTCATAGCATTTTGGTCAGAAAAGATGGTTGATATGATTCCAATTTTCTTAAATTTATCAAGGCTTGATTTGCGACCCAAGATGTGATCTCTCCTGGAGAATGTTCTGGGTGCACTTGAGAAGAAACTGTAACCTGCTGTTTTCAAATGCAATGTCTTATAAATATGAATTAAATCTATCTGGTCTATTATGTCATTTAAAGCTTGTGTTTCCTTACTAATTTTCTGTCTGGATGATCTGTCCATTGGTGTAAGTGAGGTGTTAAAGTCCCCCACTATTACTGTGTTAATGTTGATTTCCTCTTTTATAGCAGTTAACAGTTGCCTTATGTATTGAGGTGTTCCTATGTTGGGTGCATATGTATTTATAATTGTTATATCATCTTCTTGGAGTGATCCGTGATCATTATATAGTGTCCTTCCTTGTCTCTTGTAACATTCTTTATTTTAAAGTCTATTTTATCTGATATGAGTATTGCTACTCCAGCTTTCTTTTCATTTCCATGTACATGGAATATCTTTTTCCATCCCCTCACTTTCAGTCTGTATGTGTCCCTAGGTCTGAAGTGGGTCTCTTGTAGATAGCATATATATGGGTCTTGTTTTTGTATCCATTCAGCGAGCCTGTGTCTTTTGGTTGGAGCATTTAATCCATTCACATTTAAGGTAATTATCGATAGTATGTTCCTACTACCATTTTCTTAATTGTTTTGGGTATGTTTTTGTAGGTCTTTTTCTTCTCTTGTGTTTCCCACTTAGAAAAGTTCCTTCAGCATTTGTTGTAGAGCTGATTTGGTGGTGCTGAATTCTCATAGCTTTTGTTAACCTGTAAAGCGTTTGATTTCTCCGTCGAATCTGAATGAGATCCTTGCTGGGTAGAGTAATCTTGGTTGTAGGTTCTTCCCTTTCATCACTTTAAATATATCATGCCACTCCCTTCTGGCTTGTAGAGTTTCTGCTGAGAAATCAGCTGTTAACCTTATGGGAATTCCCTTGTATGTTATTTGTCATTTTTCCCTTGTTGCTTTTAATAATTTTTCTTTGTCTTAATCTTTGTCAATTTGATTAGTATGTGTCTCAGCATGTTTCTCCTTGGGTTTATCCTGCCTGGGACTCTCCTTGCTTCCTTGAATTGGGTGGCCATTTCCTTTCCCATGTGAGGGAAATTTTCAACTATAATCTCTTCAAATATTTTCTTGGGTCCATTCTCTCTCTCTCTTCTCCTTCTGGGAGCCCTATAATGCGAAAGCTGGTGTGTTTAATGTTGTCCCAGAGGTTTCTTAGGCTGTCCTCATTTCTTTTCATTCTTTTTTCTTTATTCTGTTCTGCGACAGTAAAATCCACCATCTGTCTTCCAGGTCTCTTATTTGTTCTTCTGCCTCATTTATTCTGCTATTGATTCCTTATAATGTATTTTTCGTTTCAGTTATTGTATTGCTCATCTCTGTTTGTTTGTTCTTTAATTCTTCTAGGTGCTTGTTCTTTAATTCTTATAGGTCTTTGTTAAACATTTCTTGCATCTTCTCGACCTTTGCCTCCATTCTTTTTCTGAGGTCCTGGATCATCTTCACTATCGTTATTCTGAATTCTTTTTCTGGAAGGTTGCCTATCTCCACTTTGCTTAGTTGTTTTTCTAGGGTTTTATATTGTTCCTTCATCTGGTCCTTTGCCTCTTCATTTTGCCTATCTTTCTGTGAATGTGGTTTCGTTCCACAGGCTGCAGTATTGTAGTTCTTCTTGCTTCTGCTCTCTGCCCTCTACCAGCAAAAATGCTAAGCAAAATATATTTTTCTTATTTATTCTTAAAATATTTTAAAATTATATATACACATACATATGTATATATATCATATATAAACATATATACATAAATTGAAATTTCAGAAGAATGAAACACAATGTAAATATAAGTAAAATCTAATATTTTAGTCTCACATTATTAGTGCCTCCTGGGGTGCCCTTCCCACCTTTAACTGTGGAAGGCACTGAGCTATGGTAAAAATTGTGCAAGCAAACTGTTGGCCAAGGAAAAGTTTCTAATAGAATAACATGTGAAGGAAAGGTTCCCCAGAGATAAGCTTTCTTATCTTCTTTAAGCATGTAGGGTTAATTACGGGTAGAATACACATCACATAGACTGACTGGCTTCATGATTTAGGCAACTATTATGGTAGGGAACCAATAAGGGTAGGAAGGTGGATGGGTGGGCCAAACTGGGATTGAGAGGTCATGTGATCTATATGCTTCTCACCTGTGGGCAGTCTGACCTCTACATTAAATGTCATCTATTCTCCTTACTAATTATATATATCATTGGTAAAATGCACAGAAACATAGAGTAAAATGGCAGGGGGGGAATTCCTGATTTAAAGAAAAAAAAGAAATACCTTGTTTGAAAAATTATTTTGTAGTTTTAGAGATACAAATATTTATTATACACTCATCAAAATTATCAACTGATGAAAAATGTGGGAGGGTCTTTTTAACGAGCTTTGCACAAATATCAGAATTAATTAAATATCATATAATAAAATTATTCACTATATAAAAATGGAAAACAAAATTATAGAGGGTAGATGATACTAGTAATTTAAGAAAGACAGCACATATACTAATTTTAGCTTTTTGTGATTATAAACTACATATCTATATATCTGTAAACTATATGTTTATATACCTACATCTATATATGAATACAGATTTATATTGACAGGTATACACTTTCCATATTTTCTTTAAATCTCAATCTGTTACATGACTTTTAGTTTATATCATAAATCCCCATGGTTTGCACACTGCATGAAAATGATTTAAAGATTAATATCTGTAATGCTTCCCTAGTATTAAAATAAGGTTTTTAAAAAGTTGCTACTTCAGAGGGCAGACAGCAGAAGCAAGAAGAACTACAATCCTGCAGCCTGTGGAACAAAAACCTCTTTCACAGAAAGATAGACAAGATGAAAAGGCAGAGGGCTATGTACCAGATGAAGGAACAAGATAAAACCCCAGAAAATAACTAAATGAAGTGGACAGAGGCAACCTTCCAGACAAAGAATTCAGAATAATGATAGTGAAGATGATCCAGGACCTCGGAAAAACAATGGAGGCAAAGATCGAGAAGATGCAAGAAATGTTTAACAAAGACCTAGAAGAATTAAAGAACAAACAAACAGAGATGAACAGTATAATAACTGAAATGAAAAATACACTAGAAGTAATCAATAGCAGAATAACTGAGGAAGAAGAACGGATAAGTGACCTGGAAGACAGAATGGTGGAATTCACTGCTGCAGAACAGAATAAAGAAAAAAGAATGAAAAGAAATGAAGACAGCCTA
This sequence comes from Aethalodelphis obliquidens, assembly GCF_003676395.1. Lineage (NCBI taxonomy): Eukaryota > Metazoa > Chordata > Mammalia > Artiodactyla > Delphinidae > Aethalodelphis > Aethalodelphis obliquidens. The sequence goes on along the minus strand of NW_020837946.1, from coordinate 40,079,060 downwards.
AGAGACTTCTGGGACAACTTTAAACACAACAACATTTGCATTATAGGGGTCCCAGAGGAGAAGAGAGAGAGAAAGGACCAGAGAAAATATTTGTAGAGATTATAGTGGAAAGCTTCGTTAATATGGAAAAGGAAATAGCCACCCAAGTCCAGGAAGCACAGTGAGTCCCATGGAGGATAAACCCAAGGAAAAACACACTGAGACACATAGTAATTAAATTGGCAAAAATTAAAGACAAAGAAAAATTATTGAAAGCAACAAAGGAAAAATGACAAATAACATATAAGGGAACTCCCATAAGCTTAACAGCTGATTTCTCAGCAGAAACTCTACAAGCCAGAAGGGAGTGGCATGATATACTTAAAGTGATGAGAGGGAAGAACCTACAACCAAGATTACTCTAGCCGGCAAGGATCTCATTCAGATTCGATGGAGAAATCAAAAGCATTACAGACAAGAAAAAGCTAAGAGAATTCAGCACCACCAAACCAGCTCTACAACAAATGCTAAAGGAAATTCTCTAAGTGGCAAACATAAGAGAAGAAAAGGACCTAGAAAAACCAAACCAAAACAATTAAGAGAATGGTCATAGGAGCATACATATCAATAATTACGTTAAACGTGAATGGATTAAATGCTCCAACCAAAAGACACAGGCTTGCTGAATGGATACAAAAACAAGACCCATATATATGCTGTCTACAAGAGACCCACTTCAGACCTAGGGACACATTCAGACTTAAAGTGAGGGGATGGAAAAAGATATTGCATGCAAATGGAAATCAAAAGAAAGCTGGAGTAGCAATACTCATATCAGATAAAATACACTTTAAAATAAAGAATGTTACAAGAGACAAGGAAGTACATAATGATCACGGATCAATCTAAGAAGACAATATAACAATTATAAATATATATGCACCCAACATAGGAGAACCTCAATACATAAGTCAACTGCTAACAGCTGTAAAAGAGGAAATCGACAGTAACACAGTAATAGTGGAGGACTTTAACACCTCATTTACACCAATGGACACATCATCCAAAATGAAAATAAATAAGGAAACAGAAGCTTTAAATGACACAACAGACCAGATAGATTTAATTGATATTTATAGGACATTCCATCCCAAAACAGCAGATTACACTTTCTTCTCAAGTGCACACAGACATTTTCCAGGATAGATGATATCTTGGGTCACAAATCAAGCCTCAGTAAATTTAAGAAAATTGAAATCATATCAAGCATTTTTCTGACCATAACGCTATGAGATTAGAAATGAATTACAGGGGAAAAAACGTAAAAAACACAAACATATGGAAACTAAACACTACGGTACCTAATAACCAAGATCACAGAAGAAATCAAAGAAGAAATCAAAAAATACATAGAGACAGAGGACAATGAAAACACAACAATCCAAAACCTATGGGATGCAGCAAAAACAGTTCTAAGAGGGAAGGTTATAGCTATACAAGCCTACCTCAAGAAAGAAGAAAAATCTCAAATAAATAATCTAACCTCACACCTAAAGGAACTAGAGAAAGAAGAAAAAACAACACCCAAAGTTAGTAGAAGGAAAGAGATCATAAAGATCACAGCAGAAATAAATGAAATAGAAACAAAGCAAACAATAGCAAAGATCCATAAAACTAAAAGCTGGTTCTTTAAGAAGATAAACAAAACTGATAAACCATTAGCCAGACTCATCAAGAAAAAGAGGGAGAGGACTCAAATCAATAAAATTAGAAATTGAAAAGGAGAAGTTACAACAGACACCGCCGAAATACAAAGCATCATAAGAGACTACTACAAGCAACTCTATGCCAATAAAATGGACAACCTGGAAGGAATGGAGAAATTTTTAGAAAGGTATAAGCTTCCAAGACTGAATCAGGAAGAAATAGAAAATATGAACAGACCAATCACAACTAATGAAATTGAAACTGTGATTAAAAATCTTCCAACAAACAAAAGTCAAGGACCAGATGGCTTCACAGGTGAATTCTATCAAACATTTAGAGAAGAGCTAACACCTATCCTTCTCAAACTCTCAAAATATTGCAGAGGAAGGAACACTCCAAAACTCATTCTATGGGGCCCCCATCACCCTGATACCAAAACCAGACAAAGGTACTACAAGAAAAGAAAATTACAGACCAATATCACTGATGAATATAGATGCAAAAATCCTCAACAAAATACTAGCAAACAGAATCCAGCAACACATTAAAAGGATCATACACCATGATCAAGTGGGATTTATCCCAGGGATGTAAGGATTCTTCAATATATGCTAATCAATCAATGTGATACACCATATTAACAAACTGAAGAATAAAAACCATATGATCATCTCAGTAGATGCAGAAAAAGCTTTTGACAAAGTTCAACACCCATTTATGATAAAAACTCTCCAGAAAGTTGGCATAGAGGGAACCTACCTCAACATAATAAAGACCCTATACAACAAACCCACAGGAAACATCATTCTCAATGGTGAAAAACTGAAAGCATTTCCTCTATGATTAGTAACAAGACAAGGATGTCCACTCTCACCGCTATTATTCAACATAGTTTTGGAAGTCCTAGACTCGGCAATCAGAGAAGAAAAAGAAATAAAAGGCATACAAATTGGAAAAGAAGAAGTAAAACTGTCAGGTTGCAGATGACATGATGCTATACATAGAGACTCCTAACATTGCCACCAGAAAACTACTAGAGCTAATCAACGAATTTGGTAAAGTTGTAGGATACAAAACTACTGCACAGAAATCTCTTGCATTCCTATACACTAATGATGAAAAATCCGAAAGAGAAATTAAGGAAACACTCCTCTTTACCACTGCAACACAAAGAATCAAATACCTTGGAGTAAACCTACCTAGGGAGAGAAAAGACCTGTATCCAGAAAACTATAAGAGACTGATGAAAGAAATTAATGATGATACCAACAGATGGAGAGATATTCCATGTTCTTGGATTGGAAGAATCAATATTTTGAAAATAACTATAGTACCCAAAGCAATCTACAGATTCAATGCAGTCCTTATCAAATTACCAATGGCATTTTTAATGGAACTAGAACAAAAAATCTTTAAATTTGTATGGAGACACAAAAGACCCCGAATAGCCAAAGCAGTCTTGAGGGAAAAAAATGGAGTAGGAGGAATCAGACTCCCTGACTTCAGACTATACTACAAAGCTACAGTAATCAAGACAATATGGTACTGGCACAAAAACAGAAACATAGATCAATGGAACAAGGTAGAAAGCCCAGAGGTAAACCCACGTACCTACGGTCAACTAATCTATGACAAAGAAGGCAAGGATATACAATGGAGAAAAGAAAGTCTCTTCAATAAGTGGTGCTGGGAAAACTGGACAGCTACATGTAAAATAAGGAAGTTAGAACACTCCCTAACAACATACACAAAAATAAACTCAAAATGGATTTGAGATCTAAATGTAAGACTGGAAACTATAAAACTCTTAGAGGAAAACATAGGAAGAACACTCTTTGACATAAATCACAGCAAGATCTTTTTTGATCCACCTCCTAGAGTAATGGAAATAAAAACAAAACTAAACAAAGGGGACCTAATGAAATTTCAAAGCTTTTGCATAGCAAAGGAAACCATAAACAAGACGAAAAGACAACCCTCAGAATGGGAGAAATGTCTGTCAATGAATCAATGGACCAAGGATTAGTCTCCAAAATATATAAACAGCTCATGCAGCTCAATATTAAAAAAACATCAACCCAATCTAAAAATGGGCAGAAGACCTAAATAGACATTTCTCCAAAGAAAACATACAGATGACCAAGAAGCACATGAAAAGCTGCTCAACATCACTAATTATTAGAGAAATGCAAATCAAAACTACAATGAGGTATCACCTCACACCAGTTAGAATGGGCATCATCAGAAAATCTACAAGCAACTAATGCTGGAGAGGCTGTGGAGAAAAGGGAACCCTCTTGCACTGTTGGTGGGAATGTAAACCTATACAGCCACTATGGAGTTTCCTTAAAAAACTGAAAATACAATTACCATATGATCCAGCAATCCCACTACTGGGCATATACCCAGAGAAAACCACAATTCAAAGAGACACATGCACCCCAATGTTCATTGCAACACTATTTACCGTAGCCAGGTCACGGAAGCAACCTAAATGTCCATCAACAGACGAATGGATAAACATGTGGTACATATACACAATGGAATATTACTCAGCCATAAAAAGGAATGAAACTGGTTCATTTGTTGAGACGTGAATGGATCTATAGACTGTCACACAGAGTGAAGTAAGTCAGAAAGAGAAAAACAAATATCGTACATTAACGCATATATGTGGAACCTAGAAAAATGGTACAGATGAACAGGTTTGCAGGGCAGAAACTGAGACACAGATGTAGAGAACAAACGTATGGACACCAAGGGGGGAAAGCTGTGGGGGCATGAGGGTGGTGGTGTGATGAATTGGGCGACTGGTGCTGACATGCATACACATCAGTGTATGAAATTGATGTCTACCTGATGAATGAAAAAAAAAAAAAGTTGCTACTCCAATGTTGTGAAAAACTGTCCTTAATGATTTTAAACAGTTGGTATTTTTGCATATATTATACTTTCCATATGCCTATTTCAGATTAATAGGGTCAATGGCAGTTACCTTTGGATAATGTATTTTATCCACATGCATTTAAGTCACTGATTAAAAAAAAAGTAGGTCCAATCATAATCTTCAATTCATCTCTGTCTTGACAGTGTTTTACTCATTGACTTCATTTCTACAACTAAGATTTGAGTGACATTTATGAAACGCTCCAGAAAATAACTTATTGTCTCCAACAGCTTCTCACGAATATGATTTTATTCACAACCCCTAACTCAAAATGTAGAGAAAGACTTGGACAAAAGTGATATTTTTCCATGCTATCAAAGTTTCTGTAAACAAAAGCAAGAACGTTGGCAACCTTTTTCCCTGAATTCTATGTATCTGCTCTAGAGCCAAAGTTGGAATCCACATTGAGCCTGATATTGCCATAGTTTGAGTGAAAATTATGATCCCACAATTATAATATGCAGTTTTCAATCTCCTGAGAAATTTTCCATTTAAAAGAGATCAGTCTCCAAAGGGGCATTTGTATTAGATCAGGACTGTATAGGCGGAATCTTCTCATAGGAAAATTTAATAGTGTGCATGACATGTTAAATATGGTAGTTTGGGGAGTTTTCATTATCAGTGTTAACGAGTATTTTTGTTGAACACATAAATATTTGATTTTCCAAAACACAGTAAGAAAAATATATTAGTTTGTGAAAACTAGTATAGCTTCATACACATTTTTTTCTCTCTCTTAAAAAATTTGTCAGAATAGTGCAAAAGGTTTAAAAGATCCTATAAAGTCTGTCCTGATTTTAAAAATGAGATTTCTGCTGGAAATATGATATCTTATATTAGTTTTCTATTGCTGCTGTAACAAATGACCACAAACTTAGTGACTTAAAACAACACAACTATATGTTACAGTTCTAGATGTCAGTAGTCTGACAAAGGTCTCACTGGGCTAAAATTAAGGGGTTAATAGGCTCTGGGGAAGAATCCATTTCCTTGCCTTTTTCAGTTTCTAGAGGCTGCCAGCATTCCTTGGTTCGTACCTCCCTTCCTCCATCTTTAAGGCCAGTAAAGTTGAATCTCTGACTTTTCTTTCTACGGTCATATCTCTTTCTGACTACATCCAAGAAAGGTTCCCTGCTTTAAAGGACTCACATGATTAGAGTGGTCCCACTGGAAAATCCAAGATAATCTTTCCATCTCAATTCCTTAACATTGGTCGCATATGCAAAGTCTCTTTTACCATGTAAAGTAACATATTCAATTTCTAGTTCCAGGGATTAGAATACTCACATCTTGGGAGGGGTGGGTGTGAATCATTCTTTTCATTTATGTTTAAAGCACTGTAGTTTATATGCATGCTTGGAAAATATTACTTATCAATGGCAGTATATAGCAGAAAAATAAAGTCTTGGTAGATCTACAGGTTTTAACTGGCGTGTGTGTGTGCGTGCGCACTCACCATGGAGGGTGACATAGAATTTAACAAAGACACATGACTAATATGAATTAAATGAAAAAAAAACTAATTTCCTATGATATTTTTAAGCTCATTCTCTCACTGCTTCCAACTTTAGATTATAATTGTAGGGTAACTATATCATCTAACTTAATTTTTTACCTCAAATTATTTTCATTTTTACTGCAACCCATTCATTTAGTACAATTTCTTTTCAATAACATTGATGACTGTAAACATGAAAGCCTTATTTGGTTTTATAAATGAAGCAAAACAAATATAAATAACCTATCTTACTTGAAAGGATTTTCTCTTCTTAATTGAAAACAAATGGAACCTAAGCAAATTAATGTTTAATCTTTCATTCCAATACAAAGGTTATTAGTTAGTGCAAGTGTGTACATGGTTATAAAGAGAAGAAACAAGCAGTTGATTAACTTTGGAAAAGTCTAAGCTTGACAATTTGAAATATCAATAAGAAGAAATAAAGAATTGCATTTTAAGCAGTTCAGAATGTTTTTAAATGAATTTCTCAGTATCTGCTTATGGCTGTGTGGGTTTAGTAAAGAATGAGTATATCTACTTGTGAAGGGCTCTTTATCTGATGTTTTTCTAAGGGTTTTTCTAAGAACATAAAGTGACTTCCTATTTAAATGAAACAAAGTAATGAAAAGGATTTAGCAAACCCTTGTCAAGGACAATATGTTCATGCTGTAATTCTTTTAAGAACTACCTTATTATTTGCTGTGACAAATTTCAGAAGCTATTAAACTGTTTTTCACAGTTCTAACTTTATTTTTCTCTAACTGGATACATTTATATCTTGAACCCCAATATTGCCAGATGGTTAAAACTTAACCCAAATCAAGCTATTCACTTATATTAAAATTTAAAATGTATTAGTGAAGACTGCATATGAGTCTTCCTGCACCGTATGAGTGTATATACATTTCAGGGTCTTATGAGCGTCAGAGAGAGGTGAATGATCTTTGGTTGCCTGATGCATACTAAGATCTGAGGCATCTTTCACAGTCACAATTTGGACTCAAACAGACAGCTCAAAGGATATGCTTTGAATTTGTCTCAGGTCCATCTCCTTAGGAACTCTGTGCAGCTGACTATTGCTACACTACTTTCTACAATGTGCTGGGAGTTTTCCACTTCCCAGAGCTCCAGGTGTGAAGGAAAGCCTATGTTTCCTCTCTTCTCAAATCCCCTACCCATCTGTGTATTTTTCACCCCGGGGATTTGTGTTCTCTTTTTAGCCTGTTTGTTTTTGAATTTATTTTTTATTGAGGTACATTGGTTTACAACATTATATTTTTACTTCTGTATATGCTACAACATGCTCACCACCAAAAAGTCAGTTTCCATGTTTCACCATACAGTCGATCTGCTTTACCCATTGCTCCCTACCTGCCCGCCCCTTCCCCTCTGGTAATACTACTTTGTACTCCGTATCTACATGCTTGCCTTTGCTTGGTTTGTTCACTTATTTTGTTTATTTGTTTGTTTGTTTGTTTTTTCTTTTGTGGTATGTGGACATCTCACTATTGTGGCCTCTCCTGCTGAGGAGCACAGGCTCTGGACGCGCAGGCTCAGTGGCCATGGCTCACGGGCCCAGCCACTCTGCGGCATGTGGGATCTTCCAGGACTGGGGCACGAACCCGTGTCCCCTGCATCGGCAGGTGGACTCTCAACCACTGCGCCACCAGGGAAGCCCTGTATGTTTGTTTTTTATATTCCACATATGAGTGACATCATATGGTAATCGTCTTTCCCCATCTGGCTTATTTCACTTAGCACAATGCCCTCGAGGTCCATCCAAGTTGTCCCAAATGGCAAGATTTCATTCTTTTTATGGCTGAGTAATATTCCATTGTATGCATGTATGTTTATACACACACACACACACACACACACACACACACACACACACACACACCGCATCTTCATTCATTCATCTATCGATAGACACTAGGATTGCTTCCGTATCTCGGGTATTGTAAATAATGCTGCTAAGAACTCTTGGGTGTATATATCTTTTAAGGTGTATTGTCAAAAAGAATCAGTAAAATAATATGATTAATAAACTGTGATCAAAGCCAATACCTCAAAATGTTACAAACAACAGTCTGGGTTTATGACACAGACAAGTTGCAGAGTTGCTCTGAGAAAAGCTTTCTCTTAAGTGTGATTTTATTTTGTTAGTCTCATTTGCTGAATAATCTATCCAATTCCAGTGAAGAAGTGAGATTTTTTTCCAGTCTTAGAAGCACTTTGCCTTGATCTGACTCCAGCTGGAGTACTGGGTTCAGAGTTGTTCCATACAGCGCCACAAGACAAGTTGTAAATTTCAGGAAGGCAGTTGCTAGCTAAAATAAGGTGGAGTTTTTCTACTATTGGAGCTGATTTAAGTGGAGGGAACTACGTTACAAAATATTAAATGCTCTAAGAAAATGCCCCAAATCATCTATTAAAACATTAAAGAGGGAATATTTGCACTGATTAAAAACTGGAGTAGATGAGCTCAGGCCACTCTGAATTCTAAGATTCTACTTAGTCATTCTATAAAACTTCTCATAAGAATATTTAAATGGTCTTGTGTTGATATTGATTTATCTCATCAAAGTTGGCCCAGGTACTCTTCACTTGATGGAAGGAGAGAATGGAGAATGAAAAAGAAATTTTATTTCCTGTACATCTCTAGACACCCTCACTACACAAATTCTTTATACAGTGTAATAAAATCTTCAAATGTGTGGTTTAAAGAAAACAAGTATACACAAGTCAGGGATTTAGGAAGCTTATGCTTATAATTTGAATTCGATTCTTCTGCAAATTTGTAGAATAAGCAATTAATTTTTGAGAAAGAAGAACAAAGTTAGAAAACTTGCACTACCTAATTACAAGTATTACTATAAAGTTACAACAATCAGCACAGTTTTCAATTAAAACAAGAGTAGATATATAGGTCAATAGAATAAATCTAGAAATTAGCACACATACATATATATATATCAAATTTATTTTTGATGAAATTGCCAAAGTAATTCAGTGAAGAAGATAGTCTAAATGGTGCCTGAACAATTGGGCATTTACACAGAAAAAAAAAAAAACACTTTATCATTTACTTCACATAATAAACAGAAATTAACTTGAAATGGAACATAAACCTAAATTTATGAGCTACAACTATAAAGCTGCTAGAAGAAAGTATGGGATAAAATTTTGTGGCCTATAGTTAAGCAAAGATTTCCTAGATAGGATACAAAAAGCACAAACTATAAAAGAAAAAATTGATAAATTGAATTTCATTAAAACTAAAATCTGCTCTTTATAAAACACTACTAAGAAAATGAAAAGACAAACCATAGACTGGAAGAAATATTTGCATAACACTTATGTAATAAAAAATTTGCATTTAGAATAGATAAAGCACTTTTACAACTCAACAATAAAAGACAAACAACCCAATTGAATAATGGATGAAAGATCTAAACAGACTTTTTATAACAGAAACTGCACTATTAGCAAATAAGCCCATGAAAAGGTGCTCAAAATTGTTAATATTTAGGAAAAATGCAAACTGAAATCACAATAGGTCAGCACTCCATACCTACTGAATGGCAACAAACACACACAGACACACACACAGACATACACACGTGCATACATAATCCCTGACTCAATTAAGTTCTAGAAAGGATTCAAAGAAAGCAGAGCTCTCGTACATTGATATGGGGGTGCAAAATGATAAAGCCCCTTGAAAAATGTTTTGAAGTATCTTATCTAGTTAAACATACAGTTATCATACAATCCACTTTCAGTATTTACCCAAGAAATATAAAAACATATCTACACACAGACTCTTAGGTGAATAATGTTTATAGTAAGTTTATTCATATTTGTCATTGTTTAAAACAATTCCAATGTCCATTACCCAGCGGATGGATAAACATACAGTGGTTTATCCATGCAATTGGAATACTACTAATAAAAAAATAAATGATACTGAGCTCCATGAACTGTTTGTATATTTTGGAGATTAACCCTTTGTCTGTTGCTTCATTTGCAAATATTTTCTCCCATTCTAAGGTTGTCTTTTCATCTTGTTTATGGTCTCCTTTGCTGTGCAAAAGCTTTTAAGTTTCAATAGGTCCCATTTGTTTATTTCTGTTTTTATTTCCATTTCTCTAGGAGATGGGTCAAAAAAGATCTTGCTGTGGTTTATGTCAAAGAGTATTTTTCCTATGTTTTCCTCCAAGAGTTTTATAGTGTCCAGTCTTACATTTAGGTCTTGAATCCATTTTGAGTTTATTTTTGTGTATGGTGTTAGGGAGTGTTCTAATTTCATTCTTTTACATGTAGCTGTCCAGTTTTCCCAGCACCACCAATTGAAGAGGCTGTCTTTCTCACTGTATGTTCGTGCCTCCTTTGTCATAAATTAGGTGACCATATGTGTGTGGGTTTATCTCTGAGCTTTCTATCCTGTACCATTGATCTGTATTTCTGTTTTTGTGCCAGTACCATACTGTCTTGATTACTGTAACTCTGTAGTATAGTTTGAAGTTGAGGAGCCTGATTCCTCCAGCTCCGTTTTTCTTTCTCAAGTTTTCTTTGGCTATTTGGAGTCCTTTGTGTTTCCAACAAGTTGTAAAATTTTTTGTTCTAATTCTGTGAAGAATGCCATTGGTGGTTTGAGAGGGATTGCACTGAATCTGTAGATTGCTTTGGGTAGTATAGTCATTTTCACAATATTGATTCTTCCAATTCAAGAACATGGTATATTTCTCCATCTGTTTATGTCATCTTTGATTTCTTTCATCAGTGTTTTATAGGTTTCTGAGTAGAGGACTTTTTTTTTTCTTTTTTTTTTTTGCGGTACGCGGGCCTCTCACTGTTGTGGCCTCTCCCGTTGCGGAGCACAGGCTCCAGACATGCAGGCTCCGAGGCCATGGCTCACGGGCCCAGACACTCCACGGCATGTGGGATCTTCCCGGACCGGGGGACGAACCTGTGTCCCCTGCACTGGCAGGCAGACTCTCAACCACTGCGCCACCAGGGAAGCCCTGAGTAGAGGACTTTTGCCTCCTTAGGTAGGTTTATTCCTAGGTATTTTATTCTTTTTGTTGTAGTGGTAAATGGGGGGTGTTTCCTGAATTTCTCTTTCTGATCTTTTGTTGTTAGTGTATAGGAACGCAAGAGATTTATGGGCATTAATTTTGTATCCTGCATCTTACCAAATTCATTGCTTAGTTCTAGTAGCTTTCTGGTGGCATCTTTAGGATTTTCTATGTATTGTATCATGTCATCTGCCAACAGTGACAGTTTTATTTATTCTTTTCCAATTGTATTCCTTTTATTTCTTTTTCTTCTCTGATTGCCGTGGCTAGGACTTCCAAAAGTATGTGGAATAAGAGTGGTGAGAGTGGACATCTTTGTCTTATTGCTGATCTTACTGGAAATGGTTTCAGGTTTTCACCATTGAGAATGATGTTTGCTGTGGATTTGTCATATATGGCCTTTATTATGTTGAGGTAGGTTCCCTCTATGCCCATTTTCTGGAGAGTTTTTTATCATAAATGGGTGTTGTATTTTGTCAAAAGGTTTAAGGGTGGAAGACCTAAATAGACATCTCTCCAAGGAGGACATACAGACGGCCAAGGGGCACATGAAAGGATTCTCAACATCACTAATTATTAGAGAAATGCAAATCAAAACTACAATTAGGTATCACCTCACACCAGTCAGAATGGCCAAAAACAAAAAATCTACAAACAATAAATGCTGGAGAGGGTGTGGAGAAAAGGGAACCCTCTTGCACTGTTAGGGGAATGTAAACTGATACAGCCACTGTGGAGAACAGTATGGAGGTTCCTTAAAAAACTAAAACTAGAATTACAACATGACCCAGCAATCCCACTACTGGACATATACCCTGAGAAAACAATAATTCAAAAGGACACATGTACCCCAATGTTCATTGTAGCACTATTTACAATAGCCAGGACATGGAAACAACATAAATGTCCAACGACAGATGAATAGGTAAAGAAGATGTGGAACATATATACAATGGAATATTACTCAGCCATTAAAACGTACAAAATTGGATAATTTGTAGCCATGTGGGTGGACCTAGAGTCTGTCATACAGAGTGAAGTAAGCCAAAAAGAGAAAAACTAATATTGTATATTAACGCATATATGTGGAATCTAGAAAAATGGTACAGATGAACCTATTTGCAGGGCAGGAATAGAGATGCAGAAGTAGAGAACAGACATGTGGACACAGGTGGGGAAGGAAAGGGTGGGACAAATTGGGAGATTAGGATTGGCATACATACACTACCATGTGTAAAATAGATAGCTAGTGGGAACATGCTATAAAGCACAGGAAGCTCAGCTCGGTGCTCTGTGATGACCTAGGGGGGGGGGGGGGGGGGGGGGGGGAGGGAGCTCCAAGAGGAAGGGGATATACGTATACATATAGCTGACTTACTTCATTATACAGCAGAAACTAACACAACATTGTAAAGCAATTATACACCAATAAATAAATAAATGAACTACTGATACTTGCAACAGCATGAACAAATTTCAGAAATTTCTGCTAAGTGAAAGAAGCCACACAAATAAGCTGTATAGTGATGATTTCGTTTATATGACATACTAGAAAAGGCAAAATAGAGGAACAAAAATATCAAATAATGCTTGGGGTAGGGGAAGGAAAGGGAAGAAGGAAATTGACCACACTGGACATGAAAAAACTTTTTGGATTAATAGACATATTCTCCATTTTGATTGTGTTGGTGTTTCCATAATTTTATATGGTTCAAAGCTCATCAACCTAAGCTCCAAAAAATAAAAATTAGAAAAAAAATAATTTTACTGTATGAAAATTATACCTCAATAAACTTGTCTTCAAAAAAGCAAGCACATAGAAGATTTATGCTATCTATACAAAAACAATAATTGATAGAAATCTTATTTTGAGTAATGATAGGCTAGAAGCAATAGACTAATATCTTTAAGTACGGAGGGGAAATACGTATCAACCTATAATTTTAATAACCGCCTAAGCTATCATTTAAGAATGGGGTAAAATATGAACATTATTAGATAAATAAAAATGATTACAAATAAAACCCCAAGAGCTAATAAAGAACACGTCTTAATAAGAAGAAAATTAAATGGAAGAGAAAGGTGTCTATTGCAAGATATACATAAACAGAACACAGAAGGTGATAACAGAATGCAGGAAATGACATTAATATTATAAAGAGTAGAATTTTGAAATAAAAATTTAAATAAAGAAATATATCAATATTATAAATTGACGTGACATAATTTCTGATGAAAAACTGTCAAAATTGCTATACGTGCCAAACACATGCAGCAGAAAAAAATGAGAGTGTATTATCTCTTGCTGCATAACGATACTACCACAAATTTAGCACCTTGAAACGACACTTTTTATCTCACAGCTTCTGTGGGTCAGGAGGCTGGGCACAGATTAACTGAGTCATCTGTTTCCCAGTCTCAAAAAGCCATAATCAAGATGCTGACCAGGGATGGGTTCTCATCTGTAAGCTCAACTGAGATGAGATCACTTTCCAAGTTCATGTGGTTGTTGACAGCACGCAGTTTCCTATAGGTTGTCAGAATGAGGGCCTCACATTCTTGCCAGCTGTTGCTCTGAAGCCACCTCAGTCTCTGGCCATAGGAGCCTTTCCAACATGGTTACTTACTTCTTCAAAGCCAGCAATGAAGTGTACCGCATTGAAAGATGGGCATTACAGTTTTATATAACATAACCAATTACAAATAATCATACACATCCTATCATCTTTGACATATTCCATAGGTTAGAAGCAAGCCACAGATCCCACCCACACTTAAGAGGAGGGGATAACACAAAAACTTGGACAACTGAAGAGAAGGATCACGTGGACCACCTTAGTGTCTGTTTGCCACAAAGAGTGAGTAGACATACTATAAACAAGTTGATGCATCTAAATAAACATTGACTAATTTGGGCGGGTTAAGTACAAAAGATAACACAACATTAAAATGGTAGATCTATGATATATGCAAATGATTAGATTATGAATGATAAAAAGGAGATGGCAGAGGGTTGAACATGTTAAGATTCCCATTTTTTTTAGGAGTCAAAGGATATGCTGATTTATACGAGGATAACAACAAAATAGAGCAGAAAATAATATACAACTTCAAAATCATTAGAGAAAAAAATAATTTATTTCTGACCTATGAGCAGAATTAAAATTAAAATCAGATGCTATTTTATTGTAGTAGATTAATAGTAAAGTGAGTAAAAGTGGGATTTTGAGAAAAATATTAAAAATGCTTCTAGTGGGCTTCCCTGGTGGCGCAGTGGTTGAGAGTCCGCCTGCCGATGCAGGGGACACGGGTTCGTGCCTCGGTCTGGGAGGATCCCACATGCCGCAGAGCGGCTGGGCCTGTGGGCCATGGCCGCTGAGCCTGCGCGTCCGGAGCCTGTGCTCTGCGGCGGGAGAGGCCACAGCAGTGAGAGGCCCGCGTACCGCAAAAAGAAAAAAAAAAAAAATGCTTCTAGTGACTTTTAAAAATTATAGAATTTTAAACCTGGAAAAATTTACTACCCATAAAATTGGTCTCCTTTATCTTGCACAAAAAGAATGTCAGAGACTACAGAAGTATGATTTGCCTGAGGTCAATATAACTTTTGTAATAATTCCATTTTTTCAAATAATTTATACCATATGTTTGCTTAAAAAGAACAGTGTTTTATAACATCATATATTTCTTACTTAAAAATGTTTTTCATTTTCCACAAATTATTTTTCATTGCCAATTTGGTTTACCATTTAAATTATAAATTAAAATTTTAATTTAGCTAAAAATAGTCCTATTTTGTTTACCTGTGATTGTTGTCACAAACTATATTATCATTAAAACTGTGGAAATATACTTGATAGGCAAATGATATGTTCTCAATGCTTTCAACGTGGATAGCATTTGAAGTAGACCTCATTCTCAAAGAGCATAAAGTAGAATTTTTAAAAATCTGATTTGTGAGGTATACAGTGTATAGACTACTGAAAGCAATGATTTGGAAAATACCCATATCAATATTCTGAGTGCAAATTTAAGAGTTATTAGAAAACCATCATATATTACCCAGTATTACCATGCTTCCAAAGATAATGAAAGGTTGCCTGAAAATTTTGACATTAGCTAGTAAAACACACAACAACAACAACAACAAAGCTTCCAGGAACAATTAGTCCAATAAAATCCCTTTTTGTGTTTCAACTATTCAGTAATGAGATGTTCAAGTTTTAATCTTTTAAGCACAATGTTTGCTGATTCCACCTCACCCCCTTGTGAATAGGTACTGCTATTTATTCCCCATTACCAAAATAGAAAAGAAAAGCTGCCTGTAAAATTTATGTTCTCCTCAAAGACCTAAGTGTCGTGTAAGAAGGAAAACTTCAAAAATCTGGATTTGATAAGCATCTATCTGAAATAAGGAATTAAATATAAAGTACATGTATTTAAGAAAAGGCTATTTCTGATATGAGTAGTACATAGGGAGGAATCAGAAGCAATTCAATTTTTATGACAAATCTGCATGATGCTTACATATTATGGGCAATATTTAATGTCATTCCAGTTTCAAGAAAATGACATCAAAACTATCGTTGAAATGGTTGGACCTTAGAGGAGTTTCTTTAACTTTTGTGTCAATACACAACTTAATTTTTTTTATTATCTTGTTTCTGTATGGATGGGTTTTATAATATCTAAATACATTAATATTTTAATAAACCATTAGAAATACATTTATAGCAAAATTGGTAAACATCTATTATCATTAATATTATATTTATATATATATATATATATATAAAATTGGCTAATGCTTTAATGGGCTTTCACTCCAGAAAACTTCTGATAGCACTGCTTTACTCATTAGTCGGTAAATAGCAGGAGGCAAATTATTTGTAACACATGGACCCTATTTCCAGGGCCATATCATACTTAGAAAGATACTATAACATTAATAAAAGCAATACCTTACATTTTATGGAAATTTACTGTGAAAAAAAATACTTACACACATACTTTATTTCTAATCGTCTATGTTTTTAAGAACACAATACATGTTTGCTATTTTGTCAGAGGGATTTTTGGAAGACTCTAGTGGCAATGGATTCCTTGGGGATGATTACTTATTTCACTTTCTTTTCTGATTTTCCTCATCTAATTAGAAATGAAGTTACCTATATTAAAATATGTATGTGCAAACAAATTACCCTCCTTACTTTATACGTTATTTGTGTAAATCAGACTGCTTGTGGACACAGCGTGACTACAAGCTGACTAGGAATGGGGAGGAAACAGCATCCTGAGGGTGAGGAATGCCTGGTGCCATAGTCAGTTAGACAAAGCTTTGGAGTCATGCTCTTCTCTCTCCTTCAGCATGTCCAGACTGGATCATTGCCTCTTCAATTGCATCTGCAGGACAATATGACAGCAAAGCCATCCCAGCATGTATAGTGATTGGCGTCTTAACATCAGGAATTCACCAGAGCCAGTACTGGGATAAATTTTGGATTACAACAGGTCCAGAGTCATCATCCCACCCCCATCTTCCTTCATACCTTGAATGCAAGGCAAATATA
This sequence comes from Aethalodelphis obliquidens, assembly GCF_003676395.1. Taxonomy (NCBI): domain Eukaryota; kingdom Metazoa; phylum Chordata; class Mammalia; order Artiodactyla; family Delphinidae; genus Aethalodelphis; species Aethalodelphis obliquidens. The sequence continues at coordinate 40,062,281 of NW_020837946.1, read as the reverse complement.
AAAGGAGGGAGGAAAGAACTCAAAGAGAATGTATAGAAGAATACATTAGAATAGAAGGCAATAGAAGGCAGAGAAACAGAATTGTTGCTGACAAGGCAATAAAGAATGGTGGTCAAGCACAATTATAGCGCTCTACGCTCTTTCACCTGCAGTGACAGCATCTGCTAGGCCCTAGGCTTTGTTCCCAGCATGCAATACACACTACCAGCCAACTGAATTGATTCCATTAGAGGAATACATCCTCGAAGGCGAAACTAACATAGATCTGAGGTGTTCTCTAGTGATTAAGGAAAGATAACAAGGAGAGAGGAAGGAAAGGAGGAGAATTGAGACTGAGGAAAGAAGGGTTGGGAAAAGATAAAACAAAAGAGAAGAAAGGGAGAGAAATGCATAGATGGTGGGAAGATGAATGAACGTGGGGACAGACTGAGAGAAGGGTAGATTAATGGAGGCATAAAAAGGGAGAGACATTGAGGAGGAACAGAGAAAGTAAAGATGGAGAAAGGTCGTGATTGCATCTAAGGTGAGAATATTACTACAATTAATGTTCTCTAATAATATCTTTCTGTTCACTAAGACATTGGGCATAAGCATATACTGTCCTCAGTTATCAGTACATGTTAAAGTATTAATTTGCTCTTCAGTAATTTTAAAAAGATAATTTCTACTCAGAGAATTATATTATATACTCATATTTAAAATGTACCATTTAATTTTAGGTAAAACTTCACTTTCTGTTGAAATTCTAAAAAGTTTACATTGATGTATGATTGACTAAGTATATGTTTTTAAAAATAAATGATTTTAAATGTGAAATTAACTTTTTAAACTTCACTATTTCTGTCATTTACAAACATAGACTAAAAGTGCTTTTGACATTTGAAAGTTGTCAGATTGTCTTATCCTGTTTTTTAGATAAATGCTACTTAGTTCATAACTATTGGAGTCTACATTTAAAGTACGTATTTATAGCATTGCACTAAACACTTTTTCTTTCTCAAACAAAAACAAGTTTTAAGTTCTAATAGGTTTCAAAGTCTAATAATATTCAATAAGAATATTGTGGCAGATTGCTTTAGAATTCCTCACATTTTTCTGTATCCAAGCCTTCTGCTTTGTCATTACTGTACAAAGTTCCTCCAACTACAAGCAGAATATGTCTCCTGTCCTTGTTAATGTTGAGTTTGACCATGTCACTTACTCTAGCCAATGGGATATGAGCAGAAGTGCCCATTTCAAGCCTATGTCTTGGAGCTATCATATGTCTCTGCCGATCACTCCTGCACATCTGTCATGGCTAGTGCACTGGTTCAAGGAAGATGAGAATCATGTGAAGTGAATCTGAAATAACCTGAAGCTTAGAATCAAATCTACCTAAACACAAACCCAACCCCAGCTGACTAGGAATTCAAAGAATTTTGTTAACTGTGATGAAGATGATCCATAAAATTTCTCCTTAATCATAAGTTGTTAAACCCATTTCCTTTAAGGTAAAGAGCAAGGGGAAGGTGGTCACTATCGTAACTTCTGTTCAAAAGGTATTTAATGCACTAGTTATAACTAGAAATAGTAGTTTATATACAATATTTTCTTAGAATTAAAAAAAAATCTCTATATTCATGATCACTGATTTTTTTCTTATTTCTAATTTTTTAATCTGTTTCTCTCTTTCTCTTTCTCACCTTTGCACCTTCATTGTATTTCCCATAATTTTGTCTATTTTATTGGAATTTTCTAAGAAATAAATTTCAAGTTATTTATTAATTTATTTTACAACTTTCCTGTATTATATTTCTTAATATTTGCTTATTTTTTACTTCTGTGTTTATAAAACTTATATGCTTAACATATAAAACAATTTTGTCAGGATAGTCCATGATCATTAATTTTGTCTGCTTACTTCTAAGTATCAAGTTTTACATTTACATAATAAATAGCATGCAGTGGTGTTGTTTTATTTCTTGTTCTGAGGACTTATCAACATAGAATAGCATATAATGACATGTTTTCATGTAATAATTAATTGTTCAACACAATGCAGTATGTTCAGTTGTAAAAATATAGTACATATGGAACTAACACACCATTGTAAAGCAATTATACTCCAATAAAGATGTTAAAAATATATATAGGACACAATACTAAATATATATATATGATAGAAACATTTAAACAAACTGTGGCAATTATATCCAATTATCTTTCATTATTAATTCTGGTGAACTTAATATTTTAATTGGCTCATATTACATGAATAAATATAATCACATAGAAAAACTATATTTCTTAAAGAGAATCTGAATCAAATATGACCTCTGCAAAGCACTAAAAAAGTTACATCTAGTTATAATTCTCATTTATTAGTCTAAAGTCTTAAGGGGCTGAAGATATGTTATATGATGGTGTTATAACTCGTTTCCCACTTGTGAAACACAGTGTTTGAACTGGAATAATATCTAAGATCCCTTATAACTCTAATTCTAGGTACTTATTGGAGGTAGTTAAAAATATGTCTCTAAAAAAATGTGAAAGAATTTGGTTGATCTCAAGTGGATTTTCTTAGTGTGAGCCTTTCAATCACAAAGATAGTGGATAGGGTAAGAGAGAGGAAGCAGTCTGAAGAATGAAGGTGTAAGCCGTTTAGTGAGAGTTCAGCAATTCACACCAGTTTATTTTAAGAGTATGAGATGTAAGACTCAATCTTTTGTCTTCACCAAAATAAAATGACTTCATTAAAATGCCTAGTATAATTCACATAAGACAAAATCTACAGTTTTGCATTGTTTTACTTAACTATGAGGATGCAGAAAAAGCCAGAAATTCTGTTTGATTTGTCCCAGTTCTGCACCAACCTATAATTTATTGATGGAATAGTAGGCATACAGAAAGTTCATGTCCAAGGTTGATGTCTTCAATGGCTCATATATTACAAGAGAATACAGTGATGATTTCAAGCTATAACAGACGAAAGGGATATGACTAAAATAAAGAGCTTCTCTAAAGAAGTTTTTCAACTAAAATCTTTCATGTAAGATAGAATACTTCCAGAATCCAATGCCTTTGCGAGTACTATCATTTTCACTGTACAGGAATACAAATAAATTATATATTTTTTCAAGCTCTTACTACCTGTTCTGCTCAAGCAGAAAGAAAGTTTTCCAGCCTCTGAACATGACAACTATTGCCCACTGAAGCCAAACCCATTGGTTGGTGACTCTCAATTCTTATGTTTTCAAAGTGTCTTTTCTCTGAAAGTTAGAGATGGAAGCCAAGGGCAAGAGGGGAGAAAAGAATGTGGAATTGGGCTTTATAGAGATCAACATTCCTAGGGCAGGTGGCCACCTGTGGGTATGTAGGTAGGATTCTAAAAACCTTTCAATGAAATTGATAGAAAATAGAGATGCACATGATTTCATAAACTCTTTGATGCTGAGTCTATCAGAAGAAATAAAATGAAAATCTTCCACTGTGATATTTTATGCTTTCAGTGGCCTAACTTTATGACAAAATTAAAGTCATAGGAAAATATATCAAGTTAAATATAAATGGAACACCTGGATGGAAAAATGTTTATAAATGGCTTACTGCCTTAACTCTAATAACATGAGCAGAACTAGTATAATCATGTTCAGTGGTAATATGGAACGATATGTGGTCAAGTAAAATACAGGACAAATATACAAATACATCTGCTGCTACAGATTTTTGGCCTTTTAACAATCGTAGATGGCTATTCAAATAATTCTGGAATTATCATATGCTCTCAGAATGATATGTTATCTAACTAATAGAATTCATACTGAAAATATACATATTTAAACTTTTTTCCACTTGTTATACTTAAAACAAGCTGTTTTTTCTTATTTCAAATCCTCTGATCAAATCATCCTTTTGCATAATGCATTTCTTTTCTACCTTCAGTTTAACATCAATTTTAATGCTTAATAACAAATAAGGCAAACAATACTCTCTAGCTCTACTAGAATCTTCACGGTATTTTGTGATAATTTGTGTGCTGCTGCAAAGTCAAACAAAACATTCAGCAAAAATTAACGTTTAAACAAACTGTATAAAAATAATGGAAAACAAAGCAATTTTGGAATAAAACTTATTTCAGGATATTAGTCTAAACAATTTACTTAAAATTTGAAGAATAATAATAACAAATCTCTTCAAATAAAAGACTCTAGAATTCAGAATTATACTGCTGTTTTAATTCACAGGCAACATCAAAATAAATTAATTATTCAAACAATTTATTTCAATAAAAACAAAAATGTAAATGTTTGTGGCTTTTAGGTGGTTTTTGTTAACTGTGTTTGATGTTCTAACTTTGATTAAAGTTGCCAAGTATTTGAAGTAGTCACTAAAATCCCAAGACTTATAAAACATATTTTTGAAGAAAACTGTTGGGTTGGTAGAAAACAAAAAACTACTTTAATTACTTTAGTCATGCATGGCAATGTTCTCTGATATACACACATAAAACATAATACAAAAATTAAAAGTGGATTGACTAGTAAAAGCTGTAGGTTTTAACATGATCTTGGACACTAAACAAAAATGAATTCAACTTAATTTGCATCATTTATTTTATGGTGACCATTATATTTCCTCATTCTATCCCAGATGGCAGCAGCAGCTTGGGAGATTACAAACCTACAACTTCTCATCTTAAATACCTGTGTTTGGGACTTCCCTGGTGGTGCAGTGGTTGGGAATCTGCCTACCAATGCAGGGGACACAGGTTCGAGCCCTGGTCCAGGAAGATCCCACATGCCACGGAACAACTAAGCCTGTGCATCACAACTACTGAGCCTGCGTGCCACAACTACTAAAGCCCGCATGCCTAGAGCCCGTGCTCCGCAACAAGAGAAGCCACCTTGGTGAGAAGCCTGCGCATCACTATGAAGAGTAGCCCCCGCTCACCACAACTGGAGAAGGCCCATGCGCAGCAATGAAGACCCGATATGATGCAGCCAAAAAAAAAAAAAAAACACCTGTGTTTCTCTGGCCATAGAAGCTAGCTCAAGTGGAGCTCAGAACAAGCCAAAATAGTGAGTTTATGTTCTCAGGAATAACTCTCAGAAAGTAAAGACACAGGAGTTAATGGATCAATACCTCAGCCCCTTTGTCCCTTGGTAGAATAATTCTGAGGTGTGTCCTACACACAGACTCAGAGGTTTCTCATAAAGGTTTATCCCAGTTGCATATCCTGATCAGGAATGCAAACTTCCATTGTCTTCCCTCCCCCCCGGCCTTGACTCACCTCCCCACTTCCTATTCACCTCCTTGACATAATCTCTAGAATACATTCCTTGCACCCATCAGTATCTCTCATCCTAACACTCTCATCAGTGGTGCTTTGGGATGAGATACAAGGGAAAGGAGAAGCACTGGCATGTACCAGCTCAACCACCTGGAAGACAGAGTAATTAAAATGTTTGTATATTCCATTTTCCTTTTCAATTGCTTTTGTAAAACAAAACAATGTTCAACGTTCAGCTTCAGCAAACAGTTAACTCAAGACACACTATGAAGCCAGGAAACCTCCATGGTAGCATTTAAACATATTTATTTCTTGCAGCTAGAGCACAGATTGTACTGGCAATAAAGCTGAAAGTTTAGTTGTAAGAGTGATGAAATTACATAGGAGACATTCACCACCTAACGACTGTTTATGCTAAATTCAGGGCCTTAAAAGTGAAGTGAACGACTTATGTCCTGAGGACTAGGATAGGGATTGAATGGATTCACTTGAGCAGCTTAAACCCCTCAGATTTCCCTAATACCTCCAGGCTGGCAATAGCATCCCCTTCCCTTGCCAATGGAGACTACCTACCACCACCACCATTGCCTGGAGATAGAGGAAATGCCTCATCTGATATGAAGGCCTCGAAAGATAATGCTTGCATCAAGAGTGTCCCTTCTTCCTCTCATTATTTCCAGACCAATAACTACTGTCAGCGTTTAGCATAGCCTAAGTGGGGATCCTAGTTCAAAGAGAAATGGATTCTTAACCAAAAAGAGCTGCTGAGCCTGGCATATATCTACCAGCAGGAACCAAGAGAAGATATATAGGCATGAATGTTGAGGGCGCTGAACCAACAAAGGTAAAATTCAAGGCTGGTGAGCAGAGAGTTTATTGATAAGGAATCACTCTTTGAGTCTCAGTCTAACATCTTGGCAGGACTGGTGCAATGGTTCCTTTAAGTTTAGAGATGATGACATACTGTAGAGAATGAGGTAGAGTTGGGACTGCCTTGGCAGAGTATTAAGAATGAGATCAGAGGGCTTGATAAGTGAGAATACTAGAGGGGTGTTAATTATATGAGACTAGGGAATCATTTGGGTCCCTATGTTTCCAGATGGCCCAGAATACCTTTTCTTTACTAAAGTGATATCATATGCACTAGTAAGGACAGCGTCAGCAGTTCTGAGAATCTCAGTAGGACTTTCTTCCATAGACCAGGTAGAACATGCTTCCTTGGAACCATTCATTTCTTTCAATGGGGTAATAGGATTCTGGAGTAGCATAGGCCAGATAGTGGTGCTTAACTATCAGAGGCAAGGCTGACATTCTTTGAATAAAAAACTGCAAGGTAAGAAAAGGCAATGTGTTTCATGACCTACAGGCAACTGTGGCAATGGCTAATATATGGTTGTTTCCCAGGGGCAGAATGCATGGGCAGCCAATGAGGTATTTCCTGGCTTATAAAACTAGTGTGATCAACAGTGGGTAAGCTGAACAACGATGTCAGCTTTTACGATGGAAAACTATTATTCCTATCCTTATTTTTATATTTAAGCCTATCAATTGAAGCAGAAACCAGATGTCCTTGTGCAGGGATCCTATAATGCCACGGATAGGCTTAGCAAGAAAAACTCCAACAAGGAAATATTAGGAACTTTAAAAACTGGACAAATTTTAGATATAATAATAATTATTGTATAATAAAAGAAAACTCTGGATCAATCTATATCAATAAAAAACAGGAAAGAAAAGAAGTTAGAATATTAAAAGAACCTAGAGAATACCTGTATGGCTGAGGAAAGCCTGGAATAAGATGAAAAAGGTAGGGTTGAAATCATGCAGACCTTTCCATGGGATGACAAAGAGGTTTGTTGGTATTTTAAGAACAACTGGAAGGTAATCAGCAAATAAACAAATGACCCGAATTACATATTAAAATATTACTCACGGTGCTGAGAATATTTTGTACTTTTGGAACAGGGAAGATCTTCCTAAGGATAATAAAAAAACAATAAGCCCTAAATAAAGACAAAAAATGTTTGTCTTGTTATTTTTTAAATTTCTATATTCTACAAGCTAGAGAAAATTTTAAAAATGATTGATGGAAATCAGGGAGCTCTAGAAAACTAACTAAAGAGCAAGATTTATTTATCCTTCTTAGTGCACAATAGCTGTAATGAATGAGGTTCTACTATTCTTTACAAAACTTTACTCACAAAAGTTTTGATTTTGTATTTCGGTGCCCCATTTTGGGAAGATGTTTTGGCATTAACTGTCAAAATAAAAACTAAGCTTTTCACTCATTCAGTTGGTTTCAATGAATAGTCTCTAGAATTTTATTTCAGTTTTGGATATACCAATAAGGATTCAATTAGAGAAGCATAACTGCTATGAGTGATACAGAACTTCATGTAGATACAAAGGAATAATTATAGGATTAGACTTTAAACAATTATGGGAGCTGATGGAGTAGTCTGTGAGGCTGTTGGCTCTGGATCTAGTATGAAGCCTGAAGTGGTTACTGAACAGTTAGACGAGTAAACAGCAAGTATGGTTGGGAGAAGCGCTAAGAACCATAGTGTCCACTGGAATTTACTAGGAGTGGGATCCATGAGGACAGCAAGAACCTAAAATGAAAAACTGGAATCTGTGTTCCTTACAATCTCCAGACTTCATGCCATAATTAACCTGAAGAAGAAGCTGGCACTCTTTGCCACAGAGCTGCAGCACACTTAGCCCAGGTTTGTAGAAATTAAATTAGGAGAGCTGGTGGTAGTTCTAGAATCTTTCCCAGAGCCATTAGGTAAGCTGGCAGATCAGCGATAACATAAGCAAGATGCTAGTCATCAGATGCATAGCTCCTTGATTCATTCTTGTCTTCCAAATCTTGCACAAGAAAAGGGATCCTGGAAACACCATTCCAGATTAGCTAAGCAGACACAGCACAAAGCCGCTACAATGATCATTTGTTTTTATTGTTTCTGTTTTTGTGTGTTGTTTTTTTTTTGCTGGGGCGGGGCGGGGGTGGTGTTGGAGAAGGAAATTGCTGACCATTTTCCAATTCCCCTGAAAGCATTGTATTGCCTTCCCTTGGCATAGAGTCTCTATCCAAGCTAAGCCAATCAAATGCTCCCTTAAATGAATCTTTAGCACAGGAGGAAAAAAAGTGTTGGGGATTTATTTAGTTTTGTTAAAATTTCTTTCTAATACATTCTTGTTCTAGTTCCTGCTCTGGAATTGCACTGATTACTGCTTTTCCTCCAAGCAGCTGATTGGCTTTATGGGCCTTCAGTAAACTTCTAATAAATTCCCTTTTACTTACTGGAGCCATAGTAGTTTCTATTGATTGAAAATAAAAAATCTTTAATAAATACAAGCTCACATGTGCACAACTATGAAAGCACAAGAATATGTATTAATTTCAGTACAGTTTGTAATAGTAGACAACATATATACCTAATAATAGAATGATTAAATATACTACACATATATTTAAGAGTATATATTAGTTTTATATATATATATATATATATATGTATTAGCAAACACACTGTCTATGTGAAATACAAAAACATGCATTTACTTCTCCTTCACAGGAATGAGTTTGCCTGTATGAGGAAAATCTCCGTTTTAGTCGGAGGATCTGTGGGTTGTTGAGATTCACTTCAGCTGTGGATCTGTTCCGTGTGAGTCATACTGGGATAAGTCAAAAGAGGAAGTGGCTCCCTAGGGTTTGCTCTCGTCATCACATTGGCAATAATTTACTGGAGTGAGCCCTACCACAAAAACACTTTTCAAGACTCTGCTCTTATGCATTAACATTCCAATGGCCAAAGCGAATTACATGGTCAAGAGACAAGAAAGTACATTTCATTCACCAGGAGGCCAGAGCAAGGTTTGCAAGCCTAAAATACTATTAGAGGAGAGTTAAGAATTAAGAATAATAGGGCTTCCCTGGTGGCGCAGTGGTTGAGAGTCCACCTGCCGATGCAGGGGACACGGGTTCGTGCCCCGGTCCGGGAGGATCCCACATGCCGCGGAGCAGCTGGGCCCGTGAGCCATGGCCGCTGAGCCTGCGCGTCCGGAGCCTGTGCTCCGCAACGGTAGAGGCCACAACAGTGAGAGGCCCGTGTACCACAAAAAAAAAAGAAGAAAAAAAAAAAGAATAATAATTCATCTAGAGAACACACTTGAGGATACGGGGAGGGGGAAGGGTAAGCTGGGACAAAGTGAGAGAGTGGCATGGACATATATACACTACCAAACGTAAAATAGCTAGCTAGTGGGAAGCAGCTGCATAGTACAGGGAGATCAGCTCGGTGCTTTGTGACCATCTAGAGGGGTGGGATAGGGCGGGTGGGAGGGAGGGAAACGCAAGAGGGAAGAGATATGGTGACATATGTATATGTATAACTGATTCACTTTGTTATAAAGCAGAAACTGACACACCATTGTAAAGCAATTATACTCCAATAAAGATGTTAAAAAAAAAGGAAAAAAAATTCAAAAAAAAAAAAGAATAATAATTCAGTCTAGCAGAGACTACAATGAAATTTTTAAAAGTATAAAGTGTATTTACATATGCTGTCAGAGAAAGATCTCAAGGGTATGTAAAATGAAAGAAACAAGGTTCAGAAATACATGAATCAATTTATGTAATATGTGTATATATTTCCTTTCAGAATTATATAGAAATATATACAAAATATGCATAGTTCTGTAAGTATGCCCCCTGACTGTAATTAGCTGTTACCTCTGCTGAGGACACAGGAGGGATTAGTGCTGCTTTGAAGGGGAGTTTAATTACATCCTTTGGTATTTGATTTGTACAAGTACAATTTTATAAGTGACTCTAAAAGTTTTTAAATACAATGTCTCAAAAGGTACCCTTCAAATAGACTCTCTCTACTCTACTCTTATTTAACTAAGTCACAATGTCAATCAAGCGAGAATTGAGAGAAAATGATTACTCCGAAATCCTCAAGCTATCTCGGTCCAAAATCACATTTATTAACTTGTGGCTCCCAAGAAACATTCTCTTGGTGGCCATATTCCTAGGCCCTAGAACAAACAAGCTCAGTCATCTTACTCATTGAGCCTTTTCATATATTCCCTATTTTCTCCTTATATAATATTTCTCATTTTACTCTTAATCCAGTTCCTAATTGTCATTCATCTGGATTTAAAAGGAAAAAAGAAAAATCCTTAACTGGATAGTTCATCCGCCTCTGCTCAGGCAAATGCTTTTTTTTTTTTTTTTTTTTTTCGGTACGCAGGCCTCTCAGTGTTGTAGCCTCTCCCGTTCGGAGCACAGGCTCCAGACGCGCAGGCTCCGGGCGCGCAGGCTCAGTGGCCATGGCTCACGGGCCCAGCCGCTCCGCGGCATGTGGGATCTTCCCGGACCGGGGCACGAACCCGTGTCCCCTGCATCGGCAGGCGGACTCTCAACCACTGCGCCACCAGGGAAGCCCCTGGCAAATGCTTTAAGAACAATCATTTAATAATGTCAGATCATGACTGGAAGAAAAACACAATATGGCAAACATTCATTTCTTCTATGTTATGCCTTTTTAAAATCAAATCTAATGGCTTAGTATTCAAACTGGTTAAAATTTGGTAGCTACATCTCTTTTCTACAAATTCGGTAATTATGCCTATTTTGTGCAAATCTGTTAAATAGACCCCTCTGCTCTTCTGCTCCTTAGCATACCCTCCTTTTTAACCAGGTTTTTTTTTTTTTTTCTTATTGATGCATGAATATATCATGTGCCTTGCTTTAGGTTAGGGTCCTTTTTGCAAATTTGCTCTTTTTCCTTTCATGTAACCCAAACCATCTTTTAAGGCTCAAATTACGTTTTATTTGTTCCAAGAGACACTCCCGAATTCCAATGGTGTTGTGCTCTGTGGAGTGCAATTTGAGATTTGCCCTGCAATAAGATGCTAGTCTTTGCTCTCAAATAAATTATAAACTCACTGCAAGTAAGAATCATGATTAAACCTCATCTATATTCCTCATGACGGTCTGAACAATGCTAAGTACTTAGTATATGCTTGATAAGATGTTATGGATCATCAATGGTCATACTAATCATTTACCCTCTATTAAACAAGGATTCAAGTTGTAAATTGCCCCTTTGATGTTTTCTTGGGAAAACATATTTATATTCATGCAATGGACCAAACATCTGTAAATCATTCTCTTATCGTAAATCAACGTTGCTGCCATTCATTCAATATAAGTTAAGCTACAATAAAAAGAATTCCTAATGAAAAAACCAAATAAGTTGTTTTATATTCCTGACAAAAGAACAATTCCCTAGATTTCCAATAGCAAACAACTATTAAAGAAAGAAAAGATTTAGTGTAAAAGAAATCAATGCAATTTGTAAAATTTATGCAAGTCCTAATTATATGTTTCCTCTCTGAGAACTCTTCAACAAAGGGAATAAACTCAGAAATATTTCTAGATTTATTGTGTTTATGTGAGTTATATGTCAAATTATTCAACTGTATTCTTCCTTGGAAGAATTAATTAATATTTTTAAAGATTCTCTTCTTTAGAAATGTTAAACATATTAGATAATCCAGGTTATTTTCAAATATGCCTGTTTCTGAAGAATTGTTTTCCCTTTTCTCACTTGCAGAGCACTCTTTGTGGAAACAATTCACTTAAATTTCTAAACCTTTTCTACCTGACTCTGCTTATTTCCTTTCACTGACTTTGCACTGTTGTTATTATTGAAGTTATCCTTTGCAGGATTGTTTTGTCTGTCTTACTTCATTCTCCTTGAATCAAATTCACATTTTCTTCCCAGATATTTATCTGTCATTCTAGTTAAATTCCTTGACAGTGAACTAATCTATTTTGGTTTTAGTTTATATGATCTTTCCAGCAAATTGCAGTACTATTTATAGAAAAACAAGATAGTTGCAAACACCTTGCATTTTTTCCACAGGAACATACTCTGAGTATTGCTTTAGAGATAACTGCAAATGTGACCCAGCTGTTACCCATGTTTTCACTCCATCTCACATGTCATGAAATAATGAACAATTTATTAGACATGCCTTCTTCTCCCAGTGATAGCATTAGTGAGAATGCCCCAAAATGTATAAAACAATACTGTCTTCACATTTAGCAACAATGACATGAAAATCATAAAGGAAAGATTAATCATGCACCTAAAAATGTATACCTAGCCAGAAAGTCATATGTACTTTTCTAATGGAGTATTCTGGAAAAAAGGAGAATACTATTTGATAATAATTCTGGGTTACCTTGGAAATGAAAAGACCGTTTTATTCATGATTATCAGTCTATGGCAACTGTTGTATAAAGGTGAAAAGCAACCTGACAGATTCAGGCTGCCTCACAGCGTGTGGGCCCACTGGTGTAGCCTAACTTAACAAACCTGGATCAGGTCCTCAACTTTGTCAGCCTGGAAAGTCAATTTCACTTTTTCATCCAGGGGTATCTAGATACTATGAAACAAAACTATGCTAACAAAAACTGGTTTCTCTGGTCTTTTCTCCATTCTTCATGATCCAGTTACATTAACTTTCTCGTTGTTTACAAATGCCTAAGCACTTGTGATCCTGTGCCTTTTCTCATGCTGTTCCTTCTGTCTAAAATATCTCTCCCCATTTTTTCTGCTGAACAGACGCTTACTCGTACTTAAAAACCCAGCCCAAAATGTGAACCACTCTGAAATATTTTCCTTCTTCAGAAAGAGATATCCTCCCTATACTTGATTCTTCCCCAAAATGGTATCCATTACTTATTTACCATGTTGGATCATAATAGAGACTTGCTTCTGATACATGGCCTGGATATGTTCATTTATAAATAGAGTCTTATTATATTTACATTTTAACAATTAGAACAATAATTTTTCAATGACTTGAATTCTTTTCTCCTGTACTTAGCACACCAGTCTTTCTGGTATCAAGGTTCTGGCATATCAAATTAATTATCACGAGCATGCTTGGGCATTATGATCTATTGGGACTGGCACTAGATATGGGTAAGGCCCATAAAGGTCTACACAGAGTACCTAAAATGATTAATGATCAACCTGTAGAAATATTTACTGTATATTATTTGTAATGCAAAGGCGACAATCTGCTATTGGTCCATATGTCTCTAATACAGTAAATAACATAATCTATTGCTCTTCAGTGGAAATTTCTGCAATGACAGAAATGTTCTATCAGTGCTATCATAGCCACTAACTATATGTAGCTATTGAATACTTGATATGCGTCTAGTGCAACTAAACCAAATTTTCAATTTCATTTAATTTTAATTGATTTAAATCAAAATTTAAAAAGTCACATGTGGTTAGTAGCTAAAAAAGTGGACAGCAAAATCTACAGATTCCACCTAATGTAGGTAATAACACAGGATAATACTAATTTGATACAAAATATCATATCTTCTCAAAAATATATTTTGTAAAACGAGGCATCATCAGTAGATGTGTAAAAGCAGGGATCCAAGTAAAATGATAAACCCTGATATTTACAGAAGTGAGAGTGCAAATCATTTAGCAACTACTGAATGTGAGTTATGTGTTAATCATCATATTGGGTAAGATATATGAAATACAGTATTTAAAAATACATATGAATAGCAATAGGGTCTTTTAGTTTGAGGCGTTCTCAATCTAAAAGAGAATAATTCTTTAGAAACAAATGCTGATTTTGAGGTTTTCTATATACTTATACACTATCCCCAATTTCTGTCAGAGCTCTTTGTTAATTTCTGTCCTGAATTTTTCCGTTAGGAGATTCTTTTCATTATATGGTTATTAAAGAAAATTATTTGGAGAAAAAAACCCTCAGATTGTACACACTAGTAAAGTAACAAAATTATTATTAGGAAGGAAGTCCTGAATTGTATCATAAATGCTAACAGAAGAAGAAAGTGATTGTTCCCTTGCTAGTGTTACTACATCTGAACACTTTAGATTGTATGATCTTTTTGAGATACCAGAGAAGATCACGTAGAATAACTTAATGGTTAATTCTCTGACAGTGGATCTAAATGTTTAGAATTTTTAAAAATTTTCTCTGGAACATAACGTATGGATATATCTGAGTAATTGGGTATGTTCTAAATTATGTAAAAATTGTTTAAAGAACAAAATACATATTGTTAATGTTTTAATTTATATATAACAGAAACAGGCATAACAATTTCAATAAATACTGTTTATTTAACTTTAAAAATCCAGAGTAAATACTTTTCTATATAATTACACATTTATAAGCTTCCTTTGATGAAAGTATATGCATTTGCGTATTTGGATCTTTTTTCTAATTCTATTTTATAGTCTGCTAGATAAATCCTCTTATTCATTTGTTTCGGTAGAGCTTAAATAAAGGTCATTTAACCTGGCTCACCTTTCTTATCCTCCTGTGCTTTCCCATAATCCCTACTTCCATTGTAAAAGGATCATAGCTTCCTTCTCAATATTACCTTTTCAGTATGAGAAGAAATGTTAACATTTCATTAAACAAACCTGAGCCTATTAGACTTTAATTCACACTCTCTTGTGTTTTATTTTGTTTTTGTGTGTGTGAAAATTATTGAGTTTTCTTGTAAGCTTCAAACAATGTTACTGAACTTTCTGGCTGTCAATTATTTGGTAATTTTGATATACAACTAATACAGAGCATAAATGTTAAAGTTTGATATTATGGTGGAAAGTTCTTCCAAAGGCAATGTTTTTAATATAATAAACTGAGATCTTTAAGTCATGCCTTCATCCCCTGTTGAATGCTCTGACTTCCTTTACAAGGCTAATTCTTGGTTAAATTGTTTTGCCAATATATAAAAGTTGTGTTGTTAACTTTTAAATATAATGTCCACAGGACACAATAAATAATTAAGTCAATTTTTTTTCACTTTCATATAAGAAAGCAACATAATGCATTTTATTTGTGATACCTATAATGAGTTTCTTACTTGCTATTGTTGCAAGAACAAATATATGCTCTTACTCGTTGTTACAGAGACCAATATATGTGCAACTTCATTCGTTGAGATAATTTATTCACCATCCACAGTGTGTGCAATACTGCAATGAACTCTAATGAGGAATTTAAGCCAGACCAGAAAAAGTCACTATACCCCATCTCCTCACTCTTTACATTCAATTTCTGACTCTGGCCTACTGGTTCTAGGCTGTTCTCACCATGAGAAAAAATTCTTTTAGTTGAACTGTATAACAAATTCCCATGGGGTCAGAACTTTACTCAAATAAAAACTATCAGTGTCTGCTCACTCTATCGTTCTCTCTCAGTCCTTGAATGCTGTCTAGTTCCAACTTTCCTGAATGCCAAATCTTGCCCAGATGTCTTGTTATTTAGCTAAGGAGGTTGACATCAGACAATCCACTCTCATCTACCCTATAGTCATCCATTCCTCATCTTTGCTAACAGACCCCTGGTTTGTTCACTCTCCTCTAAATAGCCATGTCCTTCAGGGATAAATAATATCCCCAGAGAATGAAATATAAATCGTCTAAGCAAAACATAGTTGGAACTTTTATCAAGCTCAGCATACAGGATAGCTGTGGTCAATGATACACACAAAGAAGACTTTTTAGGCTGCTTCCTTTTTAAATGCTTTTGCTAATTATTGGATGAATGTGTGATCCTTGGAGCTGCTAAAGGAATCTTTTGATTCTAAGTAGCTAAAGTTAACATGCTGAGCATGAAAGAACAGAAAGTTGGGGGAAAACCTGTCATTTATGATTTTGTTAAGCTTATGAATTATGTGAATTAATACATTTTCCTTTATGTTTAATGAATATTTAATTGGCTTTAGTTTTATGGAGACAACAACACTCTGATTTATACAAGTACCCACTTGTTGTACATTCATTCTTATTTTTAGCGAATGTGTGCCCTGAATATCCGGTCTAGGAATTCATCCACTTGCCAACATAGAATGTAGACAATCTGAACCAAATACCTCTGAATTTGCTTTGTGTCATAAACAGTACCTCTACTAGAAATTGCCTATCAGAATATTAAAATACTGACTAAGGAACTGTCCACATTTAAAGACATTTTAAAGTATTTCCAAATAAAATAAGGCAAGTTACCAATAGCTCTAAAGCTAGCACTGTCTTGAGTATCTCAGAACAATGCATAACCACCTTTAAATTCAGATAAGTTTCTCTTTACCTACATCCTACATACTCTAACACTGCGTACATTTTCTTTCAATCTTAACACGAATGGCTACTCTTTAATCCCACATACATTAGCTGTTATAGACCTACTATATTATAATGAAAGATCTAAAATAAATCCTATTTGTTTATGACTACATCAATTTATATATTCTAGGAAGAAAATTAAGAAAGTCAGTGAGTCTAAAAATGACTTACTAAGTATATTCAAAAGCACAAAAAATGTCTTAGGCTTGAAACATTTAATAGCTAAAATTTCCCAATATGTGCAACATCTGGCACAGTGATTGCCCTTCATGACTCAAGCGTTGGTTAAAGATTTTACTGTTGTATTTACTGCACATGTGTGAGCTCACAACTGGAAATTCCAATTCAGAAGATGGAGCTTCGGTATCTGGATTCTAAAAATGCTTCTTAGGTAATTCTGATGTGCACTTCATTTGAAGACCACCTAGTAAGCCCATATGAACACTGAGGAATACTCTATGAGCCAGCAGTACTGAGTATCAAAAATAACTATTCAGAATTAACAGAAAGGGGAACAATGATATTCTCTAACTAGGTTCCTGAAACTGAATTCAGGGAAACTAGTTGTGACATTTTCTTGCTTAATTGTTCTGGTTTGTTTCTTTTATAAATGATATGTACATTTCCATTTGTTAGGTATAATACATCTCATTGTTCTTTGTTCTTTGTTTCTTGGGAAAGAAATGATTGAAAATATCCACTAATAAAAGCCATAGTGTCCTAGGACCAAATATATATGCATTTATTTATATTTATATTTATATTTTTTCTGCTAGCCCTATTGGCTGCAGGTTTGTTCTTGTTTTTTTGTTGTTGTTGCTCAGTTTTTGGTCAGGGTAACAATTAAACAAATAATTAGAGTATAATAGGTAACTTATATTTGGGGTTTAATTAAAATGACAGAGAGGTGGAAGTGTCTATGTTATATCCACATCTTTAGAAAAGAAAACATTATCTCAGAAATAGACCTTCAAGAGGATCCAGCCAACACCCTGTCTTATAACAATCTATGCTGCTAGGTGGAGAAGTGGCCCCATGTGGTGTCCAGGTCACTGGTAATGCTTGCCAAAAGAACAGTGTTGTTCAGTTATTTTTAAAATATACCAAAAATTTCTTTAATAAATTAACTCGAGGAATATTTCCTCAAAATAGTGAGAAAAACAGAAAAGTAAGTTCAATACCTAAGCTTATAATTATAAACAATGCTAAATACAATGAAGAAAAAACACAAAATGATGAGCTAACTATAGAAAACTTAATCTAGTCAGAAGAAGGCATTGTCTGGGAAAGCTTTCTATCTGGAACTGATATTTCAGCTGTGATCTGACGGATGAATAAGAGATAAGTAGGTGAAGACAGGGGGTAGAGAGTAGATTAAGAGCATCTAAAGGCAACAGATGAACCAGTTTGCAGGGCAGAAATTGAGACACAGATGTAGAGAACAAACGTATGGACACCAAGTGGGGAAAGTGGTGGGGGTGGTGGTGTGATGAATTGGGAGATTGGGATTGACATATATACACTAATATGTATAAAATGGATAACTAATAAGAAACTGCTGTATAAAATAAATAAATAAAATTCAAAAAAAAGAATGTTTGGGAAAGACATCTTTAAAATGTAACATTCATATTCAATATCAGAGAAATAAATATGCTGTATGTACAGATTTAATAAAAAAAAATAAAGGCAACAGAAAGTGCAAAGGTTCTGAGGTAGCAAGGAGTGTTATATATTTGAGAATATGAAGTATTGAGGGAAAAACAAAAATATTAGAGATAGAGAAATGGAGATGAATTTTGAAAACTGTTTATTCCAACAGTTTTTGGAACTCATATTGGCTGAGAGGAGCATTTGGACAGGGAGAGGAGTAGATTTGAGGAGACCAGATTGTAAGCTATTGTAGCATGAACTATGGTATTAACAAAGGAGAGACAACATACAACTTAAAATTGACAGTTTATTCAGACTTGATGTGAGGTAAAGGAGAAGGTTTCTTCCTTCTGTAATTAGATAAATGTGTGTGCCATTCAGTGAGATAGTGAACACAGGAAAAGGACCATATTTGGAAGAAAACCTTTTTTGAACACATTTGTTTTTGAGAGACCTTTGAAATATCCAAGTGGAAATGTCAGGCCAACTTTTGGATACACATGTTTATGATTCAGAAAAGTCTAAGATCTGGCCAGGACTGGTATATCAAGAGTAAGTGAGGAAATGGTATGAGAGACATTGATAGAGTGCCTCGAAGAGGTCTTAGGATCAAGACTTGATGCAAAATCAAAACTTAGTAAAAGAAAGTTTGTAAAGGAAAAAAGTTATTATTTAAGGAGACTTAAATATTCTACATGCTGAATCCAAAACAGATTATTATATGGTTAACCTAAGCAAAATTACCAACAGATTGTCAAAATATTTATTCATAAATAAAAGGTGGATGTGGTATCAAATACCAGTATTTCTTTACTGCATTATTGGTAACTATGAGTAAGAAGTTGGCTACAATCTATTTCCATTATTCTTGTCAGTTCCACTAATACTTTTCCCAAATTGAAATACCTAATCTGTTTCTTTGCCCTGTACATGTCCATGTCTGCCTATGTCAGATGGTAACTTCTTTTTACCAGAGATGATATATTGATAGAAGAAAAATATCATTCTACATGTCTTCAAATGCTCTAAATTCAATCTTCAAAGTAAGATTTTCCCTTTACTACAGAAGTTTTTCCAATGATACTTTTATTGCTTTAGCTATTTCTATTCCAATGTGCAAATTCACAAATTTATGAAATACTGTAAATTCTGGAGGTGTGATTCTCCATCTATGTCTTCTACTTGAAAGAGACTATGAATATCACTCTAAAAATATCTTGCACCCAATGCCTACTAAAGTTTCGTTGATTTTAGGTGGGTACAAGTTTATTGTCTAGATTAAACATTATTGAAAGAGACTTCCTCATTATTCAGAACCTTCTCTCTCTGCACAAATATTGAATAATTACATTGTACACCTGAAACTAATATAATATCATACGTCAATTACATGTCAATTAAAAAAAATCAGCATTCTGATTGCTTTTTTCTCATAGTACCAAATGACTCTTAAGTACAGGAACTGGAGTTTAATCTCCTATTTGCTGTTCCACAGACTGTAAGATGTTTTTCTATGTGAGTAGAACAATATGTGGCATATAGTCAGTGCTGAATAACTGTTTGAGAAGTGAATGAATAAACATTTTTCAGGCATTTTAGAGTTAGCTGTTGCATTACTGCCACCATCATGAGTTGTGGGTAAAAGTACAGAAACTGCAGCATACCATGAGAACAGGATTTATCTCAATACATGTCGGTTAGTACAAGGACTTTTTAGACTGCACCCACTCTAAAGTGTGTGCAAAATGAAACCATACAACTTTGTGAGTCTGTTTTTGGTTATTGTGAGTCCTAAGAGAGGCTATTAGAGATTTTATAACAAAGAAAAACTACTCCTCCCACTGTTTCTTCACAAAAGATAAACCTTTATCCATTACCCCAGTAAATCTAGATGTTAAACTTTCTTTTTCTTCTAGTACAGTTGATTTTCATTATTCACAATAGTTATGTTCTGTAAAATTGCCATTAACACTGAATTAGCTAATCTGAACCATTGTTCCTAGGATAAATATAGGGTTAGTTTTGCAACCTACAGGTTACAATTTTTTCAACCAAACAATACACACCTGGTTTCACGTGTATTTCTGTTTAAAGCATCTTATCTAACATATATTGTTGATTCACTAACAATGAACTCACAGTCAGTAACACTAATAACACATGTCTGAATGAAGCCTACCTAACACATGAATTTTCTCTGAAGGAATATCACAGCCTTCTTACACTTAGGAACACTAGTCTGAACCTCAACAATACTGTTGGGGACCATCTTAAACAGCGAATTATCAACAAAAAGCACAAAAATGCCCCAAACATTAAAGGTCACACTAAAAAGATCAACACAAAAAGGACATGTGTTTATAATAAGAGGGACGAAACAAGAAGTCAGTGTCACTTGGTGCTTTGCTCCACCTCAGCTGGGAACATGTACATCAGCCAACTCAACTTTTCTGCTGCTCTACACATCTGCCCATGTCCGCAAGTGACCTCAAAGGAGCCATGAGTATTGATTTTAAGGTTACAAATAAATGTCAACAAGCAAGCCAATTTGCAAATACAGAACTCACAAATAATGGGATCCACTGTATTTCAGTGGATCATAAAAGATGTACCTCCTTTAAAACATTTATTGGTGGTCATATTCAAAGATAGGAAGACAGTGACTAATGATTTACTTCTCTTGTAGTAATGAAAGAAAATATTTATTAAAAATGGCAGAGTAAAACCCCAAGTAGAACTTAATTGTATGTTGACTCTCAGTAGCTTTATATCAAATTGAGTAAAAATCAATTACGACTTTATGGTTTTCCTGAAATAGTAAATGTAAGGCAAAGAAAAATTGCTGATTCTCTCCCAATCGGTTACTACCAACTAAATAACTTCTGGTTTCTGCCTTTTATCTGGCCTTATTTCCCAATATTTAAGTATTAAATTACAATGTTTCTAATTTTTTAAGAAATATGTTTGTTCGATATGTTACTAGAAAACATATTGTCCCTTTTGCATGTATTTAAATATCAAGCACAATACTGAATACTATTGAATCTGGAAGGATGTTTTACAATCAGCTGATCCTAGGTTACATATTACACATATGGAAACTGGGGTCAGGAAAAGTTAAGTGATGAACATTTCCACATAGAACTTTTAAAATTAATGGCTAAATTGTACAATTTGTATAGAAACACAAAAGACCCCAAATAACCAAAGCAATCTTGGGAAAGAAAAATGGAGTTGGAGGAATCAGGCTCCCTGACTTCAAACTATACTACAAAGCTACAGTAATCAAAACAGTATGGTACTGGCACAAAAACAGAAATACAGATCAGTGGTACAGGATAGAATGCCCAGAGATAAACCCAAGCACACATGGGTACCTAATTTATGACAAAGGAGGCAAGAACGTACAATGACAAAAAGACAGCCTCTTCAATAAGTGGTGCTGGGAAAACTGGACAGCTACATGTAAAACAATGAGATTAGAACATTACCTAACACCATACACAAAAATAAACTCCGAATGGGGTAAAGATTTAAATGTAAGACCAGACACTATAAAACTCTTAGAGGAAAACATATGAAAAACACTCTTTGACATAAAAAGCAGCAAGATCTTTTTTGACCCACCTCCTAGAGTAACGGAAATAAAAACAAAATATTAAAAAATGGGACTTAATTAAACTTAAAAGCTTTTACACAGCAAAGGAAACCATAAACAAGAAAAAAAGACAACCCTCAGAATGGGAGAAAATATTTTCAAATAAAATAACAGACAAAGGATTAATCTCCAAAATATATAAGCAGGTCATGCAGCTCAATATCAAAAAAACAAACAATCCAGGTAAAAAGTGGCAGAAGACCTAAATAGACATTTCACCAAGGAAGGCATACAGATGGCCAAGAGACACATGAAAAGATGCTCAACATCACTAATTATTAGAGAAATGCAAATCAGAACTACAATGAGCTATCACCTCACACCGGTCAGAATGGCCATCATCAAATAATCTACAAACAATAAATGCTGGAAAGGGTGTGGTGAAAAGGGAACCCTCCTGCACTGTTGGTTAGAATGTAAATTTATATGAAATCTATGGAAAACAGTATGGAGTTTCCTTAAAAAGCTAAAAATAGAACTATCATATGACTGAGCAATCCCACTACTGGGCTTATACCCTGAGAAAACCATAATTCAAAAAGAGACATGTACCACAATGTTCACTGCAGCACTATTTACAATAGCCAGGACATGGAACCAACCTAAATGTCCATCGACAGATGAATGGATAAAGAAGATGTGGCACATATATACAATGGAATATTACTCAGCCATAAAAAGAAATGAAATTGAGTTATTTGTAGTGAGGTGGATGAACCTAGAGTCTGTCATACAGAGTGAAGTAAGTCAGAAAGAGAAAAACAAATACCGTATGCTAACACATATATATGGAATCTAAAAAAAAAAAAAATGGTACTGATGAACCTAGTTGCAGGGCAGGAATAAAGATGTAGACATAGAGAATAGATTTGAGGACACGGGGTTGGGGGGAAAGCTGGGGCAAAGTGAGAGTAGCATCGACATATATACACCACCTTATGTAAAATAGCTAGCGGGAAGCAGCAGCACAGCACAGGGAGATCAGCTCGGTGCTTTGCGGTGACCTAGAGGGGTGGGATAGGGAGGGTGGGAGGGAGGCTTGGGGAGAGGGGATGTGGGGATGTATGTGTGCATG
>NW_020837946.1:39947867-40039010 GCF_003676395.1 Aethalodelphis obliquidens | reverse complement strand
GGGAGGGTGGGAGGGAGGCTCAAGAGAGAGGGGATATGGGGACATATGTATGCATATGGCTGATTCACTTTATTGTACAACAGAAACCAACACAGTATTGTGAAGCAATTATATTCCAATAAAGGTCTATTAAAAATAAATAAAATTGGAGCTTCCCTGGTGGCACAGTGGTTGTGGGACCGCCTGCCGATGCAGGGGACACAGGTTCGTGCCCCGGTCTGGGAGGATCCCATGTGCTGCGGAGCAGCTGGGCCTGCGAGCCATGGCCGCTGAGCCTGTGTGTCCAGAGCCTGTGCTCCGCAACGGGAGAGGCCACAGCAGTGAGAGGCCCGCATACCGCAAAAAAATAAATAAATAAACAAATAAATAAAATCAATGGCTAGATTAAATTTGTGGTTAGCATGAGAATATCTTATTTACACTGATTATTTTTCAATTTTTTTATAGAATACAGTAAATTATCCTTGGTTTAGAAACAGTGTTCAGATAATTAAGAAGCCAGAAGCAGCTCTAAACCTATCACTCAGCTTTTAGAGGTACACTATGGATCAAATAATCCCTGTGATATTCTTTCTTGTTCCCAGGTTCTCCACCTGACATTTCTGCTTTTTTTCTTTTCAATGCACATTTTTCTCAGTCTTGTATTTTTTTTTTTTTTTGCGGTACGCAGGCCTCTTAATGTTGTGGCTTCTCCCATTGCAGAGCACAGGCTCCGGACGTGCAGGCTCAGTGGCCATGGCTCACGGGCCTAGCCACTCCGTGGCATGTGGGATCTTCCTGGACTGGGGCACGAACCCGTGTTCCCTGCATCGGCAGGCGGACTCTCAACCACTGCGCCACCAGGGAAGCCCTCAGTCTTGTATTTTTAATGCAGAGCTTTGGCTTTGAAAAAGCACAGACTGGAACAAAGCAAGTTGATACTCCCTAAAAGACTGGATGTGAAAAATAATCATGGGTGACTGCTTGGTTTACCTTGAAAATACGCTGAGAATAGAGTTCTACTTTCTGTTCATTATTAGTTGCAAGGTGACTCTGAAATAAATACAGGTCTGTTACTTTCTCATACCGTCTGGTGGTGTTGCAAAGAAGTTTTTTGAACTTCTGATGCACAATACTAAGTAAGTTGCAGGCACACAGGAGTTATATAAAATATTTGTTAAATGATTGTTAAATGGCTGAATGGTGGCACTGATTTAAAGAACTTGAAGTACTTTTATAGGCACATCTGGTTTTTCCTTCTCCATCAGCTTTTTAATTCAAATTAATTACTTGAGCCACAACCTACCCAAATTAGCAGAACATCCAGTTTCCCATTTGGTGGGGGTGGGGGGGTGGGGGGTGCTAAAACTAAATAATGTTGGAGTTTTCATCAGCCTAAATCCAAATCTGTTTCCAAACACTACCAAAAAATTTGCTTAGAGTGCCTTAATAACCTAAATGTGGACACCAATTTTAAGCTGTCCTTGCATTTTTCACTGGCACAGAGATCACATTTAAAACTAGTGTTACTCTTTTTGATATGTACCTATTCCTCAATAAAGGAATTATTTCCTCAGAGAGTAGTTAGTGAGGAATGTGATGCCACTCCCTTGTTTGGCTAGGAGTTTTGTTTGATTGGCATCTCAAGTGAGAGCTCTCTAGTTTATATATTCACGCCCAGCCATCACTCCTAAATATACCCTTGAGTGGGGATGTCTGAACTAGCCCAGAGGAAGACTCTGGTGTCAGCCATATGCTGGGAAAAAACCAGCCCTCCAGTGATGCTCGTCAGACCTTGATACTAAGTTGACAACAGCAGCCAGACTCTCCTTTCCTTCATGATGAGTTTCCTATTGAAGACTTGGGCACATTTACAGCCAGACAATTTATGATCATCTCTAGTTATCAGAGAGATCATAAAAACACTGAGCCTTAAAAGGTAAAGAAGTAAATTCTATTTTCTTTCCTTCTAAGAAAAGTCCTTTGTATCAATAAAAAAAAATAATTTAAAAGACCATCACAAATCATAAAAGATCTATCACAAAAGATCCCTAGGGCAATGGGATGGATTGCTTTTAGATTTAGATAACAACTAGGAACATTCAAAATTACTCTTTAAATAAAAGGGATCTGTCCTCTGGATGACTTGCTGTGTCCATCTGACAGAAAAATTGTAGGAAACATTTAAGTGGCAATCTCTTGAAGTCCTGCCTACCTCGATGTCCTGCTTCATAAATATTATTTAAAAGTCAACTACTGGGCTTCCCTGGTGGTGCAGTGGTTGAGAGTCTGCCTGCCGATGCAGGGGACACGGGTTCGTGCCCCAGTCCAGGAAGATCCCACATGCCGCGGAGCGGCTGGGCCCGTGAGCCATGGCCGCTGAGCCTGCGCTCTGCAACGGGAGAGGCCACAACAGTGAGAGGCCTGCGTACCGCAAAAAAAAAAAAAAAAAAAAGTCAACTACTATACATGCAATGACACAGGTCCTAAATTATTCCAAATCTGATTTTTCTTCACAATATTCCCTCCTATTCTTCTCTTCTGTATTTTTCCTATCTTCACCCTAGACTGAGTCCTCATCAGCCTGTATCAAAATTTGTTGCTAATATTTCCATTGTTTCATGGTTAAAAAAACATTTTCACATATGTTACCTCACCATAATCTTCACCACTAAATTGAGAAAACAAAAACAATGACACTGAAAATGTTTCTACTCCTACACAAAATCTGCACACCTAACTATATGTGCAGCAACATACTCTAATCTTATTTATAAAATTTCTAAAACCAAATATTTAATAAAGCTTGCCTAGAAATTGAAAAGTGTAGTGAATTATAAATTAATTATAATCTAGAATGGAAAATGACACAGATTATTTCAATGATGAAGGAAAAAGTTGGATTATAATTTTTAAATGAATAATATTTTGAATTTTTATAGTGTACCTTGCACTACTACATTATTGTCTCTTTTGAAACGCACAAGAAATCCTAAAAGGTATATGTCATTATATCTATATACAGATCAGAAGACACAGATTTGAGAGTCAGGCCATTAGAGGCCTTCTTTGAGGTCAGAGAGATTCCCCTGCTGGCCTTGAAGAAGCAAGCACCCATGAGTTCTAGAGCAGAAAATAAATGATTCTGTCAACAACCATGTGAGCTTCGAATAAGACCCTGAGCCTGGAATGAAACCTCCCACCCTGCAGTCCACTTGAGATCCTGAACAGGGGACAAGGTTAGGTTATGCCTTAACTCCTGACCCACAAAAACTGTGTGATAATAAATGTGTACTGTTTTAAACCATGAAGTTTGTGGCAGTTTGTTACGCAGCAATAGATTTAATATTATCTGCCAGAGTTCACACAGCTGGCAGGTGTTAGAATCAGAATTGAAGCCATGGCTGTCGGATCCCAAAGACCAACTAGTCTTTCTTATGAATAATTGCTATAATGCATATGTAGTCGAAGGATGAAATGATGGATACACAGTTACATAGATGACAGGTAGATAGATAAATAGGTAGATAGACAGATAGATAGATAGATAGATAGATAGGGCTGACTGGTATACAGAGGCATTTTTATTAAACTTTGCCACCGGAAAACTACTAGAGTTAATCAATGAATTTGGTAAAGTTGTAGGATACAAAAGTAATGCACAGAAATCTCTTGCATACACTAACAACGAAAGATCAGAATGAGAAATTAAGGAAACAATCCATTTACCATTGCAACAAAAAGAATAAAATACCTAGGAATAAACCTACCAAAGGAGGCAAAAGAACTCTACTCACAAAACTGTAAGATATTGATGAAAGAAATCAAGGATGACACAGATGGAGAAATATACCATGTTGTTGGATTGGAAGAATCAATATTGTGAAAATGACTATACTATGCAAAGTAATTTACATATTCAGTGCAATTCCTATCAAATTACCAATGGCATTTTTCACAGAATTAGAACAGAAAATTTTACAATTTGTATGGAAACACAGAAGGCCCTGAAGAGCCAAAGTAATCCTGAGAAAGAAAAATGGAGCTGGAGGAATCAGGCTCCCTGACTTCAGACTATACTACAAAGCTACAGTAATCAAAACAGTGTAGTACTGGCACAAAAACAGACACATTGATCAATGGAACAGGATATGAAGCCCAGAGATAAGCTCATGCACCCATGGTCACCTAATCTATGACAAAGGAGGCAAGAATATACAATGGAGAGAAGACAGCCGCTTCAATAGGTGGCCCTGGGAAAACTGGACAGCTCATGTAAAAGAATGAAATTAGAACATTCCCTAACACCATACACAAACATACACTCAAAATGGATTAAAGACCTAAATGTAAGTCTGGACACTATAAAACTCTTAGAGGAAAACACAGGAAGAACACTCTTTGACATAAATCACAGCAAGATCCTTTTTGGCCCACCTCCCAGAGTAATGAAAATAAAAACAAAAATAAACAAATGGGACCTAATTAAATTTAAAAGTTTTTGCATAGCAAAAGAAACCATAAACAAGACAAAAAAAATCCTCAGAATGGGAGAAAATATTTGCAAATGAAGCAACTGACAAGGGATTAATCTCCAAAGTTTACAAATAGCTCATGCAGCTCAATATCAAAAAAACAAACAACCCAATCAAAAAATGGGCAGAAGACCTAAATAGACATTTCTCCAAGGAAGACATACAGATGGCCAAGAGGCACATGAAAAGATGCTCAACATCACTAATTATTAGAGAAATGCAAATCAAAACTACAGTGAGGTATCACCTCACACCAGTCAGAATGGCCATCATCAAATAATCTACAAACAATAAATGCTGGAGAGGGTGTGAAGAAAAGGAACCCTCTTGCACTGTTGGTGGGAATGTAAATTGATACAGCCTCTATGGAGAACAGTATGGAGGTTCCTTAAAAAACTACAAATAGAACTACCATATGACCCAGCAATCCCACTACTGGGCATATACACTGAGAAAACTATTATTCAAAAAGACACATGCACCCCAATGTTCACTGCAGCACTATTACAATAGCCAGGATATGGAAGCAACCTAAATGTCCATCGACAGATGAATGGATAAAGAAAATGTGGTACATATACACAATGGAATATTACTTAGCCATTAAAAGGAACGAAATTGGATCATTTGTAGAGACATGGATGGACCTAGAGACTGTCATACAGAATGAAGTAAGTCAGAAAGAGAAAAACAAATATTGTATGTTAATGCATGCATGTGGAATCTAGAAAAATGGTACAGATGAACCTATTTGCAGAGCAGAAATAGAGGCACAGACGTAGAGAACAAACATATGGACACCAAAGGGCAAAAGGGGGTGTGGGATAAACTGGGAGATTGAGATTGACATGTTTACACTGCTATGTATGGAATAGATAACTAGTGAGAGCCTGCTGTACAGCACAGGGAACTCTATTCGATGCTCTGTGGTGACCTAGATGGGAGGGAAATCCAGGAGGGAGTGGGTATGTGTAAACATCTAGCTGATTCACTTCACTGTACAGCAGAAACTACCACAACACTGTAAAGCAACTATACCCCAATAAATAAAAAAATTTATTTTAATTTTTAAAAACTAGCTTTTTCTTTGTTTGTTTCTGTTGTTTGCATACAGTGAATGGCAAGCCCTAAAATAAAATTAAGACTTCTTGTTAGCATCGTTCCCAAAGCAGTGCTTCTCAAACTTGCAACACAAGCAAAGAACTTGAAGCTATTGCCAGGGTGCTGCGAAAAACGTGTTAGATCACTATTTTTCTGGCAAAGCTGAGCTACTTCTGTTCAGCACTCAGTTCATAGATACGAAGCTCTAGAAATTCCTAAATCAGGGCTAGGTTCTCAGGCCTTTAGGCCTATCCCACACTAGTGGTTTTGGACAATGTACAAAGTAGCCAAAAAGATGGCCTGTACAGTGATATCTAAATATGGTGACTTGAGATACAGAATTACACCAGTAATTGATATATAATACCTCACCCATCAAGCAGGAATGGAAAATTGAAAGTTACGTTCATGTCACTTGTAGACAGAATGGCTAAATTTATACTACCTGTATGTCCATAAATGCTCAGATAGACAATGGTCCAGGACTAATGGAATAATTGGAACCAGTGAATAATAGTTGAATGAGTGAATGTGAAATCATTTTAGAAACATAATTGAACCCATCTGTGTTATCATGGAGAGACAGAGAATGATGCAAGAAAAATGCTTACACTTGAGTATACCATGTACCATACCTTAGCAATACTGTGCTTCATATAATTCTGAGATTGATGTGACTCATGCAATGCGGCCTATGACATATATACATAGACTATCCATGTATGTATACATGCTAGACTATCCAAGACTTATATAACAGCTATAGTTATTCCAAAATGTCTGATATGACACTCACTCAGAACTTACTATTTGGAACTGTGTTCCCACTGCTGAGATTTGGGGGCTAGAAATCTTTTGCCACCCTTAAAAAGTGTTCATTCTTTCTTTACATCTTGGCTATAATAGCATACTTTTTAATTGTTTAGATGAGTAAATCTTGTTTGATTTATTCAAATGTTGTCTGTCTGCTCTTTCAACCCACATACTATTATTTGTCAAGAGAATCTTCATTCAGACATGTTGTCTGTAAAGTGGTTAATATTCTAATATCTGATGTTAATTTACAAGGGAGAATCACTGCATATTTTTCTCATATTTTTTAAATACTTAAATACAGACACAAATTGATTTTTCATTAACTATCTTAAGGAGCATGCATTTTGGAGAAGAAATTTACAATTTTGGCTTAAACTAATGATGTTCAAACTCTAGCTTTGGATCTCCATTCTGTTCAGTCTCATTTACAATTCACTTCTTAATGTGGATTTTCTGTTATACTACAGTTGTCCCTTGGTATCCTTGGGGGTTTGGTTCCAAAAGCCCTCAGGTATAACCAAAATCCGTGTATACTCAACTAATTTATATAAAATGGCTTAGTACAGTCTTCCCTCTGTACCTGCGTAGTTGCAGAGTCAACCATTTCAATCCCACATAGGTTGAATCTGTAGATGGGAAACCCCCAAATATAGAGGGCAGGCTTTATCTCTATTGAAAAAAAAATCTTCCTATAAGTGGATCTGTGCAGTTCAAACCCCTTTTGTCCAAGGGTCAGCTGTATGTTGTGGGACTTACACTGTAGTTATCCTTGAAAAATATGGCGTGCTTAATTTTTTTTTAAATGCTAACATTTAATTGAATAGGGTAGATGTAACTTGCTTTTGAAGTTTACATCTTTTAAAAAAGTACTTAAAATCTTAATTTCCACTGAGTATTTTAAATGTTTCTTTGGATCTTTATTTAATATTTTCTATTCAATAAATAGATTTTCAATCATGAGGGGTTGAATACTACTACTTAACATAATTGGGGACTACTCTAATGATGTTACAATGAATGAATATGCATCACCTGTTGTGTAAAGCAGAAAAATTTAAGAGTTAATATGCAAAACCTTTCAGAGTTGCAGTCCTCGATATAGCAAATATGTAATAATTTTGCTCCTTTCTCAGACTGAAAATTAGGTAAACTCTAGGGTCTTGAAATTATTGTCATGACTATTTCTTAGTTTCCTATAAAATACCTAATTGATTTTCTAACATAATAAATGTTTTTATCTTTAGAAAAAAGTGATGACAAACCTTTAAACACTAGGTATAAAAATAAAAAAGCAATTTAAGTATGACAAAACCATTATCAATAAAAGAAGAAAAATGTGTTCAGCTTTACTGTTGAGTTTTATGGAATTTGAATTCATTTTTGAATTAGAGCACATTTAGTACTATACTAAGTGGATCATTTTCAATACAGTCATAATGAACATTACCATGTACTGCATAGCAAGGGAATAGAGCTGAGTTTGCCAAAATTTCATTCTTGAAAGAGCTGCCAATGCAAAAATAGTTTCCTCCCCTGGGTACAATATTTAAGAGGCTTTAAAATTCTACAGAGAATTATTGGAAATTGCTTTATAAAAGAAACAATCAGTTATGAGTTTGAAACTGCATCACATTGCAGTTTCCATCTAAAAATTCTTTTAGATGGAAAATTCTTTCTGCTAAATTCCCATCTAAAAATTCTTTCTGCTCCCCCTGGCTGTCCTTTACTTTGCTTGGCCATTCTATATTATAAAGGAACTATTTTGTAACCATCTAAAAATTCTTTCTGCTCCCCCTGGCTGTCCTTTACTTTGCTTGGCCATTCTATATTATAAAGGAACTATTTTGTAACCATCTGCCACTTATATCTTTGGCCCCAATCTCCTCTGCTCTGATCACTATTGATTTTCCAAATGGACCCAACCATAAACTAAATGTAGAAATCATTATATTTAGGTTAGAAAGAGACTTTGGTATCTGGATTACTAAAGCATCAGTCAAAAACAACCAACAAAATGAAAGCATTTCCCAGAGGCAAGGGTTTTTTAATTGCTACAATTAAATCTACCATTAAGTCTATATTATCATCATTAGCTCATATTTCCTGTTTTTTAAAAAATAAATTAGCCACACCAATTCATACATTTAAGTCCTAAGCAAATGTTTAACACAGCTGGTTCTCCTCATATAATTTTTTTAACTTTGTGCCATTTCTATTTAAAATTGAAATATCCTTCAAGAAAAAGAACCATTTAACATAAAGAGATACCTGAATTAAAATCCTTTTTCTCCCAAGGTAAAACTATTGAGACAATAAAAAGATGAGCAGTTGGCAGGAGCTGGGAGGCTGGGGGAAAGTGGAGCACAGCTGATTTTTAGTGCAGTGAAACTCTTCTGTATAATACCATAATGGTGGGTACATGACATTATACACTTGGCAAAACCCCTAGATATGTACAACACAAAGTAATGTAATGTAAACTATGGACTTTAGTTAATAATATATCAATAATGGTTCATCAACTGTAACAAATGTACCACACCAATGCAAGATGCTAATAACAGAGGAAACTGGAGTGGGGTTGGTGAATGTGGCAGTGGCTGGTGGGCGAGGAGAGGGAATAAACAGAAACTCTATGTACTTTCCACTCAATTTTTCTCTAAACCTAAAAGTGCTCTAAGAAATGAAACTTATTTATTTAAAAAACAATGACAAAAAATCCTCCCTCCCACTTCACTCTCTATATTTCACTCTGATTTTGTGTATCCTTCCCTAAAATTAATGTCAAGATACATGGGGAAGAAAATTTTGAAAGTTGGCTATGGAGTGAAATGGCCCAAACTAAAATGCCATGAGAAATTCAAGTAGAATTTCTATCAGTACAGATTATAACATACAATACATTGGCTTGCCCATTTAATTTCATTGTGGAACGGGGATGGTGAAGTTGAAATGTCCATTTATCCTTCCCTGAAGCAAACCAATCAATTGATGATCAGATAGATATTTAATAGCTGTCTTATATGGCTTTAAACAGTTGATATATGCAGACTACCAGTCCCCCCTTCATGCTCCCAGACTGTGCTTGTTTCCAGTCTGTGTATGACCAGGAACCCATTATGAGTTGTATTGGGTTTTCTGTTTTGTTTTTTTAGTCTTTTTATATTGTCTTCTCATTTCAAAGAAGGAAATAGACATAATTTAAATTTCAGTATATATATATTATGGTGTTGGCCCTGTCTTTTGGGATTATTAGAAAGAAGAGGATAAGTATCTATTGATGGATGAATGGATAAAGAAAATACACACACACACATACAATCAAATACTATTCAGCCACACACACACACACACACACACACACACACACACACACACACACACACACACACACACACACAAAGATATCTTGCCATTTGCAAAACATGGATGGACCTAGAGAGCATCATGCTAAGTGAAATAAGTCAGAACAAGGCAAACACCATACGATCTCACTTACATGTGGAATTTAAAACCAAAACCAAACCAAACAAAAAGCTTGTAGATACAGAGAAGAGATTGGCGGTTGCTAGACGCAGAGGGTGGGGGGTGAGTAAAATGAGTGAAGGGGGTCAAAAGGTACAAACTTCTAGTTATAAAATAAATGTCATGGGAATATAATAAACAGAATGGTGACTGTAGTTAATAATAATGTATTGCCTTTTTGAAGTTGCTAAGAGAATAATTTTTAAAAGTCCTCTCCACAAAATAAAGGAAAGAAAGGAAGATGAAGAGGTATGTAAGGATATAAAAAGTAGGAAGGAGAGAAGTAGAAAAGACAGTTGGGGCTCATAAATTAACTCTTCCTAATGCTACTTAAGTTATATAGCTGTTATAGCTTCTGTATGAGCCCTAATATAATATACTTGTAGATTCAAATATCCACTAATAGTACTTTTTACCATATTGAAATCTAAGAGTTGGTATGATTTAATTGACATCATATAATAGAAACAATGCATATTTAATTATATAATTAAATACTATATTTACTGTGTGCTTTCTTTCACTTTCAAATACTCAGATAAATGAATGAAAGTGCTAACAATTTCATTCGCTGGGCTTTAATTGATGGGGGCAACAGTAGGAGATAAGTAAGGAAAAAGATTTAAAAAATTAAGCCATATCTATTGACACATCTAGTCGAACATGTAATAAGCTGTGATTTGAAAGGAACTTACTTATGACACATTCATGAAGGATGCTACTGAACACTGGGAATCCCAGAAATGTGTGCCAAATGCGTTCCTAACTCACACCTGAATTCCCCATACTTGGAATAGCTATTGCTTTAACCAGGGGTCACACTATTTGTCTCATTTTCCAAATATTACTGTTTTTTTCTGATAAAGCATGCCTTAACTAAGTGATAAAGAATAACTTGTTTCCTTAACCACTTCATTTTTTTGAATGGAAGAAAAAGAATACTTTTAGTTTAATTAGGGACATAATGTGCAAATGGGAATGAACAAATCCATTATCTCTAACCCAAGAACATTAAAAAAAAGTTCTGCTATAGAGTCTCCCACATATTCATCATTCTCAAGCTGAATTGTGAAACTTGTTAAAGTATAGATATAAAAAGCGTTGCCAATGTCAACCACCTTAATACCATCCAAACTTCCTGCAATCACTGCATTTTCTTCTGTAAGAAATGTCAAGATTTCATCAAAAAGTCTTTTAATTTGGATATTCTCCATACAGTTGTCTGGCTATTTTCACTCTCCAGTTCTCAACTTCTTTTATACCAGTTGTTATTTCTGTAACCTTTCCAACAGCAACTGTGCAGTCTTGGGACCACGATGCAGAATATCTCACTCAACAATCCTCCCACAAGCCATCTGTTCCTAGAGACATCAACAACTGTTGGCATTGGGAAACTCTATGCAAAATGGGGAAAAAAACTATTCAAAATGATAAAGTGAAACTTTATCTCAGAGATCTTAAATCCCTAGCATAACAGGCAAATAAATGACATATAAAGACCAGTATTATTTGAGTAAAACACTTCAAGTCTGAAAAAATAAAAGAAACAAATAAAGCCAAAAAGATAAAAACTTCTTCACTTACTCTTCCATCACATTCACCCAAAGTTGTGCATCAAAAAAATTAAATTATGATACTGAATCTCTATAAATTCATGCAATATGCAAAACAAAACATCTACCAGAAAATGATATAGTGAAAACACTATATATATTTTATATATGTATGTATATATATACACAAATATAAACCTACATATACATAAAATATATATATATGTATACATATATACGTATATTTGTTTCTGAACTCTTCACTCCCAAACCCATCAACTTTATTCACTGCCACAACTTTCTGTAAGTAATTATAGTTAAAACAAATAAAGAAACAAAAATTTCTTCCTCATTATAATAGTAATGGCAAAAATGGATTTTTTTTTCTGTCCTTTCTGGCATTAAAGGAAAAAAGATTAGTTTCCAGGACAAGTAGTAGTAGAAAAACTGTGTGCCAGTCCCAAATGTGTACTACTGCTCCTGAAAATAGTTCTGGTCTTTCATTATAAAATGACCTACATCAACCCTTGTGTAAAAGCATGAATGGAAATTTACTATCTTCCTGAATCTTGATTTGGAAATCCTATTGCCCTTGAGTTGTGAATGATCACTAATAATTCATGGTTAATTCCACATACTTTCATGGGGCAACTGAATCATTTTGGACAGATTCTGAAAGAAGTAAATGCCCTAAAAAGACTGATTAGTTTTATTGTTGACAGTGTGATTTCTTATACTTTTAATATGATTTCCAAAATAACCTTGTGAAATATGTAGGCCAAATCTTATTATCACCAATTTACATAAAACTATTTGGTGAGTCAAAGTCATATACCTTAGAGGTAACAGAGACAGAGCAGAAACCATGTTCTACAATTGCAAAAATGTTCAAATTCTATTCAAAAATTGTTTGATTTGATTTTTTAAAATAAAATGTGCTTTTCTTCCTTAATTTTCTAAGATTACTCATCATCACATCATCTGGGTGCATAGAAAATAAATTGCTTGAATATAATATATAATTAAAAACAAAGATTTTTAAATGTCTAATAAAAATGCCAAGATCTTAAAACAACAGGATTTTAAAGGTCAGGAACCACATCTGGTTAGTCTTACATAGGATATAATAGTAAAATGACATTATGAAATGTAAGTCTTATTTTAAAGACTGTTTCTAAAGATCTAAGTTGCCATGCAATATAAATTAATTCTGGAAAATTACTCATAGCCAAAATACCTTTCACATTAACTTCCTTCTTTTTTAATGAATTCTTTTGTTACTTTGTGTTGCCTCTCAGCCTGCTAAATTGCATTTCATTAATGCCTAATAGTTATGTTTTGGTCTATTTAAGGCCTAAAGCTTAAATGATTTGGGTTTGATGATTAGCAAGTCTGTAATAGTACTGTGCCTCTCTTTGGATCTCAGGTCTGTGAACCAGAGTCAGAGCGTGTTTTATCTCGTATGTATTATTCATCACTCTCATACTCAGAGGGAATTTTCACATGACATGTGACATGAAAGTACTTCAATTCTTTTTTTCTGACGAAACATTCATGTCCAATTGGACTAACTGCCACAGCCAGTTAACTCTCAATTATGTGAGCAAAACAAACTGTGTCATTTAAAAAGTTGTGATTGTCATTACAAGTGATCTTGTTGTAAATGGGTGAATGTGTCAGACTTACAGAGTTTTTGTCAGAGGACTGAGTATAAATATCCCACAGGTTAGCAGACTTTGCCAAAGTGATGCCACTGAGCAGTCCACTCCAGTGTTTTAGACCATTGGTTCTCACCCACAGGCAATTTTGCCTTCTAGGTAATACTTGGCAAAATCTGAAGACATTTTTGGATGTCACACTGGGGAGGGGTACTACTGACATCTAGAGGATAAAGACCCAGGATGTTGCTAAACATACTCCATTGCGAAAGAAAGCCCCTCGCACAAAAAATTATTTGGCTCAAAATGTCAATTATGCTCAGGTTGAAAAACCCTGGCTTACACGGAATCATACCTACAATGACTATTAAAAAAAAAATCTGTCTAATCATAATCTTCATGGAGTTTTTTTTTTTAAGTTTGAAAACTGAATGATCAAGTTAATATCTCTCTTCCTATAATATCTGTCAGTTTTTAATTTTATTTTTCCCTATGTAATTCCATGTTACATATGGTTCTAAACTTGAAGTCAATTTCCTCTTCTGCAATCTTCAGTGCATAATAAGTTAGAGAAAGAGTCATAATTTCTTTTTTCAGCTTGGAAGAGGAGATCAGTAAAGGCTTAGTTTTAGATTCAGGTTATGTGAATTTCAGTGAACTCTACCACTCCTCTCCACTTACTTTGGTTTATATATATATATATATATATATATATATATATATACACACACACATATACATATACATATATATATATATACACATATACATATACATATATATACACACACATACAGAGAGACAGAGAGAGAGAGAGAGAAAGAAATGGAGTAGATAAAAACAGAGTTTGGACCCTACAGCCAAACTCTCTAAGTGTGCATCCTGGCTTCACTACTTACTAGTTGTGTGTCACTTGACAAATAACATCTTAGGACCCTATGATTTTAACTGTATAAAACTGGTACAATATAATATTACTCACTTCATTAAGTGTTGTCCTTAGAATGAAACACACAAAGCTCCTAGAACAGTTCCTCGCATATAATAAATGTTCAAAAATATCAACCCTCTGTATATTTATTTATACATTCATTTTTACCTCCAATAATAGTGCTTTAAAATAATAAATAAAAAATTTTATCACTTAAAACTATTTTATCTTTTCTGAAACAGTGAAAGCTCTGAAAATACATGATTGTTTTGAATAGCTTCAAAGGATCAACAGATATATACAACCCTGTTCCTTTATAAAATCAATCCAATTCTCAATGTATTTCTGGTCATCATTGGAAAGAAGGAATAAAAAGGAAATGAGTCAGAAAATAACTAGATACAAATCCTAGTTTTTCATTTATATTTATTAAGGTATTTTTTGATCACCATTTGAAATGTAGAGTGAAAATAAGATGTCTGCATCATCAGAAAATACGTGGATTGTCTGATGCTGCATTTTCATTTATATCTATTAGGGTTTTTATGCCTCTGATCCGAATTGCCCAGGTTTTAGTAATTTATTTTTCCAAGCATATAAAGTGCTTTGGGTGGTTTTGATTGAAGATCCTCACTTTTTCATCACTGTCATTGATCAAAGTCTCCCTACACTTTTTCTACTATTCCACAGTGACTTAAAAATGTATCCTTGTCTTCAACTTCCTGCTTTAATCTTTCTTATCTTAAAATGTCTTATCTTCCCATGTTTGTGCTGGCTTGTTTCAATTGACTCTCACCTGAGAATTACTCTCTGCTATTCACTTCTAAGTGATTAAATTTAGTAGGTACAGGGGTATCTATACATATGCATAGCTATTTTATTTTTATATATTTATATTCAAAGATATAGATATAAATATAAATATGTATTAATATATGTATATATAGTTGTATTTTAAATATATAGTTGTATAAATAATAGAAGAAATGGCTCAGTAAATCTTTAGGTTTTCCTTATATTAATCTTTATGTTTAACACAAGGGATACGAGGATTATGTAGTGGAGATTTATACAAAGGGAGGTTTGAAGTTTTCCCCTATTTAAACAAGATATCTTCCAAATCATGTTGGTAAAATTAGTTCAAGTGTAAAATCCTCAGTTATCTGGAGAACTACCTTCTAATACTCTCAGTCCCTAAAATGGGATTGACTTTAAATGGGAAGGTTGTAGGAGAAGGAATCCTTGGTGCCCAAAGAGGACATTTCAATAGTGAGAAATGGTAGCTCTTATGTGAATGACAATAACACAATTAGTTTTGCTGGGAGGCATTAAGTCAGTTTTCAACATGAAATCTATAAGAAAATAGAACGGTATTTTTTAAACTCTCAAATTTACAGGAAAATAACCAGACACAAGAGAGATAACAAAGCCAATAAGCAAGGGAATGTTAGGCAAGCTGCTATTTTAATATATCAACACCAAAACAGAAAGCTTTCTAATACAGAATTTTTTATGCCATATGATGGGGAGAGAAGTTTCACAAACCTTTCTTGAAATACCAGATGCAGTATTTTATGAAATAAGCAGGTTGAGCTTGACAATGTCTAGTAATATACCTACTTCTAAAGTGGCATGCTTTATCTTAATACGGATATAAACTGAGAACACAAAAGACGCAACACATTTGACTCAATATTATGAACTCTTCTTTTCTATTACTTTTTTAATCACCATGAAATAAAAATGTATTATTAGCCTTTATTTTTCCTGGCTACTATCACTTTGATACCTGTCACATAATCTCAAAAAATGGCTACTCCTAGGATCCTAGGTTAACCTTAAATGGTTTAACTACATGTCTAAAAATGCTTAGCATAACGTCTCTGCAAAGTGTCTTTGGAGCTTGAAATGAAAACTCACCTTTCTTTTCTCCATTTTCCTGTCCTGCCATTTCCATATAATCAGCTCAAGTGAACCCAGTACAGGAAACAAATCAAGATGCTGTTTCCTTCTTCAACATTAAGGCATGAGTTGGCCTTAAGTAAGTAAATCACTTATCTGGGTGTTTGTTCTTCCCCTCTCAAAATCGTATATTTCTTGGAAAGTAACACTACTCTTTCCCAGACCTATGTTATTGAGGATCTGTTAAATACTTTGTGTTTTTGTAAGAGAGTAAATAAACCACAGCATTATGAAATAGAATTCAGTGTGACTCAGCCCATGTTTGATTCATGAAGTTTTGCAGTGGAGCACTTAATGCATTTTGGTAATGCTTTGATTTGCGTATCTTTTACGTAGAACAGACACTCAAATTCATGACAGTTTCTTTGGGGTTTATCTTGGTCAAGAATTCCTAGAAGATATAGCAGAGGCTCATGAAATAATCTTTGGGAATTCCAGAAAGATCAGTTAAAGCTTTGGACATCTTTTTGGAAATACAAGTTTGTTATTACTCATTATTTTTAGTCACTTGTAAGGTCAAACAAAACGTGTAGATGGGAAGAATCTTGTATACTTGAAGGCACAAACAAAATTATGACTGTAATAGGCAAATTAAGGATTGCTTGGTTTGTTTCCACATCTTCAGCAGCAACAACAGTAACAATTGTCTGGTGATGATTTCTATAAATTATTGAACTAATAATATCAATGTTATGAGAAGAGTGTCAATATTAAAATAAATAGCAAAGTATTCTAAGGTTAAAAAAACATGGGTTGATGCTCATTTGACTTATCTTATGAAAGGGTCGTGGTAGGTTATGAGATTCGTGAGCCCAGCACAAAGCAAAGTAAGAACTGTATCACTGTCCTTAAGAAGTTCCCATTTTTTCTCTGTTTGCTGATTGAACTCTAATATACTTTTGGTACCACATGAACAAACATTCTCTTAAATATTAAAATAGTTAATGTATATAACAATTCAAATTTTATATAGAGAAAATGTTTTATTTTATTTATAGAGAAAATAGTTTTTATTTACAGAGAAAATGCATTTTTTAAACAAATTAGCATTGGAAGCTATTGTATTACAGGTTTTTTAGTTTGTGATTTTACCTTAAAGTGAGTACAACTGATTCTTCCATGTATAACTCTTAAATCTTACCAAAATTCCAGGAACCTTATTTTTCACACACTAGACTAAATGCTCCAGCTTGCCCATTCCTGTCTCTAATTTTTTCTCCATCTAGTTTTCTTCAGCTTATTTCATACAATTTTCATCTCTACTTTTAAATTACATGTTGGGAGACCCTAAAAGTGATCCATCTCTTCTCTGCCCTATTGAGAGACAGATGTAAACATCTGAGAGAGGGATTTCAGCATCTGACAATGATAAAGAACCTTTTTGCAAGTTATCCTGTTTACAAACAAACAAGCAACAATAAAATCTGGGCAAAATACTGACAAACGAATATGCAAATTTCTGTCTGAAGCCAGGACTTGAGGAGTAAGTACCCTGAAGAGAAAGAAGCTCTTTGAGGTCAGTCCAACACTACTTTTCCCTCATGGGAATAATTCATAAATGGCAAGGGTTCAGAAGCTGAGAAGATGGAGCAAAGAATGGCAGAGAACGGAAGCTGAGATGAAGGTACACTGAGTTTAGTTTTAGGCAGACTTATGGGGCTTAATCTCAAGAATTATGACTCTAAATCATCCCTTGCATATAAATATTGATGACCTACAAAACTTTAGTTTAGCTTTAGATCTTTCCCTTTATGCTAGATGCTTCTAGGGCCATCCATAAATGAATTCGCTTGACTTCTACCTTCTTACCCAAATACATTTGGACACTCCAAATGAGACCCCAAAGTAGTCATCAAATCGGGTAAATATCAAAACTTTAAATGTATTTATTTCACTGACCTTTCTGATTTATAGCATGTATAAAAGAGGTGTTTTGCCACACTGGTGTGTGATTACATACCACCTTGGTTCAGACTACAATAAACTGAAAGTAAAAATAAAATTCTGTACAGGTAGTTTTAGTCTATTAATATATTTAATCCAAAACAATTTACTTTTATGTAAATATAAACCTTCTTCTTATATGCAAACAATTTAAGTGTAAACATGCTTCTGATATGCTAAAAGTCTTCCACATATCTTCCAAGCCATCTCTTTCAAGTCTTATCACTTCTAACTATAGAATTCAGGTCAGTTTAGTATTTATTTACAGTGACTAATTTGTCCACTTATACAGATGCTGTCAGTCAAAATTGCTGAAAAAAGGCAAAACTAAGTTCCTGCAGCCAGAAACAGTTTATTAAAAAGTTAAAGTTTCTTACAGGCACATCCATACATGTTATGGTCTTAGCATATTTTCTTGTATTGACCAATTTAATAGTAAATATAAATTTTGTAATGAAAACTTTTGGGTACAATTATTCTTAGAGTTTTATTTTATGCAAAAATATAATTATCTCCTATTTTGTAAGTCATTTCTATCTATCATAGGATTCTTGAAACCTTGTTACTATACTACTAGAGGGACAATTGAAATGAAATGAAGTATTAAAACTGGTGTTTACATTTACTTTATCAAAAAATGAAAAAAGAAATTTAGCTTTACTAATATTTAATATATAAATACCAGGGTCCTTAGTCATATATTATATGCCAAATCGAGTACAGTCAAAATATTTGAAAAGTCAAAACTGCTAAGGATTCATATGGCCACAGACAGTAAATATATTTGGAGTTAATCAAAATTTGAAAGAGACCAAGCATTCAAAATAAATCCAGTAGTAATTTTCAAAAGTATGAGTTTTTTTTTTTTTTTTCACTTGATCAGCCTTTGCAAAGATTAGGTTCCTAGTTTCTGTATACATTCATAAAAATCTGCATTACAGTTTCTGTTTCTGGAAATAGGATGGAAACCAGAGAAATCTGCAGAGCATCTGATTAATGCTGAAGCACAATTAATTGGACGGCTAGTAGATTGGAATTTAGTCATTTCAGAAATTAAATCCTATGGGACACAGCTGACAAAAGCATCCTATATTTCACGGATTAGACAATGTTTAATTAATAGATTAAAGATTAAACTGAGCAAATCATACCCAGCTTTATATTTTGACTAGTCAGATATAATGTACAGCAGGAAACTTATTATATTTATTTAATGGGGATTCACTCAATATCAAGCTAAAAAGCACTTGTTAGTTTTGGTCATAAATCATTCCCATTGAGTCATTATCAATTTGGGTTTACATCCACTGTTTATTCATCTCATTATATAATACTATTCATGATACATAATAGAGGCTGTTATTACATGCAAAAGTGTTCTGCCAAGGTATTTTTGGAAGATTTATTCAAAAATATTTGCTAAAGGAAAATAGAGGGTGTATTTATGGTTTTGACAAGGGGCGTGTACAATATTATGCTCCTTTTCTGTCTTAACCAATAGATGATTCCTTTTTAAACAGTGGATTCTACAGTTCCATATGCTTGCATCCTATTTATTGGAGGGTATTGAGAAGTCCTGAAGATGAGAATTACATTGCAGAAGGAAGCATATATATATAACACCAGTCTAAAAACTGATAAATGTGTCGACTCTTCATACTAGTCAGAGCTTGCTGTGCCCCACCATGTAAGCTCTGTTACTGACAGATAAGGGTGGTAACCAAGCACAGTCTCCAAAAAGCCTTAAAATGGAAGAATTAGTGTTAAAAGCCACAGCCTCAAAATCACAGTTAATACTCATCATCTTTCTTTTCCACCAGCCTTTCTAGATTCCCCTCACAATCAGCCAACACTTCCAGAGGTCTATACTTCTTTCTGGGAGATGTCATCAAACCTTCATCAGTGAGATGTGAGTCCCTACCTACCTTGCTCTTACTAGAATTGGACTGAGGCAATAGCCTATGTATCTCTATTATCACATATGGAAGCACCAAGAGGCTCCTCAGTGAATCTCCTGAAAAAAGGGAAAACTAGCAAATTAAAGTAAGATGATAAAGAACTTATAGAAGGTTGTGAAAAAAAAAAATAAGAGCAAGCATATGAGCAATAGCTGGCCCATTGTAAAGACAAATACAATTCATAAAACACTAGCTACGCTAACCAAGACAAAAAAAGAAGACAG
Organism: Aethalodelphis obliquidens; assembly: GCF_003676395.1. Lineage (NCBI taxonomy): Eukaryota > Metazoa > Chordata > Mammalia > Artiodactyla > Delphinidae > Aethalodelphis > Aethalodelphis obliquidens. The sequence goes on along the minus strand of NW_020837946.1, from coordinate 40,018,824 downwards.
GTAAGAAGTGACACTGCAGAAATACAAAAGATCATGAGAGATTACTACAAGCAACTCTATGCCAATAAAATGGACAACCTGGAAGAAATGGACAAATTCTTAGAAATGCACAAACTGCCAACACTGAATCAGGAAGAAATAGAAAATATGAACAGGCCAATCACAAGCACTGAAAATGAAACTGTGATTAAAAATCTTCCTACAAACAAAAGCCCAGGACCAGATGGCTTCACAGGCGATTCCATCAAACATTTAGAGAAGAGCTAACACCAATCCTTCTCAAACTCTTCCAAAATATAGCAGAGGGAGGAACACTCCCAAACTCATTCTATGAGGCCACCATCACCCTGATACCAAAACCAGACAAGGATGTCACAAAGAAAGAAAACTACAGGCCAATATCACTGATGAACAGAGACGCAAAAATCCTCAACAAAATACTAGCAAACAGAATCCAACAGTACATTAAAAGGATCATACATCATGATCAAGTGGGCTTTATTCCAGGAATGCAAGGATTCTTCAATGTACGCAAATCAATCAATGTGATACACCATATTAACAAATTGAAGGAGAAAAACCATATGGTCAACTCAATAGATGCAGAGAAAGCTTTCGACAAAATTCAACACCCATTTATGATAAAAACCCTCCAGAAAGTAGGCATAGAGGGAACTTTCCTCAACATAATAAAGGCCATATATGAAAAGCCCACAGCCAACATCATCCTCAATGGTGAAATACTGAAAACATTTCCACTAATATCAGGAACAAGACAAGTTTGCTTTCCACTAATATCAGGAACAAGACAAGTTTGCCCACTTTCACCACTCTTATTCAACATAGTTTTGGAAGTTTTAGCCACAGCAATCAGAGAAGAAAAGGAAATAAAAGGAATCTAAATCAGAAAAGAAGTAGTAAAGCTGTCACTGTTTGCAGATGACATGATACTATACATAGAGAATCCTAAAGATGCTACCAGAAAACTACTAGAGCTAATCAATGAATTTGGTAAAGTAGCAGGATACAAAATTAATGCACAGAAATCTCTGGCATTCCTATACACTAATGATGAAAAATCTGAAAGTGAAATCAAGAAAACACTCCCATTTACCATTGCAACAAAAATAATAAAATATCTAGGAATAAACCTACCTAAGGAGACAAAAGACCTGTATGCAGAAAATTACAAGACACTGATGAAAGAAATTAAGGATGACAAAAATAGATGGAGAGATATACCATGTTCTTGGATTGGAAGAATCAACATTGTGAAAATGACTCTACTACCCAAAGCAATCTACAGATTCAGTGCAATCCCTATCAAACTACCACTGGCATTTTTCACAGAACTAGAACAAAAAATTTCACAATTTGTAAGGAAATACAAAAGACCCTGAATAGCCAAAGCAATCTTGAGAACGAAAAATGGAGCTGGAAGAATCAGGCTCCCTGACTTCAGACTATGCTACAAAGCTACAGTAATCAAGACAGTATGGTACTGGCACAAAAACAGAAATACAGATAAATGGAACAGGATAGAAAGCTCAGAGATAAACCCACACACACATGGTCACCTTATCTTTGATAAAGGAGGCAGGAATGTAAGGTGGAGAAAGGACAGCCTCTTCAATAAGTGGAGCTGGGAAAACTGGACAGGTACATGTAAAAGTATGAGATTAGGTCACTCCCTAACACCATACACAAAAATAAGCTCAAAATGGATTAAAGACCTAAATGCAAGGCCAGAAACTATCAAACTCTTAGAGTAAAACATAGGCAGAACACTCTACGACATAAATCACAGCAAGATTCTTTTTGACCCACCTCCTAGAGAAAGGAGAATAAAAAAAAATAAACAAATGGGATCTAATGAAACTTCAATGCTTTTGCACAGCAAAGGAAACCATAAACAAGACCAAAAGACAACCCTCAGAATGGGAGAAAATATTTGCAAATGAAGCAAATGACAAAGGATTAATCTCCAAAATTTACAAGCAGCTCATGCAGTTCAATAACAAAAAAACAAACAACCCAATCCAAAAATGGGCAGAAGACCTAAATAGACATTTCTCCAAAGATATACAGACTGCCAACAAACACATGAAAGAATGCTCAACATCATCAATCATTAGAGAAATGCAAATCAAAACTACAATAAGATATCATCTGACATCAGTTAGAATGGTCATCATCAAAAAATCTAGAAACAATAAATGCTGGAGAGGGTGTGGAGAAAAGGGAACACTCTTGCACTGTTGGTGGGAATGTGAATTGGTACAGCCAATTCACAGTATGGCTGTGGAGGTATGAACAGTATTGAGGTTCCTTAAAGAACTACAAATAGAACTACCATACGACCCAGCAGTCCCACTACTGGGCATATATCCTGAGAAAACCATAATTCAAAAAGAGTCATGTACCAAAATGTTCATTGCAGCTCTATTTACTATAGCCTGGAGATGGAAACAACCTAAGTGTCCATCATCGGATGAATGGATAAAGAGGATGTGGCACATATATACAATGGAATATTACTCAGCCATAAAAAGAAACAAAATTGAGCTATTTGTAATGAGGTGGATGGACCTAGAGTCTGTCATACAGAGTGAAGTAAGTCAGAAAGAGAAAGACAAATACTGTATGCTAACACATATATATGGAATTTAAGAAAAGAAAAATGTCATGAAGAACCTAGGGGAAAGACAGGAATAAAGACACAGACCTACTAGAGAATGGACTTGATGATGTGGGGAGGGGGAAGGGTAAGCTGTGACAAAGTGAGAGAGTGGCATGGACATATATACACTACCAAACGTAAAATAGCTAGCTAGTGGGAAGCAGCCGCATAGCACAGGGAGATCAGCTCAGTGCTTTGTACCACCTAGAGGGGTGGGATAGGGAGGGTGGGAGGGAGGGAGATGCAAGAGGGAAGAGATATGGGAACATATGTATATGTATAACTGATTCACTTTTTTAGCAGAAACTAACATGGTGTGTTAGCAGAAACTAACACACCATTGTAAAGCAATTATACTCCAATAAAGATGTAAAAAAAAAAAGAAGACAAAATTGCTAATATCATAAATGAAAGAGAAATCATCACCACTTAGCCTATGGACTTTAAAAGGATAATTAAAGGAATACTATGACTAACTCTATGACTACAAATTTGATCATTTAGATGAAAAAGACCAATTCCTTGAAAGACACAAATTAACAAAACTTCTTATACAAGGAGAAATAGGTAACTGATAGCCCTATACATATTAAAGAAGTTGAATCAATAATTAATAACCTTCAAAACAATAAAATACTAGGCCCAGATGTTTTCAGTGGTAAATTCTACCAAACATCTCAGGTAAAAATAATACCAATTGCCTCAGTCTCTTCCAGAAAATAGAAAAAAAGGCAACATTTCACAACTCATTCTGTGAGGCCAGCATTACCCTAACACAGATCAGAATGTCTCTTAAACATAGATACAAAAGTCCTCAACAAAATATTAGTAAATTGAATCTAACAATGTATAAGAAGAATTATATACCAAGACCAAATAAGATTTATTCAGGTAAGCAAGTCAGGGTCAACATTCAGAAATCATCCAATGCAACCCATCATATTAACCAGCTAAGGATGTAATAATCATATCGATCTATGCACAAAAAGCATTGATGTACTCCAATACCCATTCATGATAAAACTCTTGGAAAACCAGAAATAGAGGAATTCCCTCAACTTGATAAAGAACACTTACAAAAAACAAGTAGCTAACATCATACTTAATGGTCAGAGATTGGATGCTTCCCACTAAGATACTTGGAAACAAGACAGTGATGTCTTCCTTCACCACTTCTATCCAACACTGTACTGGAAGTCAAAGCTAGTGCAATAATATAGTTTGACATTTTCATACAAAGCTAAACATACTCTTTCCATAGACTCTAGCAATCATGCTCTTAGATGTTTATCTAACTTATTAAAAAAATTATGTCTACATAAAAACCTGCACATGGATGTCTATAAGAAGCTTTATTTATAATTGTCAAAAACTGGAAGCAAGAAGACCTTCAAGATGGCGGAAGAGTAAGACGTGGAGAACACCTTCCTTCCCACAAATACATCTACATGTGGAACAACCCCTACGGAACACCTACTGAATGCTGGCAGAAGACCTCAGATTTCCCAAAAGGCAAGAAAATCCCCAAGTACCTGGGTAGGGCAAAAGAAAAAAGAAAAAACAGAGACAAAACAATAGGGATGGGACCCGCACCTCTAGGAGGGAGCTGTGAAGGAGGAAAAGTTTCTACAGACTAGGAAGCCCCTTCACTGGTGGAGACAGGGGGGTGGGTGGCGGGGGAGGCTTCAGAGCCATGGAGGAGAGCGCAGCAACAGGGGTGCAGAGGGCAAAGCAGAGAGATTCCCACACAGAGGATCAGTGCCAACCAGCACTCACCAACGTGAGAGGCTTGTTTGCTCACCCGCCGGGGCAGGTGTAGGCTGGGAGCTGAGGCTTGGGCTCCAGAGATCAGACCCCAGGGAGGGTACTTGGGTTGGCTGCGTGAAGACAGCCTGAAGGGGGCTACCATGCCACAGCTAGCCAGGAGGGAGTCCGGGAAAAAGTCTGGACCTGCCAGAGAGGCAAGAGACCTTTGTTTCGGGGTGTGCAAGGAGAGGGGATTCCTTCCCAGTGTGTCCACAGAAGGCAGAGCACTGCCTAAATGAGCTCCAGAGAAGGGTGCAAGCCACAGCTATCAGCTCAGACCACAGAGAGGTGGATGAACCGCTAAGGCTGCTGCCACTGCCACCAAGAATCCTGTGTGAAAGTACAGGTCACTATCCACACCATCCCCAGGAGCCTGTGCAGCATGCCACTGCCAGGGTCCCGTGATCCAGGGACAACTTCCCTGGGAGAGCACATGGCATGTCTCAGGCTGTTACAACGTCAAGCTGGCCTCAGCTGCCTCAGGCTCACCCCACATTCCAGTTATGACTACCATACCCATCCCTCCCCCTGGCCTGCATGAGCAAGAGAGCCCTAATCAGCTGCTGCTTTAATGCCCTCCTGTCTGGGCTGGTAACAGACTCCTGAAGGTGGCCTACACACAGAGGCAGGGCCAAAACCAAAGCTGAACCCCAGGAGCTGTGCGAGAAGAGAAAGGGAAATTTCTCAATGCAGCCTCAGGAGCAGCAGATTAAATCCCCACAATCAACTTGAAAAACCCTGCATCTGAAGAATACCTGTATACACAGCAAATGATCCCAAAATTGAGGCAGTAGACTTTGGGAGCAACTGTAGACTTAGGGTTTGCTTTATGCATCTAACTTGTTTCTGGTTTTATGTTTATCTTAGTTTAGTATTTAGTGCTTACTATCATTGGTGGATTTGTTTATTGGTTTGGTTACACTCTTCCTATATTTTATATATGTATATATTTTTTTCTCTCCTTTTTCTCTTTTTGTGAGTGTGTATGTGTATGCTTCTCTGTGTAATTTTGTCTGTATAGGTTTGCTTTTACCATTTGTCCTAGGGTTCTGTCCTTTTTTTGGTTTTGTTTTTCTTGGGTTTTTTTTTTTTTTTTTTCTTTCTTCCCTTTCTTCTAAGCCATGTGGCTGGCAGGGTCTTGGTGCTCAAGCTGGGTGTTGGGCCTGAGCTTCCGAGATAGGAGGGCTGAGTCCAGGACATTGGACCACCAGAACCTCCCAGGCCCATGTAAAATCAATCAGCGAGAGCTCTCCCAGACATTTCCGTCTCAACACTAAGATCCAGCTCCACCCAACGGCCAGCAAGCTCCATTGCTGGATGCCCCACACCAAACAACTAGCAAGAAAGGAACACAAACCCACCCATCAGCAGAGAGGCTGCCTAAAGTCATATTAAGTACACAGACACTCCAAAACACACCACTGGGCATGGCCCTGCCCACCAGAAGGACAAGCTACAGCCCCACCCACCAGAACACAGGAACAACTCCCCTCCACCAGGAAGCCTACACAAGCCACTGAACCAACTACACCCACTGGGGATAGACACCAAAAATAACGGGAACTACGAACATGCAGCCTGTGAAAAGGAAACCACAAACACAGTAAATTAAACAAAAGGAGAAAACAGAGAAATATGCAGCAGCTGAAAGAGCAAGGTAAAAACCCACCAGAAAAAATAAAGAGGAAATAGGTAGTCTACCTGAAAAAGAATTCAGAGTAACGATAGTAAAGATGATCCAAAATCTTGGAAATAGAGTGGAGAAAATACAAGAAATGTTTAACAAGGACCTAGAATAACAAAAGAGCAAACAAAAAATAGTAAACAACACAATAAAGGACATTAAGAATACTTTAGTATGAATTAACAGCAGAAAAACTGAGGCAGAAGAACGGATAAGTGACCTAAGATAAAGTAGTGGAAATAACTACCACAGAGCAGAATAAAGAAAAAGGAATGAAAAGAATTGAGGACAGTCTGGGAGAACTTTGGGACATTAAACACACCAACATTCGAATTAAAGGGGTCCCAGAAGAAGAACAGAAAAAGAAAGGGTCTGAGAAAATATTTGAAGAGATTATAGTTGAAAACTTCCCTAACTTGGGAAGGAAAATAGTCAATCAAGTCCAGGAAGCACAGAAAGTCCCATACAGGATAAATCCAAGGAGAGACATGCCAAGACACACATTATTCAAACTACCAAAAATTAAATTCAAAGAAAAAATATTGAAAGCAGCAAGGGTAAAGCAACAAATAACATACAAGGAAACCCCATAAGGTTAACAGCTGATCTTTCAGCGGAAACTCTGCAAGTCAGAAGGGAGTGGCAGGACATATTTAAGGTGATGAAAGGGAAAAACCTACAACCAAGATTACTCTACCCATCAAGGATCTCATGCAGATTTGACAGAGAAATTAAAACCTTTAGAGACAAGCAAAACTTAAGAGAATTCACTACCACCAAACCAGCTTTACAACAAACGCTAAAGGAACTTCTCTAGGCAGGAAACACAGGAGAAGAAAAGGCCTACAAAAGCAAACCCAAAACAATTAAGAAAATGGTAATAGGAACATACATATCGATAATTACCTTAAATGCATATGGATTAAATGCTCTAACCAAAACACACAGACTGGCTGAATGGAAACAAAAACAAGACCCATATATATGGTGTCTACAAGAGACCCATTTCAGACCTAGAGACACATACAGACTGATAGTGAGTGGATGGAAAAAGATATTCCATGCAAATGGAACTCAAAACAAAGCTGGAGTAACAATACTCATAAAGACAAAAGAGACTTTAAAATAAAGACCGTTATAAGAGACAAAGAAGGACACTAAATAATGATCATGAGATCAATCTAAGACGAAGATATAACAGTTGTAAATATTTATGCACCCAACATAGGAGACCCTCAATACATAAGGCAAATGCTAACAGCCATAAAAGGGGAAATCGACAGTAACAAAATAATAGTAGGAGACTTTAACACACACTTTCACCAATGGACAGATCATCCAAAATGAAAATAAATAAGGAAACACAAGCTTTAAAAGACACTTTAGACTAGATAGACTTAATTGATATTTATAGGACATTCCATCCAAAAACAACAGAATACACTTTCTTCTCAAGTGCCCATGGAACATTCTCCAGGATAGATCATATCTTGGGTCACAAATCAAGCCTCAGTAAATTTAAGAAAACTGAAATGGTATCAAGTATCTTTTATGACCACAATGCTATGAGACTAGATATCAATGACAGGAATAAATATCTTTAAAAAATACAAACACATGGATGCTAAACAATACACTACTAAATAACCAAGAGATCACTAAAGAATCAAAGAGGAAATCAAAAAATATCTAGGAACACATGACAATGAAAACACAACAATCCAAAACCTATGAGATGCAGCAAAAGCAGTTCTAAGAGGGAAGTTTATAGCAATACAATCCTAACTCAAGAAAGAAGAAAAATCTCAAATAAACAACTGAATCTTACACCGAAAGCAATTAGAGAAAGAAGAACAGAAAAAACCCAAAGTTATTAGAAGGGAAGAAATCATAAAGATCAGATCAGAAGTAAATGAAAAATAAATGAAGGAAACAATAGCAAAGTTCAATAAAACTAAAAGCTGGTTCTTTGAGAAGATAAACAAAATTGATAAAGCATTAGCCAGACTCGATCAAGAAAAAAAAGCAGACTCAAATCAACAGAATTAGAAATGAAAAAGAAGTAACAACTGACACTGCAGAAATACAAAGAATTATGAGAGATTACTGCAAGCAAATATATGCCAATAAAATGGACAACCTGGAAGAAATGGACAAATTCGTAGAAAAGCACAACCCTCCCAGACTGAACCAGGAAGAAATAGAAAATATAAACAGACAATCACTGAAACTGAAACCATGGTTAAAACTCTTGCAACAAACAAAAGCCTAGGACCAGATAGCTTCACAGGCAAATTCTATCAAACATTTAGAGAAGAGCTAACACCTATCATTCTCAAACTCTTCCAAAATATAGCAGAGGGAGGAACCCTCCCCAACTCATTCTACAAGGCTACCATCACCCTGATACCAAAACCAGACAAAGATATCACTAAAAAAGACAACTACAGGCCAGTATCACTGATGAATATAGATGCAAAAATCCTCAACAAAATAGCAGCAACCAGAATCCAACAGCACATTAAAAGGATCATACACCATGATCAAGTGGGGTTTATCCTAGAAATGCAAGGATTCTTCAATACAGGCAAATCAATCAATGTGATACACCATGTTAACAAAATGAAGGATAAATCCATATGATCTCAATAGATGCAGAAAAAGCTTTCGACAGAATTCAACGCCCATTAATGATAAAAATTCTCCAGAAAGTGGGCATAGAGGGAACCTACCTCAACATAATAAAGGCCATATATGACAAACCCACAGCCAACATCATTCTCAGTGGTGAAAACTGAAATCATTTCTTCTAAGATCAGGGACAAGAAAAGGTTGCCCACTCTCACTGTTATTATTCAACATAGTTTTGGAAGTTTTAGCCAAAGCAATCAGAGAAGAAAAAGAAATAAAAGGAATCCAAACTGGAAAAGAAGATGTAAAACTTTCACTGTTTGCAGATGACATGATACTATATATAGAGAATCCTAAAGATGCTACCAGAAAACTACTAGAGCTAATCAATGAATCTGGTAAAGTAGCAGGATACAAAATTAATGCACAGAAATCTCTTGCATTCCTATACACTAAAAATGAAAAATCTGAAAGAGATATTAAGGACACAATCCCATTTACCACTGCAACAAAAAGAATAAAATACTTAGGAGTAAAGCTACCTAAGGAGACAAAAGACCTGTATGCAGAAAACTATACAACACTGATGAAAGATATTAAAGGCAATACAAACAGATGGAAAGATATACCATGTTCTTGGATTGGAAGGATCAACATTGTGAAAATGACTATACTACCCAAAGCAATCTACAGATTCAATGGAATCCCTATCAAGTTACCAATGGCATTTTTCACAGAACAAGAACAAACAATTTTACAATTTGTATGGAAACACAAAAGACCCCGAATAACCAAAACAATCTTGAGAAAGAGAAACGGAACTGAAGGAATCAGGCTCCCTGACTTCAGACTATACTACAAAACTACAGTAATCAAGACAGTATGGTACTGGCACAAAAACAGAAATATAGATCAATGGAACAGGATAGAAAGCCCAGAGATAAACCCATGCACAAATGGTCACCTTATCTTTGACAAAGGAGGCAAGAATATACAGTGGAGAAAAGACAGCCTCTTCAATAAGTGGTGCTGGTAAAACTGGAAAGCTACATGTAAAAGAATGAAATTAGAACACTTCCTTACCTCATACACAAAAATAAACTCCAAATGGATTAGAGAACTAAATGTAAGACCAGACACTATAAAATTCTTAGAGGAAAACATAGGCAGAACACTCTATGACATAAATCACAGCAAGATCCCTTTTGAGCCACCTCCTAGAGAAATGGAAATAAAAACAAAAATAAACAAATGGGACCTAATGAAAGTTAAAAGCTTTTCCAGAGCAAAGGAAACTATAAACAAGATGAAAAGACAACCATCAGAATGGTAGAAAATGTTTGGAAAAAAAGGATTAATCTCCAAATATACAAGCAGCTCATGCAGCTCAATATCAAAGAAACAAACAACCCAATCCAAAAATGGGCGGAAGACCTAAATAGACATTTTCCCAAAGAAGATATACAGATTGCCACAAACACAAGAAAGGATGCTCAACATCACTAATCATTAGAGAAATGCAAATCAAAACCAAAATGAGGTATCACCTCACAGTGGTCAGAATGGCCACCATGATAATACCTACAAACAATAAATGCTGGAGAGAGTGTGGAGAAAAGGGAACACTCTTGCACTATTGGTGAGAATATAAACTGTTCACTATGGAGAACAGTATGGAGGTTCCTTAAAAAACCAAAAATAGAATTACCATATGACCCAGCAATCCCAATACTTGGTATACACCCTGAGAAAACCATAATTCAAAAAGAGACATGTAGCACAGTGTTCATTCCTGCAATATTTACAATAGTCAGGACATGGAAGCAGCCTGTTTCCATCAAGAGATGAGTGGACAAAGAGGATGTGGCACATATATACAATGGAATATTACTCAGCCATGAAAGAAATGAAATGAAATTGAGTTATCTGTAGTGAGGTGGATGCACCTAGAGTCTGTCATACAGAGTGAAGTAAGTCAGAAAGAGAAAAACAAATACCATATGCTAACACATATATATGGAATCTAAAAAAAAGGAAAAAATTGTTCTGAAGAACCTAGGGCCAGGACAGGAATAAAAACACAGACATAGAGAATGGACTTGATGACATGGGGAGGGGGAAGGGTAAATGGGATGAAATGAAAGGGTAAAATTGACATATATATACTACCAAATGTAAAATAGAAAGCCCCTGGGAAGCAGCTGAATAGCACAGGGAGATCAGGTTGGTGCTTTGTCACCACCCATAGGGGTGGGATAAGGAGGGTGGGAGGGAGATGCAAGAGGAAGGAGATATGGGGTATATGTATACATATAACTGATTCACTTTGTTATACAGCAGAAACTAACACAACATTGTAAAGCAATTATACTCCAATAAAGATGTTAACAAAAAAAAGACCTTCACTCAGATGGACTATTAAACTATTGGTATTAAAATTTACATAAATGTTGAATTAAATCTGGCCAAACCAAAAAAAAAAAAAAACCCAACTGGAAGCAAACAATATTTCTTTAAGAGATGAATGGTTAAAGAAAATATGGTACGTCTATGTAGTGGAATACTATTTAGTGAAAAAAAGCAATGAACCATCAAGCCATGTGAATACATGCATGAATCATAAGTGCATATCCATATTTTAAGTGAAAAGGCCAGTCTGAAACAGCTATACATTGTATGATTTCAATTATATGACATTCTGGAAAAGACAAAACTTTAGAGACTATAGTTAAACTATAAAAACTATAGTTTTAAAAATCAGTGATTTACAAAAGTTCAGAGGTGATGAGAGGGCTGAAAAGGTAAATAGATGAATCATACAGGATTTTTTAGTGCGGTGGAAACTATTCTGCATGAAACTGTAATAATGGAAACGTGAAACCATGAATTTGTCAAAACCAATAAGACTTTGAAGCACAAAGAGCAAACTTTAATTTATGAAATTTTTTTTTTTAATTTAGGAAGTTGGGGGATCCCAGGTTGAAATGAAGAATGGGACAAAATATTCTAACCCTATAACAAATGGATGAAACAACGGGGACTCTAAGATAAATGTAAAAGGAACTGTACATAAGAACTTTGCCCTAGTTGATAAAGATTATCCACATATAGATACGGACTAACAGTTCTGAAACCACTAAATATGTATATGGGGAATAAACAATTAAACAAATGGGTAATAAATGGGAATCAGTCTTCTCACTTTTGGTGTGGGAAGTTACAGACTAGCAAGAGAACTCTAGAACCATCAATGTGGTAATAATTTACAGTTTGGGTCATCACTATGAACTCATGTGTAGCTTAATATAGATGGCTATAAATAGAGATATTTATAGATATGTGTGTATGTATATTATACACACACACACATTTTCTCAACTGAGAGGACCCAGAAATAATGACAGATCAGTGGCAACAACCACACATAGTACTAAGATCTTAGTTCCTAATATTTTCAATAAAAGGAGCCAGTGGTCCTTGGAGAAATGCGTCCTTGTGGGCAGTGGCAGGAAACACACAAGATGAGTCTGGAGCATCTTATAGTGCCAAAAAGTAAAGAGGTACTAAAACAAACAATCAAACAAAGACACCAAAAGAACAAAACCCAATATTGGAAGTATGTCAAAGAGACACAGGAGCCTACTGAAAGACCTACTAATGCCCACACCTGGAACAATTTGAGCAATGGAATAAATAAAGTGGCATCGGATTATAACCCAAAGTACAAAATAAGTATCCAAATTTAAAATTAAAATCCAGTAAATACCCATGTTTATAAAAATTATTGAACAAAAAATAAGTGGAGGATAAAAGGTAAACCTCCTATGTACATGAATTTCAAATAATTTAGGTAGATATGCCTGAACAGGGAACAAAATTCCCCATGTCTTAGGTGTGGGCTGGCATAGTGATTCCCTTCCAAGGTGTACAGTACAGTAAGAGGGGGGAAAGAGTAACTTTACAGTGGAGAAACTTAAAAATCACTAATTCAGCCAGGTGATCAAGGTCAACATCAACAATGCTAAGTCCTGTCGGTGATATGTGTCCCTGATGTGATGTGATGAGACTGTGTTGTCTTCCTCCCCTAAAACCTTAACCACAGTCTAATAATAGGAAAAACATCAGATTAATCCCAATTGAAGGATATTCTACAAATTATCTCACCAGTAATATTCAAAATTGTTAAGTCATAAAAAACAAGCCAGGTCTTAGAAACTGTCTCAGTCAAGAGGAGCTTAACAAGATGTAACAACTAAACATAATGTATTATCCTGAAAGGTCTCTTGGGACAGAAAAAAAGGATATTAGGTGAAAACTAAGGCAATATGAATAAAGAGTGTATTTTAGTTAATAATGATGTGTGTATCTACATTAGTTCTTTAATTATGACAAATGTTGTCATACAAATATAAGTTGTCAATAATAGGGAAAACTAGCTGTGAAATATATGTAAATTTTTGGTACTATTTTCACAATTATTCTCTAAATCTAAAACTATTCTAAAATAAAAATGTTATTAAAATTAAGCATATTAGTTCAAAGATTAAAAGGCACACTACTAGAATGCATTTTACAAACAAGATAATTATAAATTCATTAAAGATAAGCTAATATTTCAGTATAATGAGATAGGAGATTAAGAAGAATAGAAATAAATAATTGACTTTATGCAAAATGTAAGAAAAAAGCTCAAAAATGAAAAGTTGTTAAGATAAAAAATAGAACATAATAGAAACTCTAGAGAGACAAGATAGTCGTGGGAAGCTGAGAAGTTGAGAAGCTAAAAGCTTAATGTGGTGAAGGATATACTTCAGTAGAAAGAGAAAACAAATGAGAAGAGGCATAGGTGAATGGATAGGGGAAAAAAAACATGTAGAGAGAAACCACATTTTCCAGTGACATCAGTTGTATGTAACAAGATTGCTGTGGATTGTGGTCCTGGATATGAAATCCATCCTGGCTGAGAACCTTGAAACAAAGAACTGGTTTTACATTTTTCTCTCTGCCTTCACTTTATGTCTGTTTCTCAAGTCCCTAGAGATGAGCTAAGCTTTCCAAAGTCCCTTGCTTCTGTACCTCAGATAAAGTTGAACAGTGACAAGGGCTTGTGAGTGATAGTGTCCAAAGAAGTTATGCATTTCCTTATACTGTTAAAATAAAAAGTAAACTTTAAAAAGAAAAGCAAAAGAACTATAATGTGTGACTATGTGCTTAAACGTTTAGACGTGGCATTTCTTGAAAATAAGATTGCATAAAAAAATTAGGTGACTATATATAATTTTCAATCACAGATGCTGGTATGCCATCTTGAAGATAATCAATTAGAAACATTAAAGACATACATGTTTTTAGTTGAAAGATATAATTATTCGAAATGAATATCAGTACATACATATTCTTTATGGTCTTTTTATAATTGAAAATATTCAGAGAGATGTATTTATCATGCTGAATAACCTGATTCACTTTTCAGAAGTGCTTTTCTAGGTTTTACATCTGAACTATCTTCAACAGGTCTTAATAAACTTGTAGAAAGACCTAAAGTTTTTATAAAACAAGAACTTTTTTTTTCTGAGCTTCACCATCAATACAACTCCTTTCCTCAGAAATCCTTTCAAGTCATAATACCCCCAGAGGCAAAGCTCTAAAAAAGGCAAATGGGAAATCAGGGTATCTGTTATGCATCTAAATACTTTAATAATTCATTAACTTAGAATTATTTTATCCTTTCCTTCACCATGTAATACAGCATTCGTTTTGGGAAGAGAGAATAAGAACTAAACATTATATGCAAATATGAAAATAATATTTTAAAATAAATGTTTTAAATGTTGTTATATAGGAGTTCAGTTTTATAGTGAATAATCAAAAATTTTGAAAGCTGTTTTCAAAGGCAGATCAAGATGGTGGAATAGGAGGGTGTTGAGCTCACGAACACATCACATGAGCTCTCCCCATGAACATATCAAAAATACATCTATGCATGGAGCAACTCTCACTGAACACCAACTGGAGACTGGCAGAAAGACTCTTCTAGAACCAAGCCTGTAAAGAAAGATCCACACAGAATTGGGTAGGAAGTGAAGAGAAGCTATCAGGTTGTGATCTGTACCCCTAGCAGAGGACACAGAAGAGGAGGGGATATCATGGGCTTGGAGAGCTCCCTGGGGAGTACGGGGTTCAAGTAACATATTGGGTACCCCACCTCTGGAATTCAAAACTGGGAGGACAAGTCCCCTTAGCTGGTTTGAAAATCAGTGGTACTTACTGGATGGCTGTAAGAAACAGACTCCACTCCTGAAGAGCACACATACGTGCTTGCTTACTTCCAGGAAAAAGTCAGAGGAAACACTGAAAATTCCCCAAGGCTCTGGCTAAGTTTCTCATGACAACCCCAGCACATGCCCTAGACTGCACCGGGAGTCTGCTCCAGCTCTTGCTCCAGTGCAACCCTACTAGGCCAAGTGCTGCCACTGCTGACGAGAGTGCACACTTGCGGGGGATGAAGCCAGCTTGGACCCGGCTCTGAATCTGAACAGGGTGAAGGTGACCAGTGCCAGCATGCATGGAGGTGGCAACCTGGGAGCATCCTGGGGCTGTGACTGGTATGTCAAGACCATCCCAACATGTGCCCTGGCTCATGTCAGGCAGCTACTGCAGCTCCTCTTGCTCTGGCATTCTTCCCCACTGGGGCAAAGGTGTCATTGCTAGGAGAGGTGCACACACTTGGAGGAAGCACAGAGCTCAGACCTGATCCTACCTCTAAAGGGGGTGAGGGTGGCAACTGCCAGTGAGGATGTGGAGGCAGCAGATGGGAAATGGCATGGGACTCTGACTGGCTTGTCTCAGGATACATCCCAGCTTGCATTGGACCCCCAATCTAGCCCATCTTGCTTTAGCACTGCCCTCCACTAGGGTGGACGTGCCACTGCCAGGAAGAGCGCACACACTTAGAGAGAACAGAACCAGCTGGGACACAAACCTCAGGGTTTCTGCTCCAGCATCAGTGAGCCCACAAAAAGCCCTGGCTCATACCTGGCTCTGGCTCTAGATATGGAAGCAAGCTAAGTGCCTATCAAGAGATGAATGGATGAAGATGTGGTATATATATACACAAGGGAATATCAGTCATAAAAAATAAAATTTTGCCATTTGTGACAACAGGGATGGACCTGGAGGGTATTATGCTTAGTGAAATAAGTCAGACAGAGAAAGACAGATACTGTATATTATCACTTACATGAGGAACCTAAAAAATAAAACAAATGAATGAACATAACAAAATAGTAACAGACTCACAGACACAGAGAACAAGCTAGTGGTTACCGATGGGGAGAGAGACAAGACATGAGTAGGGGATTAAGAGGTACAAACTACTATGTATAAAATAAATAAGACATAAGGATACATTGTATAGCACAGGGAATGTAGCCAGTATTTTATGATAACTTTAAATGGAGTATAATCTATAAAAATATTGAATAACTATGTTGTATATTTGAAACTAATATATTATTATAAATCAAATGTAATAAAAGTTGCTTTCCATAAGGAAGCAAATTATTCATTTGTGCATATTTCAAAATGCATATTAGTACTGTCATTTGACTAATTAAATTGTCCAAGTCTTTTCTCATATATTCTACTTTTTGTTAATATTGACTACTTTCAGTGTTTGGAGTAGAAATTATGACTGAAAATTGTTTGATAAACAAAGTAAATTAAGATTTGGAAAGAGATATGCTAGACATTTTTACACATGAGAGGTTTCCTCATTAGAGTTACATGTAAAATTTGCAACAATTGACTAACAGAAATAACATGTAAAAATTTGTTTTGGAAGTGAATGTCTCTTGTTATTGAACACACTGAGTAGAACTGTAGTTTTCTGCAAGCATCTTACAGTTTCTTTTACTATCTCCTGTGTAGTGAATTTTATTTCACTTTGAACTAGGTTCTATTTCAGTCTTATAACATATTAAAGAATGTGTTAAGTCACAAAATTGTATTTTTTTGAAACTGTAAGAAACATTCCGGTGTTCAAATAAATAAATTCCTATTTTTACAAAAAAAAAAGTCCAGTTCCACAAAGATAGCTAATAGCAAAATCAGAATCAAATATCTACATTGTTTTCTTTTAATTACATCAACAGAGATATACATTTGTACATCATATGATGGATGAGTATTTCCAGTTTACAAAAGTGCATTCTCCAGTAGAATTTTTAAATAATTACAAAGAAATTCTATTCATGATCAATATTAAGAAAAATATAACTATATATTTATGGTCTTCTAATACAGCACATAAAAATGATAGATGACAGGGCTTCCCTGGTGGCGCAGTGGTTGAGAGTCTGCCTGCTGGTGCGGGGGACACGGGTTCGTGCCCCGGTCCGGGGGGATCCCGCGTGCCGCGGGGCGGCTAGGCCCATGGGCCATGGCCACTGAGCCTGCGCGTCCGGAGCCTGTGCTCCGCAATGGGAGAGGCCACAACAGTGAGAGGCCCGCGTACCACAAAAAAAAAAAAAAAAAATGATAGATGACTATTGCGTGTTTATCTCACCAGCTGGCAACATATCTTAGGTCCCTCAAGCAGGAAGAGTAAGAATTCCACTGACCACATTTTTTTATACAAAAATTAAAAACATAAAGCACACACACAGACAGACATACACAAGTACAAATAATGTGTGGAAACTACAGTAAAATTTTAAGGTACAATTTTTACATAGATATTAAAGATGTATAGAAAATAAAAATAGAAATATGTGGATAAAAATGATCAAATATTGATGCAAAGTTTAATGTGTGCTTTTAAGTTCCTTTCCCTTTTTTTTTATCTTAAACTCCTCTATATTTTCTAATTTTTCTAGGATAAACACGTTACCTAGTGAAATGTTTAAAAAATAAAAATTATTTTAAAATTCTAAGCATATTTAAACATTTCTTAATGAAAGTAAATTTAAATCATATGTTCTTCAAAAGCAAAGTAACTAATGGTATAAAGATTTGTTCAGAATAATACAAAAAATAGTAAAGAATTATTGACAAAATATCTAGGTTTCAACTTACTAGTGTTTAGTTTGTTTAACCCTGAAACATATCAAAGCATAGCAGTCCATTCCAAAATGCTTTTTTAAAAATCTTTTTCTACAATTCTTCACTAGCAGATAGATACTTGAAAGTTGGAGGTTAAAACAAAACTAAACAAAACTTATTTCCGAAATGAAAACAACTCATCACATGATTATAATTTTAATTTATTTAGGGCTTTTTCAGATGTTTTTAAAATCAGTTTATAAAATTCCTTGAACAAGAAAATATTTTAGTCATGGGGAAATAAATGATAAGTTACTTTTTTCTTTCTCAGATTCTGTACTTCCTTTAGTTTTATTTCAAAAGAATCATTGTCTATTAATGAAGTGACCTGAATTGGGAGTTAGAAAAAAAAATAAACAGAATTAAAATGGCAGATAACGTCCAAAAGGAAAAAAAAAAAAAGAGAAAGAGAGAATGAAGGAATGAAGGAGAGGGAAAAAAAAATGCAGGAAAGGACCTCATAAGAAGGTTAAAGAGTACAACAAAATAGTATCTACACAAAGCACATGAGGAGAGGGTAAATTAATCTCTATATGATTAATCACACAGAAATGACCAATCACGATTTTTCTTTCTCAAGTGCCTTGCAAGTGAGATTCTCACTTCTTATAGTGCTAAAATTAAAAAAAAAAGTTCAATCATAATTTTAGGTTTTATTCCATTTGACTTCGGGTAGTTATTGAGCAACTCTGAGCCATACTTTCCTTAAGTGTAGAATGAGGTATTAAAATAGTAAGTCTATTCTGAAAGGCTTATCACGAGTGTAAAGGCTTTTAGCTTACTACTTGAGCCCACTTAGGGAAGGTAGTCCGTCCTATTTGCCTGTCTGCTTCCAGCACCTAGCCCAGAGTCTGGTGTATGGTAAATGATTGATAAATTGATAAATAATTGATAAACCAATAAAGGAATGAAATTCTTTTTCATTCCTTTCTATATAAATAAAGTTTTTCTAAGCAGACCCTTTTTTGATTTTGAGACATATTGGGGTCAAAAAATTTTAGAATCCTATAGGCAGGAGTTTGAATTCCAGCTACACACTTCCTAGTTATAAAACATTAAGCGTGTATTTAATCCTTATTTTCAGATGGAAATTTAAAAGGAAAAAATAACGAACAGAAACGAAAGATCTTTCTATCTTACAGCATTGTTGAAAATATGAAAAATAATATTTACTGTATGCCTAGCTCTTACTTTTTACTTGATCAAGTCAGATTTTGCTATTCATACCTTTGAATCTGATTACCATGCTGATTCAGTTTCCAGAGAAAAAGCAGCCCATTCCCTCCCCTGGCAGACCACAGAAGGTATTTTGGTTAAATAAGTGAATAGAGCTTTGTAGGTAATACACAACTTTGTACAGGTGTTAATTACACCTTTGTAATAGGTGTGAATTACACAATTCATACCTCTCCATGTCCTCTCCAAGCTTGTAAAACAGGCTATACATTCAAAGTCAAAAAAAGCAAAACCTGTTGTTTAAAAAAAAACAACAACAAAACTGTCCATTTTCTCCTACAGGTCCTATATTAATTGGCTGTTGCTGCGCTCTCCATTTTGTCAACCCTATATAAAATTAGTCCTGGTGTAGTTTTGCACCTTTAAAAATTGGCTTTCAAAAATTGGCCTTTTGGACTCAAAAATTGGCTTTCTTCCCTCTTCTCCCTAAATTCCTTGATGTCAGATAGGACTATAAATTTCATTTCTTGGTTCTGGTTTCTCCATTGCTCATGACAAATCTACATCGGTCTTTCAAACAGCACTGCCATAATGTACTGGAAAACAGAGACTCATTGAGAATTACTTGACAATTATTAGTTTAACTAAATCCAAGTCTCCTAGCACCTTCCTTCTCATTCGAGCAAATCTGTTCTGCTAGGAACAAAGGGAACCAGGTGCTTAGGTTCATGAGAAAAACACATTTGGAAACCTTTGAACTGGTGGCTGGATATTTTAAGAGAATGAAAGATGCATCTACAAGTGGGATTTTCTTTTCCTTTTAATTTATAGCTTTTCTGCTTTTGCATATTTGATCCAAAGGGAGAGGTACATGTATCCTCCCAATGCCCCTGCCTTGGGAATGAAGTGGAGTGGGGAGGATGGACACTGAGTGGTTCTGCCATCTAGTCTAGTGTAGAGAGGAAACAGAGACAATGTGATAAAGAAAAGACGCTGTGCACTGAATAGCCTCAACTGAACTCTCTGTAGTCCTTTTATCTATCATCTGCATGCAAAGGATCAAACATAAGACATTTAGAGATGCATTTCAAAGAAAGGAGAAAATAAAGCTATAAAACAAAGCAAATTAACGTGGGAAAAATGTTATGTTAAATGCATTCTCAGAGTAGGAAAGGAAAACTGTAATAAATGGGTAAAATAAAAATACATATAAGAAAATGTGATTTTATAAAATTTCAGAATAAGCATATTAGCAAAAGTATATTGGTAGGCACGATACTTCTACTCTTATTATCATGACCATGTTATGGCCATACAGTGAAACATAACAGGACTTATTATTATCACCAAGTCCTTCTAGCAATGATATTTATATTATTACCTTTTTTAGTGGCAATCTTTCTAATTACCTGGATGGGATGAATATTTATGTTTATTTGCCATGTTCCAAGCAGAAAGAAATGATAGCACATTTTCTACTGTCAATGTTATTTTTTTGACCTCAAACTGTATAGAACATCCTGATGTAGAAAACAAAACAGTCTTTTATAAGGAACACAGAGCTTTCTTAGGTAAAAAAGAAATTAAGATTAATGAGACAATAATGGCTGGTTTAGAAAATAGCATTGTATGTCATTTAAATTTTGTAGTTTAAATATGGCCTTATTTTGAGAAAAATATTATTTACCATAGAATCATTTTCCACACAGCATGTTTTCGTCACCTATAGATCACTGGCAGCCTATCATCATGTGTTTCTTTTCTACTCAGATGAATGAACCTAATATGTACTTGATTCTGCTTTCTTCTTCTGGCCTAGTCTTTTTTTTTTGGCCTAGTCTTAAATCAAGAGAAGTAAATACATATTTAGTCAAATAAAAAACATGCTAGATACATGGGCTTTTAAAATTCTACCCCATCCTAAATTTAAAATGTTATTTGGAACAGTCACAATTGTAGATGAGACTATGGAAAAATAATCACATTTAAGAAAAAATGGTTTTCCTAGAATATAACAATATAATCATGACTTGGTCTTTCTGAGATGTGTTGTTGAAATTATTTATTTTTTTTATTGAAGTATAGTTGATTTACAATGCTGTGCCAATCTCTGCTGTACAGCAAAGTGACTCAGTTCTACACATATAGACTTTTTTTTTAATATTCTTTTCCATTATGGTTTATCCCAGGAGATTAGATATAGTTCCCTGTGCTATAAAGTAGTACTTTGTTGTTTATCCATTCTAAAATGTAATAGTTTGTATCTACCAATCCCAAATTCCCAGTCCATCTCTCTCCCTCTCCGCCTCCCTCTTGGCAACCACAAGTCTGATCTCTATGTCTGTGAGTCTGTTTCTGTCTTGAAGATAGGTTTATTTATGCCATATTTTAGATTCCACATATAAATGATATCACATGGTGTTTGTCTTTCTCTTTCTGACTTACTTCACTTAGTATGATAATCTCTAGTTGCATCCATGTTGCTGCAAATGGCATTATTTTATGGCTGAGGAGTATTCCATTGTATACATGTACCACATCTTCTTTACCCATTCATCTGTTGATGAACATTCAGGTTATTTTCATGTTTGGGCTATTGTGAATAGTGTCGCTATGAACATAGGTGTGCATGTACCTTTTTGAATCTTTTTAACAAATATAAATTAGTGGGCTAAAGAGATATTAAATATTTGTGTGATGGAGGAGGAAAGAGAGTGGAGGAGCTAGTGATTCTCAACAAAAATGTCAAAATGGAGAATATGTGCAAGTTGGAGATTTTGATCAAAAATTAATCAGTTTGACTTCTATATGTTGTTCATGCTTACTAAATTAATTAATTCTCAAAGTTTCAGAGCAATGATATCATGGTTTCATAAGCTGGCTAAAATTACAGATACATATATATACATATATATATACATATATATATATATGTAAATCAGATGCCAGTTTCAGGCATTTTTTCTTAAAAATTTAGATGTCTGCTGTAGATTTGAATCAGTCACTTCAAAACTAATTAATATTATATTTAAAAAAGTATTATGAGTACAGGATTAAAATGATGATTCTTCTTACCCTAAGGAACTGAAGAAGAGAGTCCTTGAGTTTACAGAGTTGTAGGATGATATTGCTGCCCTTGTGACAGCACACTGAAAAACTGAAAATACGTTTTTACAGTTTGCTTCTATTACTGTACAATGGTAGTAGTATGTTTGGAAAGCAAGAAGAGACCACAAACGACCCCATCTCCTTCCTCAGCCCCTCAAACTTCTTTTTCATAACTGTCTTGTTGATTTTTACCATACCACTGTGGGTGAACAAACTTGCCACCCCAAAATGTCTCTTTGGCATGCAGATTATTTCAAGCTGAAAACAATCGAGGCCCAAAAGACTCAGGAAGAAACTTTGACTTGCCCCCAAACTGTCTAAAAATAATTTAGATAGAGCGCCTGTTCTTAGAATGGAAAAGAGCTATCACTAGGGATATCTGCAAAGAATATGGGCTAGGTGTGGGCCTAAAGATCAGAGTCCACTCTATGTCCCCAAACTTCTGCAAGATCTAGCAAGCCTTTGTTTACCAAACTTTTGCTTTTCCATCTCCATGTGAACTGCCTTCCTCCCCTTTGAATCCCCAAACTACTATCCCCAACATCCTTTTTTGTCTTTAGCTGAAGATGGTATTTAAGGTGAAATTTTCAGCCACTGTGGTGAATTACTCAGTTTTCCTGGGTCTCTCCTATGTATACACGTCATTGAACTTTTGTTAGATTAATCGTTTTGTATCAGCTAAGTCGCAAACCAGCCAGAAGAACATAGTAGGGAAGAGGCAAATTTCTTCCTCCCTGACAACACCCCTTCCATTCTCTCTTACAGGTATAAAGGGTAATGAATAACGTACATGTGTAAATAGATTCCCTTTTTTCTCATTTTGGGAAAATCATCTAGCTCTTGTGTGTGTGTGTGGGGGGGGGTTGTTTGTGGGTGTGTGTGGTGTGTGTTTGTTTTTCTTAGATTATCTTTAGATACTAGAGAAATTATCAAGCATGTGTCTTCTACAGAAATATTATTATTCCATTCATGTTGTTTTCTCTCAGTTCAAAATTCAAATGGATACTAAAGTTCAAGAACAATCTAATTACTATCAAACATCTGTGCTATGGTCTGTGTATCCCATCATTTTTCCCTTTACTCCCCAAAGAAACTTCATCCCTTTCCAAGCTAATGTCTTTCCTCAAAGTTTCACGAGTGGTGCAGTGGTTAAGAAGCCACCTGCCAATGCAGGGGACACGGGTTCGAGCCCTGGTCTGGGAAGATCCCACGTGCCGTGGAGCAACTAAGCCCGTGAGCCAAAACTAGTGAGCCCATGTGCAACAACTACTGAAGCCCACGTGCCTAGAGCCTGTGCTCCACAACAAGAGAAGCTACCGCAATGAGAAGCCCACGCACCACAACAAAGAGTAGCCCCTGCTCTCCACAACTAGAGAAAGCCCGTGGCTAGCAATGAAGACCCAGCGCTACCAAAAATTTAAAAACAAATAAAGTTTCATGAAAACCCCATGCACAGTTTTTTATGCATTTTCACATTCTATTTGCTGAGGGCTCTATCACTTGCATCCTACTCTGATCACTATTTAATTCATAATATCTTTTCTTTCCATTAAGATCTCAAGCCTACACATCACACTAATGCCACAATCACCATGGTACACACATTTTTTAAATTATTATTTCCTTGTCAGTTTCCTACTCTGCAATTAGATCCAGCAGAGCTGTGCATTTTTTCACTTTTTAAAATTTCAGTATCAAGTAAAGAGTTTGCTAACAGGTATGTGTCCAATAACTGCTATTTTCACTGTTTTGAAAATGATGATGAATCACGCTGTTGATTATAAAGTAATGAGGTTCATTTTAATGTATGATTAGTAAACTTTCCCTAAAGAAATTGAAAAATATACATCAAAAGATTTTCAGAAATAAGTATTAGTATCACTGAAAATAAACTAGTAGTCAAGAGGGCTACTTCGAAATAAAATGCTCACTTGGAGGTGTGAGCTTTCATTTCCTTTAAGTTTTCAATATGTAGTCGTCTCCTAACTCAAAAATCTTGGTGATTCCTTGACTCCAACTTCATATCTAATGGTAGTCCCATTTTATGTGTCCTCACCTGCCTCCTACAATGGGTCACCTTCAATCGCTGTATTATTGGGCCTAGGTCTGGTCAGCACATACATTTTGATTAGTTCACTGAGAATTTAAAAATGTTTGGATTAGTTGCTGGGATTTGAACATGGAGGCATTTTTCATAATCTGGATGTCATGCCTCTCTTGAACTTTGAGAAGATTTGGCTACAGTGAATCTACTTTTCTGCAGGTCAACAATTAGCTGAACCTCCCATATTTAAATAGGTACATTTCTTTGGTTTGCTACAGTCCCTACCTGATTCCTTTCCCTTCATTTCTGCTTCTGCCTGACCCTCATAAATATTGGGATTTCTAATCCTTGGACCACAACCTCTATTCTCTTATTCTCTACCTCCCCAAATACCATCTCTCAAATACAACACATCACGCAAACTCCAGCATATTTCTACTCCTGGCTTCCTCATCAATCTGTAGCTAAATCTAAGCAAAATTATACCTTTTAAATTATTTCTTTTGTTATCTTATTAAATGATGTTTTAAGCTGAATATTTTGTGTTCTGAATTGCAGCAACTTAAACGTTGCTTTAAATCTTTTGATAACATGAGATACCAATTACATAAAGAATAAGTACACAAGAAAGTTAAATTTCAAATTCAAGGTCAATGTGCCTTATATAACATCAGACTTCAAGTTGAAATTGTTAGTTCTGAGGAAGTGACAGTTGAAAAAAGCAGAAGGGGTCATCTTTTTCATAGATGGTAAAATGGCCATCACCTTGAACTTTAAAATGTAGAAATGGTTTCACAAAAAATTCACAGCAGTGAAACAGAAGTCACTGGAATAGATTCAAGAGATATATTTCTCAAAAAGTCTCAAAAGCTGAAAAATAGGCAATGCCCTTAAATCTTCCAAAATGACTATTTGAAAATGTTGGTAACAATTGCCTCTGAAAAGTTCTTATAGTTTCAGACCTCTGAAGTTATTACTTTACTTTCTGACTTGTTATAATAAAGATAAGTGAACTATTAAATTGAGAACTTTGTACTGAATGTTATGATGCTCTAGCATATTAAAATTGACTCTGTGAGGCAGATTATCCAGTTGGACTACTAAAATGAACCACTTTAGAAAACCAAGACTATCAAAATTTCCTTCCACAGTTAAATTGGTCAAAAAGGAATTTAAAAATACCACTGGTTGTAAACTGATATTTCAGACAAGTAACTTGCCTAGGTGGACCCAAAAGTCTAAACAATTTCTTCTGAAAGGAGTTACTTTAACTTAGTAAATATGCTATTCTTACATTAAAAAGCTGAGTATTAGAAGTATAGCCGTGATCACATTTTTACTATAAGTTAGATTTACTTATTTGATTTTGATTTTTAGCATATTTAAAAGGACCAAAATATTAACAAATAAGCATGAAATTATTTCAGAGTAACTAAAGTTCTATCTGCCTGAAGAGAAGTGAAAAGATTTTTTTTTCTTCAGAGAAGCAGAACAGTAAATGTGGTTAAAAGTGTCAAGACAAACTGCCTGGGTTCAAAATCTGAATCTCCCATCTACAAACTGTGTAATCTTGGGTTGCTCATTCAACTTCTCTATGCTTCAGTTTTTTCATCCATAAAATGAAGATAAAAATAGTGCCAAACTTCTTGGACATAGGATTAGGTGAATAATAAATGCAAATTATTGAGATTAATGCAAGCACAAGTACTAAATAATAGTTAGCTGGCATTATTTTTTCAAAAGGATTTAATAAATTTAGACTGAGTCCAAATAGTATAGTAGCTATAGATGATAGTCATAAAATCTCTGTGCAGTTTGAATTTTTAATAACTTTACTTCTGTATAATATGTAACAGTCTGAAAAATGCAACAGAGAAATCTACTCAAATGTAAATAAAATTGCTTATGATTTATTTGTCCTAATTACATTTATTTCTCCAGACAACACATTCACTATATAATAGTTACATTAAAACATATCCAAAAGCATAATGAATATTTTAAAGTCTAAATTTCTGCATTGAAATGTTGAGTAAAAGCTCCTACTCATCTCACCCAGACATGGGAGGCTGTCAGTGGCTTCATTTCAGATAGTAGAATTGGGGAGGAGGAAAGTGGATGAAATTGTATTATGCAGATTATTCCCTCCTGATATATTTAGAAATAAATTGTACAAGGATGCTATGGACACACTATATAACAAATAAACTATGTAATATAATAAATATCAATGTGTTAACAATAAAATAGTGCTTGGCACCCTAAGCATCGTGAGTGAAAAGAAGAGGGAATGGACGGGTAATGATATTGATGATATTTGAGTATTAATGAAAATGATATTGATTTGTACTTAGGTGTTGTGTTTCTTTAAATCTTGCTATATAAATTGTGTATTGCCTCTTTCTAAATAGAGATTAAATCATTATTAACAACAGCAAAAATAAAATAAAATAAAATAGTGTTTGGTAAGAATGAGAGTAAGAGCATTTGATAAACTTTTTTTATTATTTGATTTACTTGTCTCATATAAAGTTATATTACAGTTTACATATGTTAGCATGATTTCAAGGCCTTGAAGGTAAATGTAATGGGCAGATAATTAATTTTGTTGCTATTATTTCTCTCTGTAATGTTTTTGTTTATATCTTGATATCATATGAATGTTTAAATTTCATAATAGTAATTATATTTACAGGTAATTGCAGCCCAGATATTTTTAATAAAATAAAGATATTTGCATGGACACTCTTTTAGCGAGCAAAATGATTGTTCATTGGTTATTTCTGCACTGAAGATGACCCCAAGTTAATTCTAAATAGCCATTACTGAGCCAGCAGGATAGAAGAGACCAAAAAAGCCACATTATAATTTGCAGGAAAAGATGGGACAATTATTCATCATCAAGTATGGTTTTCTAGAGAGTGAGCTCATCTCAGTAATACAGAAAAGCAATCCATTCCACTATAACACAATAAATAGACTAAACCTTACTAAAATCTTAGAATCTGTTATTCTCTTTGGAAAATGACAGATACATTTTAGAGAAAGTTGGGAATTTAAAATAAGTAATCAAAGATTTCTTCCTAAAATATGATTTAATTATTGCATTTGTTCAAAAAGTTGTGTGTGTGTGTGTGTGTGTGTGTGTGTGTGCGCGCCTACAATAAGCTAGACACAGTTCTAGATGTTGGAGATACAGCAGTGAGTTGGGTACAACTCCTGCTCCCAAGGAGTATACATTGGTTGAAGCAGGTAAATATGCTGTCAAACTCAGGCTCATGTGATAAAATGCTGGGTGAACGATTTGGGAAAGTCACTGTGGCATGCCATGGAAGGAAACTAGTCTGGTCTCAGATGTCAGGAAACAGGCCCCAGAGTTAGGCAGATGTTGAAAAAAATCAAAAGAGCTCTGGACATAGGGAACAGTATATGGAATGGTCCCTATGTGAGGAGAGGGATGGTGATGGTAACAGCACAAGTAATAGAGTTAGGGAGAAAAAAATGTAGATATATTTGAGAGATATGTAGCATAGTGTGAACAAAGATGCTCAGGCTTCTGGTAAGAATGAGGGTAATAATGACAGAGATAAAAAACACCAGTGTTGGGCTTCCCTGGTGGCACAGTGGTTGAGAGTCTGCGTGCCCCCGTCCCGGAAGATCCCACATGCCGCAGAGCGGCTGGGCCCGTGCGCCATGGCCGCTGAGCCTGCGCGTCCGGAGCCTGTGCTCCGCATCGGGAGAGGCCACAACAGTGAGAGGCCCGCGTACCGCAAAAAAACAACAAAAAAACCCCCACCAGTGTTAGAGCATGTTCACGAAGGTTATGTCTGATGTAGCTGAGGAACAGTAAAGGTCAGTAGGCATTAATCAAATAGAGAGGCTCTCAACCCTAATGATACTTATTTCTGTACTTCATATATTACACCTGCCCCAGGTTTCTGTTTATGCTGTTGAATAACAAACATCTCTGGCATAAGGCATTTTTTCAACTCTAAGAAATTAAGATACTCTGAGATAGAAAGTATAAGTCTAAGAGCATGGCAGAGTACTAGAAGGAACTCTGAAATATTTGTCTAAAAAACCTCAATTCTAATCAGGACTTGAATATGATTAATTGTATGAGTTAAAGCAATTAATTAGTTAATTGCTACATGCCTCAATTTACTCATCTGCAAAATGTAGGAATTCGGTTTGATGGCACTTAGTATGTCATCCGAGTCTAGCATTCTTTGACAACATGTACATATTTGATGAACTCATTAAAGTGATCATTCTTCCTGTTGGAAATGTTTCTAAGTTATCATTCAAATATTAAACTATTTTTTATACTTTATATTCAATTTGGACCAACAGATGTTTGATAGAATTCAAAGGAACAAGGACTGAACCACATGTGAATTTTAATATCACCTTCTTCTACAGCTCTTTCATTTGTGTTCAATGAATTTTACTTAGAGTTATTATGAGGAAATTATAAAATATAGATTAATGGTTGCATTCTTATGCTTTTGATGTGTTGTTTAATGAGATATGTACTGTTTTATATCTTACATCAAAGAGACATCTGCTAGAAACCTTCTTATCATACACATCAAGTGATTTTTGCACTAATAAGCATAATCATCTGAATAATAGAATATGGTATGTCTTTTTTATACCAATGAACTTACCTTATAAATTTAGTTCCCATTTGAAACATAATTTTTAATTTTGAACTTTAAATTACATTTATTATTGGATATGGCTTTCCTGAAATAAACTTTAATGGTGTGCAAGATTAGAGAAACAAGCAAAAGATACAAACATTTAACACTCCCTCAAGGCCACAGAACATAATTCAGGAAATTGCCATAAAGGTGTGAACTGCATCATTAATATTTTTTATAGAAGCTATCGATCACTTTGGACTTAACGTGCATTTTCAGTCACTGAAAATCATTAATTTGCTGAAAGAGTCATCATATTCCAAACTTTGAGACATCAATTCAAATCAAATAATAGCTTAAATACAAACACCACAGAGATGATCACATTCCCTGAAGTCTACCTGCTCTGCCATTATCACAGCATCTTCCAATGTACACCTGCATGGTTTAAAGTCAAGTTGTCCTTTCAGTAAAATATTATGAAATGTGTGAACATTTTCTACATCTGTAAAATAAATCAGTGAGTCATAGGCAGAGTATTTGGCACTGCATTCTAGGTACCATTTATAGAGAATAAAGAAGGTGATTATTTGTAGATTTAAGACCACAGAATAAACTAATATAGAAGAAATTGGACCAACACTATACAATTTACCATTCTGTTTTTTTTATGTATGCATAAAG
Organism: Aethalodelphis obliquidens; assembly: GCF_003676395.1. Classification (NCBI taxonomy): domain Eukaryota; kingdom Metazoa; phylum Chordata; class Mammalia; order Artiodactyla; family Delphinidae; genus Aethalodelphis; species Aethalodelphis obliquidens. Next base: position 39,989,263 of record NW_020837946.1, on the reverse strand, counting down.
TTTTTATATAAACTAATCAAAAGAGACCAGGAACATAGCGTACAAATTCATAATATCCCTTAGTAAGCAAGGGAGGATGTAGTTACCCACAAATTTATTAGAAAATATTAAGGTTGGAGTACCAAATATTAAATAATTTCTCAAGGCAGATGAATGAACTATTCACTAGCATGTCAATTATTGCATTATACCTGTTATTCCCAAGGATAAAAATCCAAATAAAAATATTTAGTGAGTTTTTAACCTAAAATTGACAGTAAACATCATTTGGGTTTAGTGTGTGAAATATAAAGGGCTCTGTTCAGAGAATGAAAAGTACAAAAAAACTGCCCTTTAAAAATAGTTTGGCTTTATATATTTTAGAAAATTGATATGTTAACTGGTGTTCATAAAACTAGATTATATACTAAATGAATGGAAGTATTATATTAGATAAGAGAAGCTTTTCCAGAAAATGAAAATCAAATCAGTAACTGAGGTGGCATAATAAAATAAGAACACAATAATGATGCTCCTTGAGACCTAGGTTCAAGCTTCAGTCTTTCCTTTAACTCATTTTCTGACACTGCTCAAACATAGCCTCTTTGGGCTTCATTTCCCTTGTCTTTAAAAATGAAAGAAATTGAGTGAAAGGATCCTGAGTTCTCTTTAAAACAACAAAGATTTTATTTTTTAATAATACGTTTCACTGTTAACTCATAGGCACGGCAATTTTAAAGATGTATCTTCAACAATATAGTAATGCACAATAGCTCATATTTTCCTGCTTTGTTAAGATTTACAAAGTCTGTTCAGTACTGGTCACACCTTCAGATAAAACTGCATGTTGTAAATGATATTTAGCTTCTAATTCTAACTAAGCAAATATATACCTCACTGTTAATCCACATGTGCTCTTTTAGTTATGAGATAGTTCCATCAATTGCCTATAGCATGTTGCATTACTTTGTTGATTTTTTTTTTTTTTTCATCTGGGCATTTCAGGTAAATTACTAAGTCTCAGTTGACATTTGAATTAAAGTTTCTCCATATATATTTTTGGAAAAGGTTTGGAGAATAGAGGGAATAACAGTTTAATCTTACTTCTGTTTGACCTTGGTTACCTCAGCTCAGAAGAATATATAACGTGTCATCGATCTCAATTCCTAAATTCAATGCCCTTTATCTCATTTCTTATGTAATAAATTGCTTTTTATACTTTTATATCTGAAAAATGACTTGAGGAGAAGAGAAAGATTAGGTTTTAGGACTAAGGATGGGAGCAAAATCTACTTTCAAACAAAAATTAAATGTTCTCCTAAATGTAAGGGAGTAACTTGAGAATTTCTTATATTGAAGAGGTTTTTGCTGAAGCAGAATGTAGAAAGACAATAAAATAAAAATTTTAAAACCTTTTTTTTGAAATGGAGAATTATAATTGGGATAGGTCAAATAATATCTGTGTATAGCTTCATTGAGGAAGATGATTCCCCAAATATGTATGTTTACATGTGTGTGTATATTCTCACATTTTAAAGGCATTTCACTTTCAAATGCTGAATAAAACATTCATTTTAAAAATCATGTATACTCTTGTAATCCCCATGAAATATTCTTTACAAAAATTATCAGATTCAAATCAGAACAAGCCTCTAGACTTAATTACAGAAAATATATGGAGTGGAGGAACAATTTTTAAAAGGTATTACAGGTATACAATCAAAACAATTGATAATGTGGAAAACACAATATACAAAAAAAAAAAAAAAAAAAAAAGAAACCAACCCAGTTCATCAATTTAAACATTGTAAGGAGGGAAATGGAATCAATAGATTATGATAGAATTAAAGGACAGGTCAACCGCATTCAATTCAATGTGTGAACATTTGTATTCTCATTCAAATAAATCAACTGCAAAAAAATCATACATCAATCAAGGAAAACTGAAAATTCACTGACTGTTTAATAATACTAAGGATTATTATCATTTTCTTAAGGAAAAAAAATATCAGTAAGCCTGATCTATTTCATTGGTCACTAAGGACCAGTCTTCTATATATTGGTACATTGCCTAAAGAAGTAGATACACAATAAACTTTTGTTGAATGTTTTTTTTTAATTCATTAGTATTTTAATATATGGAATAGGAGTAAACAGTTTAAAGCCATAAATTGCAAGTACATAAAATTTTTAAAAATCATATGCAGTCTAAGATTCATGACAAAGAGTTCAGATGCATTAATTTATTCAAATTTGTATGCTACATCAAAATGGTTTAATTTCTCTCTTAGACCTTGTTCTTTATGGTGAAGGTCAAAGGTTGAAATTTATATGCTCATATCTCTTTTTGGATTCCAACATAGTCCTAATTGAAATTTGACGTATAAGCCTATTAGTTGAAATTATTCCTTTTCCATGCTTCATTAACAATGCACTTTACTATACTACAACAATTATGCTTATAATAAAAGTCTCCTTTGCAATGTGGATTACATTGAAACATGATTGATTATCTTAAATGTAACACAGAACTCATATTATAAAATTTCACATGCTGAAATTGAGTCTGTGGCTAGAATTTAAATGTATACTGAAAGAAGCAAAATAAGTTTCATTGCATGAAAATTAACAAAATTTTGAGAAACAATTACCTTTTATTTGGCTGTATACCAATTAGGGATAGATATGACATTCAGGACTTTTAGTGAAAACATTTTATTTTTAAGAATTATTTATTAATTATCAATTATAAATAGTTTCTGTTTGTAAATTTTTTCTAGAGTACACACATTTCTATGTTATTATGACTTTAAATTGAGTCCAAAATACTGTATTTTGCAAAGATACTGCTATTTACAAGGTATAACTCTTCAAAGTACATTTAACAAAACAACTATAAAATGAATATCTGCTGACTTCCTCTCCAGCAAAGATTTCATTTCTCTTTTGCCAAGGGTACCCTGGGTCTCCTTTGGTAGAGTTTGCCTTTTCCCTATGCTCTAGCAGTCCTGATGTCCTCAATAGGCTTAAGCCAATTGACAAAGGACTTGGTCACAGTGGGTAAAAACAAACATGAAGGATATATTTGCTGAAACTTTCTGGGAAAGAAGTTTCTTTACCCTTCAAAAAAAATTCTAAAAAGTGCTGTCTTTTCCTCCAGTCAGTGTAAAATAAAAATATGAATGATCCCTGTGAAAGTTAAAGGCATTTATCTACCCAAGGATGAATGTGATGCTGGAAGAGGCACAGGTGGAAGAATCTTCGAAAAACTGACGCTCAACCTTAACTGAACATGCCTAAAACCTTTCCTAGTTACCCAGATTATTTTTCTTCCATATATAAGAAAAACTGCATTTCTTTTAGTTGATTATTTGAAAGGTCAGATCCGTGCTGCGCGCCATGTGGGATCTCAGTTCCCTGGCCAGGGATCAAACACGTGATCCCTGCAATGGAAGTGCTGAGTCTTAACCACTGGATTGCCAGGGAAGTGGTTAAGAAAGGCCAGATTTTTTACAACAGCTTTAACAAGATTGTAGTTTAATTGTGGACTGTGAGGTAATACATTGGGAATTTTCAAACAACTACCCTATTTTTAAAGAATACAAATCTCTGGAGAAAGAACCAGGAATGTGCATTTTCACAGGCACCCCTACATGATTCTGATGTCATCCACCAAATAATTTAAGCTTCTCACTGCATCAAAGTCATCTGGGAGCTTGCTAGAAATGCACAGGCTTAGTCCATCCTCTACCACCCAGATCTCCCCCTACCCAAATGTTCCATTTCAGTGGGATGGGATTCAGGTAAGAGTATTTAGAGCAACACAAGCATGTTGATATGCAGCATGGTAGAGAACTATTGCTCCAACGCAGGGTTTCTCAACTTTTAACGTGCAAATTACGCAGACATCTTACAAAACTGCAGATTCTGATGCAGTAGGTCTGGCCTAAGGTCTGAGATCCTGCATTTCTAAGAAGCCTTCTGGTGATGTCCAGTTTCCTGGTCCACAGACTACACATTGAGTAGCAATGAACTGTATTATTTTTAATGGTGAGTCAGATTTGACATAGCCAGGTATGTTACAAATGAAATAGATAAGAAACTGACACTAGAAACTATCTACTATATTAGGGCAGGTGTTAAGAAAACACTGTTAGATGTTCTAGGCAAAGTCCAGTCTACCTGCCAAAGATGATGTTTGAGGTTTATGACATATATGAGTTACGGTCAGTAACATAATCATCACTAGGGACCAAGGAAAAGGTAAATGCACTGTAGTGAGAGAAAATGATGATATTAATTCTGTAGCTAGTATGTTTGCAATAATAGCAATATTTGAAATTATTTTATAAGGTGTATACAATGGAACCTGAACAATTTAATACCTTTTTTGTATCACTAATTTTTTTAAGAATAGGAAAGTCCATTTTAATGTTATGCATTTAAAAGAGAAGCCAGATATTAGAGAAATTAACATTTAGCAGTTGGAAAATATTGACTTGGCAGTAGGGAGTCTGTTATCCTTGCTGTTACCCTGAACATTTCAATTTCAGAAAGTTGCATGACTTTCGAATCTCCTCTATGTAAGACATGCTGCTTGACATAAGGATTTATTTCTGACTTTCCATCAATTTCTAATTAATAGCACCACTGTGTGCTACATGATGTGAGAATTGAAAAATCTCTAAACAGTACCACAGGAACACCATGTTGCACTTCTACTTGAAAAAAACACCTGATCTTTTATCCAGCTGTTTCCTCCAGATGTTGTCTATAAACTCAAAGGTCATTGTTTCACTAAAACTGAGATTAATTTGACTTAAAGTGTCTTACTATTAAAAAAATACAACTATTAAAATCAAGTTTTTAAATAGTGACAAGTGTATGCTTTAATAGCAGCAAGCATAAGAACTTATAAAATGTTTCTTAAAGCACTTTCTTCCCAGTTACAAATCTAAATGCAAAAATATATAGTTTGTATGATTTATAAGAAAGTGTAGTGATACATTTTTTTCAGTTTTTTAAAAAAAATATTTACTTATTTATTTGGTTGCACCGGGTCTTTGTTGCGGCAGGCAGGCTCCTTAGTTGCGGCTTGCCAGCTCCTTAGTTGCAGCACTTGGGCTCCTCAGTTGTGGCATGAACTCCCAGCTGCTGCATGCATGTGGGATCTAGTTCCCTGACTAGGGATCAAACCCAGACCCCCTGCATTGGGAGCGTGGAGTCTTAACCACTGTGCCACCAGGGAAGTCTCTTTTTTTCAGTTTTTAAGAAAAGGTACTGTCTTATCTCTGAGTGAGGTCTCATAAAGTAAAGGAATATATCATTATTAGTGCAGAATAATGACAGAGTTCAGTTCAAGATGAAAAACTCACCAAACGGTGACTGCTTTTTAAATGGGAAATAAAATAGAATATCAATATTAGTAGAATCTCTTCCTAATGCTAATCTGAAAAGCACAATATTAAAATTCAACCTAAAGGTAGAGTTTATAGCTGTATGTGTGCGTGTTTTAGTTTATAGAGTTTTTTTATAACAACACAATTTTACTGCATTGCATGAGATTGTGTAATAACAGGATACTATTACAGTCATAGGCACCAAAATTTGTCCTTCATAAAGGGTGTTAGGGCATTTAATTATATGTGTACTTTTTATAATAAAATCAGAATGCAAACATCAATCCTGCAATAACTGTGCAATTGAATAGCTAAAAGCAAACCAAATATGGCTGTCATGTTATAATTTTTGTGTGGTTTTTAAAGACTCAAGATTTAAACTTGTATTACTGCTGTCTTTCTATCTCTGGGAATATATTTTTCCAGTAATTACATGTTTCATCTCTTTGCTCACCAAATTAAAAAAAATAAAAATCTCAGGGAAGACTATAGCAATAACATTTATTAAACGAGTATTTACAAGTCCACTGTGTATATGGCATTTGGTGTGTACTATTCTCTAAACCAACCGTGGCCCTCCATGTAATATTAACTGTGTGACATGTATACACCAATATTTATTTCTATGATGTATGTTCCCTATGACTAAAGCATAATTCGGTTTATGCATAAATATCCCTTGTCTTAAAAAATTATTGTGTATTAAATGATTAGTCCTTCTTCCTTAAAAAGAAAATACTTTGAAATATAGAGTTTTGAATATATTCATCTCATAACCAGATTAATATTACCAAACTAATAAACAAAAAATACAAGAAAAAACCAGCAGGTGGGGAACTGAAGACACAACTGCCAAAAAACAAAAAGATGGAATGAAGGCATTTTGGTCTCAGCCTGAGAATAACAACAGCAACAGCAGTAGAAGTGGTACCGAACACCGTGTATCCAGTGTTTGCTATGTGCCAGGCACTGTGTTAAGTACTATACGTTTGTTATTTAACTCTCTGAATCCTATAAGATAGATAATTTTGTCATTCCCACTTTACACATGAGGAAACTGAGGCTTGAAAAAGGTCTAATTAACTTGTCAAATAACAGATCGCTAATACGTGGTACCACCAGGACTAAAAACCAGAACTGACTTCAAAGCCTATTGTCTTAACCAAGCTAACACTTCGCAGCTGGAAAGCTGTGCAGCTAACAACACAGAAAGTAGATATATTTAACTGAATAAAATTACTCTGAGATCATTCTCCAGTCAAAAGAAATGGTCTTATGATAAAAAAGATTTGCTAAAACTAAATCACGGTAATAATTTCACAATGTATACATATATCAAAACATCACACTGTACGTCTTAAATATATACAATTTTTGTCGAGTATGTCTAAATAAAGCTGGGGGAAGAAAGAGGGCTGCTAAAATCATGCTGACTGTAATCTAGGAAACAACACGGCTGATGAAAAATGCTTATTAATACGGCATGCAGTTTGTAATCACTTTTATCTGCTCCAAAGAAAAAGAATTTAAAAATAAAATATTTTAAAATATATTAAGACTATATGGCTACATTCTAACACAAAGAAAAAATTCCCTCTGGATCAGAAATAAAATAGGGAACTCACATTGTTGAGCAGTGACTTAGGAGATAAGGCTGTAACAGAAGGGTCCAGAGCCCAAAAGCAAGCAGTGTAGACACAAAATTTTACTCCTATGTGAAAATGAAACTGATTACACTTCATGTGAAATGAAGAAGTATAACCAACTTTCCTATTTGAAGACTGAAATTAGGATCCTGTTCACCCTCTCATTAATGAATATAGAAAATAACTACCAACTACTGACGTAGGGTTTTCTTGGAATGGAGCATTAACTGGAAAGTATGTTGTTGTTTATGTGAGGTGGAGGGGATTAGAAGGCAATATCATCATGGAGTGAAAGTCTGAGCTGCTGATATAATACTGTCTCTGAAATCTGGACGTCTCTGGATGAGATAATCATGGAACCACAAAACAGAAAAGGGAGAAAAGGGATGAAAGAAAATGAAAACTCCTTCAAATCCCATTTACACACGTATAAAGAAAACTAATGGTAATAAACTCATTAAATAAACCTGAAAGATGGAAGAATTTATGCCCAAAGAAATAGAAATTATACAGCAAACTGAAAGTGCTTTAAAATCATAGTTTAAAATCCTCAAATGCATAGAGTAGATAAGAGTATCTATGAAATTAAAACCTAAATCTATTAAACAGATAAGGAATCTCTGCACACGAGAATTAAGTACAAGTGAATATGACAGAACCAATTCACAATTTTAAAAACATGAAAGCTATAATTATTAAAATAAACACATGAAACACTAAATAAATTGAGATAAACAGTAGATTTGACAAATCCAAAGAATGAATTAAAGATGCAGGTATCAGCACATACCTACAGTTTGAAATAAAAGGTTAATAAATGGAGGTTTACAAAAAGAGGAAGCATGTTCCTTGATGCTGAATTGAAGAGTAAGTCCGTCAAACTGAAGAAGAAGCAGAGTGAGAATGCAGAAGCCTCATCACTACCTTAAAGAGATTTTATGTTCACTTTGTAAAACTGCTCTAAAGTGGTCCTCTGATATCCCACTGTGGAAATAAATGAAGGCCAACCAAATGAGAACAAGCACAGGCTATTTATTAAGAGCATGCTATAGCAAGGATGTCAGCCACTACTATTTGCATTTTGGCAGAGACTCAAAGGCAGGCAGAGTAGTGGGAAAGTTTTATAGTGGAGAAAAAGGAAGGCTTCCTGTCTGCCCTGATAGGAGACAGCTGATAGGGAGAAACTGTAAGCATGCAAATTAGAGGTGGGGCATCTTGTGTGATTGGTTAGGCGGGCATCTTTGGCTTTCTCTAGTTGGTCCAAAGTTAGAAGCAGGGACAAAAATAAGGAGGCTGTAAGTTATTAATTAATTTCTGGCAATTTGGGGCCAGTTGTTGCTGAGGACAGTGCTTGGTTTCCAGCATTGTTAAGGTAGAGATAGTAGCATGACTTCCTACAACTCTGGCTTTATAGCAGGCTGGCTTCCTGGGTTGGTTACTGTAGAAAAGAGATTGGTTTCCTGAGCTGGTTGCAGGTTAGAGTTCTATTTGCATATATGCCCTGGCCATTGGCCATTTGTATATTCAGTCTCTGAGTATTTTTGCAGCAGAATGTGCAAAAGCCTTCTTTACATTTTGACAAGATATTAATGCTGATCTCTCAATAAACTTAAATACGTAAGCTGCCAATTACATATGCCCACAGTATACATCAGAATCTAGGAAAAATGTAGAGTTCAGAAATTGTCAAAATTATTTGCAAAAGATCTCCAATTATAGCATTTATATCTTCCTTCATACTTTTTCCAATGCAGAATCAACCACCCAAGCCATCATTTCCTGCCCAGATGTCAGTTAAGTGATGGGATAATTAGTGACAACCACCTAACTTTTATATGAGAAAATATTTGTAAATTAGCACTTTATAAAATAGTTACCTAAGAAGTGGTTTAGGCAGCCAAGCCTAAAAGAGCCTTGGATTGCTCTCTGGTGGGTATGATCATCTTTCTGGCACGAAAATCTAAGCACCCTTATTGTTAAGATCTCTTAACAATACTGCAAGTGAAGGTGAATAGCCCCATGAACTTTCTGCCTCAAAGTAAAAGAATATTTCCCCATTTCCTTTACAGTGTGTGAAAGAGGTGAAAGAGAAATTCATCTGCTCCCCAGGATCAGAAACTCCTAATTCCATCCCTTACTTTATACAGCCTTTATCTCAGGATTTGCCTTCTAACTGCTTGACCAAATGCAGCTGCCAGCTCACTCAGTAAGTGCCTTTATAAACACATTCGGCTGCTTATCTTTAGAACATCCTTAATCCCAGCAGGAAGGCTTTTAAATTTATTCCCAGAGCAGTTGCCCTCTACTTCTCTTCTCTTGACTGCTGCCATCCCCATTCCCACCCTCTCTGCCTCATCAGCTCATCACAGAAACTGAAGGCACAAGCAGCTTGCCCTGGGCTACAAGTCCTAGCTGGAGTTCCCTCTGCAGTGAGGACACCATTATCCACCAAATGACATGGGTTACACTCAAACTGTGGACTAGAATGTAATGGATTCAAAGAAGACTTAACATGAACGTACACAACCAAACGTAAACATAACTCAAACGTGAGTTATCTGGGTGAAAGAACTATGGAGTCACCTAAGCATAACTGTTCAAAATTGACGCAAAGTCCTACCCTAAATCTGGCAGTGATGCAGATGACTAAACTATTGCCTGTTATTTCTCAGACTTTGTGTTTTTTGAGTTTGCGGTTTGGGAGGACTTGGAAGAAAACTACTCAACTTTTGGAGTATTTTTAGATTCTTCTTGCAGCCTTCAGTGAGTTATTTCAAATGAGTTAAGATTCTATCAAAGCTAGTCTGTTAGAAAGGAAATAGCAAGATGAATATTCTACCCATGGCAAATAACTCAAGACCACACAAGTCAATCAGGCATCTGCCAAAATGCAAATGTTCCAATTTCAAATCTACATGAAAGTTATGGAATGGAAATAGACAGTGACTGAGGAGCTAGAGGAAAGGTGGAAGCTGATTCCTCTGATCCTTCCTGAGGAGGATAATTATTCCTGCTGTTTGAAATTGTTAGTAGTGGAGACCAGGTGCAATGGGATTGATCATCTATGGTTGTCAGAATAGCCTACTTTGTCTCAATGCAAAAGTCTAGAGAAATGCTATTAACATGTGCTTTAAGGAGATAGAGACAGATTCTTCAACACTCAAGTTTGAATTCAAAGTTGCAACCTGATTTTGTTTCACACTTTTTTTTTTTTTACTTCCCAATGGTCATTTAGGATGAAATAAACAGTAAAATAACTGGTTTTTAAAAAGATTGTCTAATTTCCAAATACTGAATATTTTTCATGACCAGTTATTTTTTATTACATTCTGTTTTGGTAAGAGAATATATTCTATATGAACTCAGAGAATGTATTCTATATGGTTCAGAATATATATGTATTTGTGCACTGAGTTTAATTTAAAAAGAATAGTATTCCACAGTTATTGGCTGAAAGCATTTTGTTGGTTGTTTACTTAGCAAAAATAATTTTGAAGAAGCAGAAGAAGATTGGAGTACTTAATACTCCTTGCTTTTAAGACTTATAAAGCTATGGTAATTAGAAGATTCCCCCTCACACACACACATAGAAAATTTGTGACAAACAAAAATAACTCCAGACATTACCAATCGTCTCATGGGGTGCAAAATTGACTCTGGTTTTGAACTACTAATCCAGCTACACCAGCTTTTTGTTTTCTTTTTTAGAACCTACAGGCTGCATCTTTTACCATAATTTTATTTTTCAACTTTCACTAATTTTATTTTTTAAACTTTCAGTACCCTTATGTTTTAGACAGGTACCATTTTTAAAAATTTAATTTTATTTGTTTTAATACAGCGGGTTCTTATTTAGTTATCTATTTTATACATATTAGTATATACATGTCAATCCCAATCTCCCAATTCATCCCACCACTCCCCAGCCCACTTTCCCCCCCTTGGTGTCCATACGTTTGTTCTCTACTTCTGTGTCTCTATTTCTGCCCTGCAAACCAGGTAATCTGTACCATTTTTCTAGATTCCACATATATGCATTAATATACGGTATTTGTTTTTCTCTTTCTGACTTACTTCACTCTGTATGACAATCTCTAGGTCCATCCACGTCTCTACAAATGACCCAATTTTGTTCCTTTTTATGGCTGAGTAATATTCCATTGTTATATATGTACCACATCTTTATCCATTTGTCTGTCGATAAGCATTTATAGACATGTACCATTTTATTTTTAACTTTATCTAAATATATCTGTCCAAATACTGATTTTGTCTTTTACTAATGACATTTTTCAAACTTATCATCTTTTTCTACATTAATTTCTTTAGTATTCTTTCCTTCCTTTTTGAATTGGCTTAATCAATTTTTAAAATCCCTTTATTCCTTCCACTGGTTTTTATGATATACATTGCATTTTAACATGCATACTTCTTAACAAACTTGATTTACCAATGTTTAAAATTAATTCATATCTCTATTCTCTTCTCAAGGAATATAAGCAAAGATTTCAAGACATTTTAGCTCATTTTGCTCTCTCCCATTTTACTTTTGTTGTTTGGATTTTAATATTTACTGCAGTAAGTAGAATAATGCCTCTCCCCGCAATGTCCAAATATGTTCACACAGTAATTCCTAGAACCTATGAATATGTTACCTTACATGGCAAAAAGGACCTTGCAGATGTGATTAAAAATGTATCACAAGGGTCCTTATGAGTGAAAGAGCAAGGTAGGAGAGTGAGACAAGTAGGTGTCGATTGAACAAGAGGTCAGAGCGATGAGACTTTGGGAGGGAAGGCAGGAACCAAGAAGCATAGGCAGTCTCTTTAAGAATCTTCTTCTGGAACCTCCAGAAGAAATGCAGCCCTACTGATACTTGGAGTTTAGCCCAACGATACCTAATTCATATTTTTGAACTCCAGAACTATAATGAATTTGTGTTCTTTTAAGCTACTGAGTTTGTAGTAATTTGTTACAGCACAAATAGGAAATAAATAAACCACATTTCATTATACCAATTCCATTCCCATCCCAGCACTCATTATTATCATTTCAGTTAATTTTCATTTAGTGTTCTTGCTTACTGACTTATTCGCCATTGCTTCTTTCATCACACTACAGTCTTTTGGGTCCAACTTCATTTGTCATAAAGAATATCTTCATCTAGCTCTTTGAGGGAAGGTCTTTGTGTGGTGCATTCTGTGTATCTTTTTGTGAAACTATATTTATCATGCCTTAATCTTCAAAGGAGCAATTATTTGGGTAGAGAATTCTATTTCTCAGGGCACTACCAAGATATTATTCCACTGTCTTCTTGCCTTTAATGTGGCTTTGGAGAGACAATTAGCCATAGCATAGCTTTTACTTTTGTTCTCCCTAAATTGCTTCCTTTTACCTTTTTAGTTAATTACCTATTAATTCATCTATTTTCTTTTATAGTTAATTAGCTACTAAGGAAGCTAATTAACTATAAAAATCATTTTCTTACATACTTTTTTTTTTTTTAAAGCAGGTTACTTTTGGGGTAGAATCACTTGTACTCATTTTTAAATTCTACTGCCTTCAGGGCCTCAGGCACAAGCTTTTTTTTTTTTTTTTTTCTTTTTGGGCATTTCCCTCTAATTCTTTATTCTTAGCTGTACTACATTTGCTGTCGATCTACGTTCAGGTCCTGTGCCTCAAAAACTAACAGTGCCTCCTCAAATAAAGAAAATCCCCTTGAGGCTTCCCTGGTGGTGCAGTGGTTGAGAGTCAGCCTGCTGATGCAGGGGACACGGGTTCGTGCCCTGGTGCCGCGAAGATCCCACATGCCGCAGAGCGGCTGGGCCCGTGAGCCATGGCCGCTGAGCCTGCGCGTCCAGAGCCTGTGCTCCGCAACGGGAGAGACCACAACAGTGAGAGGCCCGCGTACCTCTTTGGTTCTTCAGTTACTTCTTCTTCCCCTTATCTCTCTTTGTCCTTTCTTGGTGCTTGGTGCTTCTTAGCAGTTCCAGCTACATGACCACTGCTTTTACGCTTGCTTCCCGACATCCTGGGCTTGAAATAAAGATACTGTACTACTGTACTCTATACAGTACTGTTTAGTAAAGTACACAAAAGCACAACCACTTGTAGAAGATGCACACACGTGACAATGTACACCAGCACTAACACGTGAACTAACTTACATGATTGGACGTGCAAACGCACGTTCTCATCTTTGAAAGTTCTCAACTTGAAGGTTAGTATGTAGGGGACTTACTGTGATACTCTAGACAAAATATACTATGTATTTTGATTCTTCACATTTATTTATAGAAACAAATAGGGAATAAACGAAGTTTCACCAGACTAGATGACCTGCAATCAGTAAGTTAAGAACCTCCCTGGAAATAAACAATTGCATAGACAGGAATTTTAGCTTCTTTGGTGCAGGGTATTTATGTGTTTCTATAAATATACTTGAGATATTTTTTCTGGCATGCAGATGGAAACAATTTGGTGGCAAGGGTGGAAGGGAGCGTCCTTGTTTTTAAGATTTGTTCGATAGAACTGGAACAGTACTCAGTCTAAAGCTCATTTTTCTCTAAGACTGAGACTTTTTTTCTGAGACTGTGCACTCTGAAAAATGGCCCATTTCCAGTCTGTCTGTGGAAACAAACTTTATTCTCAGCCCTCAGTGAACACTAGGAATGTTACCTCTAAACCTTTGAGATTGATCTTTCCCCATCCTTGAGTAGTTTTCTCACATGCACATGCTGATCAGTACTCAACTGAATTGTCCAGGGGAACCTTCTGCACATCTCCAGAATTATAGTTTTGAGCAACACTCTCCTTTCCAGTACTCTGTCTTGTGAACTGTAGCTGCTTTAGTCTCCCTAGACTCTCAACTCTGTCTCCTCAATTCAGTGAGTCCACCAGGCTCTGTCTGCTTTCTCCCTTCTTGTGTCACTGGCTAAAATTTTCTCGAAACTATAAGCTATAATATCATAGGAATCACTTCATTAGTTTTATTGTTGTTGTTGTTCTACTCATTTGTTTTAGGTAGAAGGTTAAATTCAGTCCCTATTATCGATACTTCATTTTAGCTGGGAGGTCCACTTTTAATAAATATCAAAATGCTTTACTTGAATCTAAAATTTTATCTTTATATGTAAAATATGTTTGTAAAATAATCTTTGTACTTTTATCTATAATGTATAAATCTAATAATATGTGTTGCTTTACTCCTTTCTTGTATTTTAAATACTTTCTTTGAATGTTAAAGTTTTGAGCAAAATTTTTTGCCATTTAAAATGACTGAGAAAAGTATACGAGGAAAATATTATTTAATAACTGCAATTATATTTTATGCATGATCTCCTCTGTATAAATAGTCATACACTATAATTTACTGACAAAAATGTAGAGATAATAGGAGGAGAAAAAATAAAAAAAATAATTCAACAAAACTGTATTCTATAAGGTAATAGCATTAACTCATAAGACTATCAACCTGACACTCTAATGGTTAAATATAGTTGTCGTTGGCATAAATAAAAATTATCTTTCTTTAACAAAACACAAATGCAGAGCCAGAGCCCACAGGATTTCTTATCTCCTTCCTGTTTTTTAGGATCTAAATTCCAGCATGATCAATTCTTAGAACCATAATATTTTGGCTTTCAAAATGGCTCTTAAGCATGTAAACTCCAATTTAAAGATTACATTTTAAGTCTTTGTCAGTTAACATTTAACAGTGATTATAAGGCTTTACAGCAATGGAACACCAGTTACCAAAGGGTCAGGAATTAGCTGTAAACCAAAGCCACTAAAGGGAGTGTAGGGCAATGGTAAATTTAATTCCTACCACGGTAACTTATAAAATTAGTCTCGTCTATCTCCTAATTAACTAGTGTGCTATAGAACTATTTTAACTTTTATCACATAAGCATTATTCACCTTGACACTTTAAAGTTCAAGGCTATTTTAGCCTCAGTACCTCTGTACAAAGGACATTTATCATCAAACTTTACTATAAGAAGAAAATGATCTGCTAATTTTCTGCCACCTGCCTTTAAGAGGTTTCAGCTATCAGAGAGATATTTGTTTTAGATAGGTTCTAACAAGCAGTATATTATCCACTGCAATACATTTGCTGTCCCCACCCAAACATCTCTTCTGCAGACAGTAACAGTGAAAGTCCTTATCTCAATAGAAGCGTGTCCTTCTAACATAGGTAGAAATTAAAGTTAAATTAAATGAGGGGAAAAAAGTATATAATTACAAACAGAATATAATTCGAAGCATAAATTTAGAGTAGAAAGTTAGCTTCTTTCCAATTCTGCCTAGGTTAGCTTTCCAATTCTCCAGTAGAGCATATAATTTCTGGACACATTTTATCAGTTGATTAAAACAAGAATTCTATTCTTTCTTGCAGTATATGATCAAGTGAGATCTCCACTAACATTACGTTTCTGTGATATCAATCAGAACAAATGTTATTTTGTTTTGGATTCAGGTATTATTTATTTCCTCCACTTTAATATTGCTTTTATGCTTTGTAGTGCTAAAATATCACATTTTATCAAATAAGAAAAATTTTAGGTGCCTTAAAAATGTGCTTTTTAATTTTTTAAGTTAACATGTCCTATTTTATTTTCTGCATGATGTGTTTTTCCCTACTCAGAATCTCTGAAGAATTATCTTAATGTGATGGGTGAAATGAGAAATCATCAATGCATACAAAACATAGTTATAATTTAAAACTTCAGAAGAACCTCAATATTTCTTTTAAGGATCCGTGAATTGATATCATAACATGTTAACGTTGAACTCTAATTAACATTACTTGAAATAAAAGAGGGCTGGAGAGTGGATTAAATAAGTAGGGTATGTTTTGGGAAAAAAAAAGCTTGCGATAACTGCTCTCTTTCCCCTGATCCTCCACCCCAGGCAACTCCACCACTACAATCAAAACTTTTTAGGCATGGATCTCAAAGTGCAGCCCATAACCAAGAATCCGGCACTATCTTTTGCTCCTTTCTCAGTAACCTCCACTACACTCCATGTTCACTAAGGGTACAAATATGCAGCAAGAGTCTTTTAGTGAATATTAACGTAAAAATGCACTTAATGAGTATGATTTTCTAAATTATAAATTATAAGCAATAATAAAAGCATGTGTGATAGCTAGCTAGCTAGATATACATATTTTAGAGTCAATTTGTTATTCTTATGTAGCAAATAGGTTATATTCTATAAGCTATTATGACATAGAACTCCTAGCTGCAGGTGACAGAAGGACTAGTAAGATAATATTGATAAAGTCTAAGTACTGCCTTCATATCTCATGGAGGATCTCCTCAATAGTAAGATGTTAAATTATTCATTTCACAGAAAAATTTTCCTCTACACAACCATTTATTACCTAATCCTTTCTAAAATAAACATTTTACAAATTTGGAAAGTCTAAATAGCGATCTAAAAATACCATCATTACTTTAAGGTGCACTGAAAATTAACTGAAGAGATTGGCATCACTTCAATCTGATATTCACACTCTGCCTAAATAGTATTGTCTTCTGGATAGCATTATGTATTTACATAATCCAAATATCATATGTATACTAATTTCACCCATATTGCACCATGAGCTCTGAGACTGCTAATGAGCCCTGATGTACACCTGATTCACATATCCTACTTGGATATTACTTTGATTTGAAATTAGCTTGGTCATTTAAAATTTTTTCAAATGAGAATTTATTGAATGAAGTGATGATGAATATAGGCTCTGGAGTCAGACTGCCTGGATTCAAAGCCACAGTGTATCCCTTCTATGTGACCTCTACCAAGCTTCTTAACCTCTCTAACTCAGTTTCCTCATCTATAAAATAGTTCTAATAATAACAATAACATCTTTATTCTTAGTTTCTGTGAAGATTAATTGGGATGATGTTGATAAAGCTCTTTGAATTGTATCTGCCTAAGTTTTAGCTACTTATTTTATTTACTGATAGCACATTCCCAATATAAATGTCATGGTCATTCATCTCTACAACCAATGAATCACGAAGTCTTGTCAATTATGCCTCTATCATCCTTCTTCAATATATTCTACTCTTTTTATTTCCTTTGGGAGTGCTTTAGTTCAGTTTTTTTATGATCTCTTCTCTAGAGATCTGCAATAAATTGTCAACAGAGCTGCCAGTTTTCTAACAGCTAATTTCTCAATGTATCATTAACACTTTCATCAGATTTATCCACTGGCTCCCCATTGCTAACAAAAAAGAATAGCATTCAACGCCACCATTACATGATTCTAAATTATTTTATATAACAATTTACTCTTTTGTATATTTAAAGGTTTAGTGCTTTTCCTGAGCCTCCCACAAGTTTTTGCACATTTTCTTCTTATATTCTTTCTTCAGAATAACCTGTCCAACTTTTTAAACTTGAAAAAAAAAATTTAGGGTCCAGCATATCTGCCATTAACTCAGTAGAGACTTTCCTGCTCCCTACATTAGGCATTACACATTGCCACATTCTAAGTCACACAATTATGTCACTTACTATAGTGCTGTTTTTGTCATTAATTGACTACATATAGCTTGCTCTGGATAGAGCATAAAATACCTCAAAAGCAACGTCTTTGTCTTTATCTTTGCTTCCACCACAGCTTTTTGCTCATGATGGATATGGAATTTTCCCTACCTTTAGCTCTGATTTGTGATTCATTACAAGAAAAGCCAAGATACATACTGAAGTGACATTTTAAGAGTCCTATAAAAGTATATTTTCTGAGTCTTTGAATAATAAAGTATCCTTTTATTAATATTTGGATAAAACTTTTCCTCTTCACATTCATTTTTCTTTTGCTTCATTCTTTTTTTTTTTTTTTTGCAGTACGCGGGCCTCTCACTGTTGTGGCCTCTCCTGTTGCGGAGCACAGGCTCCGGACGCGCAGGCTCAGCGGCCATGACCCACGGGCCCAGCCGCTCCGAGGCATGTGGTATCTTCCCGGACCGGGGCACGAACCCGTGTCCCCTGCATCGGCAGGCGGACTCTCAACCACTGCGCCACCAGGGAAGCCCTTGCTTCATTCTTATCTGAGTATTAGTGATGCTGAGAATCTGGAGGCCAGCTTAATATTTTTACTTCTTAAGTGAGTTCTTTTTTTTCTAATTTTTGTTTTATGTTTTAGTTTTAAAATGTCATCCAAAAATTGTATAATACTTTTTCCATCCATTTAATAATCAGATAAGGAAAGACAGAATTTGAATTGTTATGAATCTCTTTTAATCTTCCTTGCACCCCAGAGAAGCCCTTTCACTTTTCATACTCAAATTCGTTTCTTTTCTGCAGAAAGTTTTCTTTAAGTACTTTTGAATTAATGTTTTTATCCACATTCCTGTTTCTTTCTCATGAATAACTAAGGTTTACTCTTCATTATCATTTCTCCACATTCCTCAGATAACGTACCATCATTACCTGCTCCCTCTGATCAGCATTCTGGGAATATTATTCAGATTTTTACTCCATAACACTGAATCCGTTTTTATCAATGTCACTTTTGCTCTTAACCTCTCCTGTAGAGACTTCAGTTTATGGGGTTCAGGACATGCTATGCCAAAATACAGCACCTTCATATACTGAATATTTTAAGCTGAAGGAGTTTGGGGAAATGGCAGAAGCAGGAAGATCACTCTGACCTCCTACGCCCTAGCGCTTCTTCTCTGAAGCAGGGCATAAAATCCTCATGTGAGAGGTGCCCTCCAACTACCCAAAGGACAAAAGCATCCTTATCTCCTAAAACAAAGGGACACCAAGAAGAAACCCAACAAACAGGCCTTGCTAAGTTCCCCCAGCTCATTACAATTATCTCACACTCCTTAACTTATCATATTTCTCCACAACTGCCCACTCTTGATCAACTCTGGCATGAAAATATACAAGTCTCTTTCTTTGGGTCTTTATTTCTTTATGAAGCCTCCAATGTCATGTAAAACTGACATTAAATAAATTTGAATACTTTTCTCTTGTTAATCTGTCTTTGTCAGTTTAATTTTCAAACCCAACCAGGGACCCTAAGAGGGTTGGGAACTTTTCTCTCCCCTACACTACAGTTACCACTAAAGATTCTTTGCAATTCTTTTCTATCTCACTCCATCCTTTTAGAAAATCTTAGCTTCTTATTTTTACTACTTATTCTTCTTTTCTTATTCCATCATCTTGTCTGTTTGTGTTACATACATACACATTTTCTTATATTCTATTGTTAGGGTGACCATACGTATCGGTTTGCCCAGTACAGTTTTGGTTTCTGGTGTTGTCCTGGTGTAATTACTGACAAGGCCCCTTTTGCTTCTCAAATGTGTCACTTGATGTAATAAATTATATGGTTGTGCTAGGAATGTCAGACATGTCTTCTAAAAGGTTTCCTTTTTTCATCTTTTGACTAATGTGTCAACAATTTTCTGTTTTTCTGAATATTAATTGAGTTGGTGTTTTCTTTCCCACTGTTCCTTTTTTAGTTCCTCAGTATTGTTTGAAGGATCAACCTGTCCTAATGTTTACTCATTCATGAGTGACAAAAGATCTATAGAGAGTATTTGTGCACAGAATGTGTATTTGACCTTAGCTTCATTCATAGAATTCATTATCTCCCTGTTATTTTAACTATTTCTATACCTGTTTGACATAAATTGTTACAATGACTGTCATAAGTTCCAGAAGTGTAAGTACATTCTCTAATGGTTTTTGTCAAAATATGCTTCTACCTTTGTGCAACTGTGAAATGAGTTCTTTCTGGAAAATACCAAGAATGATTTCTGTTTCATTGGGAAGGATTCTATCAACTCACCTTAGACAAATTTTATAGAGAAATATGTTACACACACACACACACACACACACACACACACACACACACTCGTGCTCCCATATTTAGAATCAGATCCTCCTTCTTGCTGGCTATTCCTGTGGATTATGGATATGAGTTGTCTTCAACTGATCTCATGACTTCACTACACATTTTAAGGATTTAAGAAAATGATCAAAATAATAAAATAACCATTGGTAAAGGCAGGAAAGATGCCTCCAAGACTTTTCTAATGCCTGACAGCCTCAAACATTTTTTTTATTACCTGCTGCAATGTAATAAAATGCTCAATAATTTTCAAATCTCTCTGAGACTTTTCTTTTGCAATAATAAAGAGGAAGCATTCAAAGATAACAAAGAGAAAGGAGGGGCACAATAAAATGTACCTAAAGTACATGTATGGACTAAGAATCTTCCTCAACAAAGGAAAACTTCATCTATGTCATTATATTCTTCAGGGTTTTCCTCCCAAATCATCTCTGGTATCTAGTCCATAGCTATTCAGTATTTCTAAGTTGATTGCTCACATCTATCAATCGGTCTTTAAGCACCCATGTCTCCTTCCTCCTCCTTATATCTCAGGAAACAAATGACCAGCATCAGTCCCAGGCACCCCAGGGGTCCACATCCAGTCACGCCAGGACCCAGCACCACAAAAAGGCAGGCTAAATGCCACTGCACAAGGCAGGGCCTCACAGCCAACCAGGCCAGAGGCCAGCCCTACCTACTAGCATACCCACAGTAGTCAGCCCTGCCACACAGGAAAGGTCCACTGAGCCCACAAAAGGGGCACACCTAAAGCATACAGCTCTGGTAACGGGGGTGGGGTGTATTGCTGGGCCTCTCACGGCATCCCTTACATAAGGTTATTTCTCCAAGATCAGGAAACGTAACCAAACTACCTAATATATAGAAATAAACACATAGAACTAGGCAAAGTGAGGAGATGAAGGGACAAGACAAAAGCCCAGGAGAAAAACTAAGCGAGGAGGAGATAAGCAGTCTACCCAATAGAGTTCAAGGCAATGACTCTAAGGATGTTCAACAAACTCAGCGAAGGAATGGATGAACATGGTGAGAAGTTTAACAAAGAGTTAGAAATGTAAAGAAGAAGCAAACAGAGCTGAAGAATACAATAACTGAAATGAAAAATTAACTCAAAGGAAGGAAGAGATCAATGAACTGGAAGACAGAGTAGTGGAAATCACCTAAGCTAAACAAAAAAGAGAAAAAAAAAACCTTAAAAAATGTGGATACTTTAAGATATCTCTGAAACAACATCAGGTGTACCAACATTCACATTATAGGAGTCCCAGAAGGAGAAGACAGAGAGAAATGGGCAGAGAATTTATTTGAAGAAATAATAGCTGAAAACTTTCCTAACCTGGAAAGGGGAACAGATATCCAGATCCAGGAAGCACGGAAAGTTCCAAACAAAATGAACCCAAAGAGGTTCACACCAAGATATTGTAATTAAAATGGCAAAAATTAAAGATAAAGAGAGAATCTTAGAAGAAGCAAGTGAAAACAACTACTTATGTATAAAGGAACTCGCAAACGATTACAAGCTGACTCTTCAGCTGAAACTTTGCAGGCTAAAAGGGAGTGGTACAATATATTCAAAATGATTAAAAACAACAACAAAAAATAACCCATATAACGAAGAGTATGTTACTCAGCAAGGCCATGATTCAGATTTGAAGAACAGATATAGAGTTTTACAGAGAAGTAAAAGACAAAAGAGCTCAGTACCACTAAACCAGCTTTACAAATAATGTTAAACGGACTTCTCTAAGCAGAAAACAAAAGACTACAACAAGAAATATGAAAATTATGAAAGGAAAAATTTCATTGGTAAAGGCAAACATACAGTAAAGGTAGTTGATCAACCATTTATAAAGACAGCAAGAAGGTTAAAAGACAAAGTAGTAAAATCACCTATGTCTGCAATAAGTAGTTAAAGGACACACAAAACAAAAAGATTTAAAATATGATGTCAAAAACATTAAACATGGGGAAGGGGGTAGTAAAAATACAGGTTTGTTAGAATGTGTCTGAACTTGAAACCAACTTACAATAGTCATAAATATATGTAGCTACACATGCTTATGTATAAACATCAGGGTAACCACAAACCAAAAACCATGAGATATATACACAAAAAAGAGAAAGGAATCCAAACATAAAGCTAAAGATGGTCATCAAATCACAAAGGAACAGAGCAAAAAAGAAGAAACAAACAAAAAAGAACTACAAAAACAATCCCAAAACAATTAACAAAATGGTAATAAGTACATACATATGAATAATTACTTTAAATATAAATAGACTAAATTCTTCAATTAAAAGACATAGTGTTGCTGAGTGGATACAAAAACAAGACTCATACATATGCTGCCTACAAAAGTTCACTTCAAATATAAAGACACACACAGACTTAAAGTGAGATGATAGAAAAAATTATTCCACCCACGCACCTATAGTCACCTAATCTAAGACAAAGGAGGCAAGAATATACAATGGGAAAAAGACAGTCCCTTCAATAAGTGGTGCTGGCAAAACTGGACAGCTACATGTAAAAGAAGGAAATTAGAATAGTCCCTAACATCATACACACAAATAAATTCAAAATGCATTAAAGACCTAAATGTAAGGCCAGACACTATAAAACTCTTAGAGGAAAACCTAGGCAGAACGTTCTTTGACATAAATCACAGCAAGATCTTTTTTGACCCACCTCCTAGAGTAATGAAAATAAAAACAAGCAAATGGGACCTAATTAAACTTAAAAGCTTTTTCACAGCAAAGGAGACCATAAACAAGGTAAAAAGACAACCCTCAGAATGGGAGAAAATATTTGCAAATGAAGCAACTGACAAACGATTACTCTCCAAAATATGCAATAGGTCCAGTTTATTTATTTTGGCTTTTATTTCCTTTACTTAGGAGACGGATCCAAAAAATATTGCTGTGATGTATGTCAGAGTGTTCTGACACAACCTTATAGACTAGAAATCAACTTTAAGAAAAAAGAAACTGCAAAAAAACACAAACACATGGAGATTAAACAATATCATACAATGCTACTATACAATGCAATATTAGCAATACAAAAGAATGAAATCTTGCCACTGGAGGATATTATGCTAGGTGAAATAAGTCAGACAAAGACAAATACCATAAGATTTCACTTATATGTGGAATCTAAAAACAAGTCAAAACAATGAACAAACAAAACAGAAACAGACTCATAGATACATAGAACAAACTGGCAGTTGTCAGAGGGAAGAGAGGTGGGGGAATGAGTGAAACAGGTGAAGGAGATTAAGGATATAAACTTCCAGTTATAAAATAAATAAGTCATGGAGATATAATATACAGCATAGAGAATATAGTCAATAATATTGTAAAAACTTTGGTGACAGACAGTTACTGGACTTATTGTGGTGATCATTTTGTAATGTATAAAATATCAAATCACCTGAAACTAATATAACATTGCAAGTCAATTATACTTTAATTTAAAAAAACTAATATATTATTGAATATCATCATTATGCAGACTTGTCCACCTACCCTCAGGAAATGCTAGAGGAAGGCAAGATTCTAAAGAGTGGACAAGCCCATTGAGGAAAGAGCACCCTGCATTCAGGCAGCTGCAAAGGAATAGGCAAAGAGGCAAAGAGAGAGCACAGAAGGTCTTGTTTTTCTCCCCAATTTTACCTACTGATAAGTGAATATACTTTCAGGTGGAGGAGAAACCCCAGGGTTCTGGGAAAATTTTATCCTAAGAAAAAAACATCCGGGGTGGAGAAGAAGTTTTCTCCATTCAAATGTAATTTAATTTACATTTAAGTATGTATTTTGAGATTAAAAATTACTAATTGAATAATTTTATCAATATACATAGATTATAAATTTATTTATCTGAAAAGTAAAGCTTGAATTTCCTATTATCATTTATGCAGTGTATTTAATAAAACATAATATTAAGAAAAAACAGAAAAATTTAAAACTAAGAGAAATTATATCATTACATATGTAATGGGAATGTTATTCTTCCCAGACTGTCAATTTGAAATTTTAGAACTTGATATTTATATTTATTGAAATATTATGGAAAGAAGCTTTATTAAACATTTGCTACACTTACCACCATTCAAAATTTCAAATTTTATGTCAATTCTAAACGAGTGTATATTATTCATATCAAAGTTACAAATGGATCTAATTAATTTTACAATTAACCTTAATAACACGAAGAAAAATCTGTGACCATCATTAAATTTGTTTATTATTTAGTTTCACATTAGAATTTCTTTTAGTTAATAAGGCTTTCAGTCCCAAATGTTGATGATATAAAATAGTAATTAATTAGTACATGCAAATGAAATGCATTGACATAAAACCACAACTCATAACTTATGCTTTCTCTACAAGGTTCTATTTTATGTCCAATATATAAAGAAGTATTTTATTATTATTTTCAAATAAACATGATATATACTATAATTAAATATTAAACAATTTGTTCTAAATATCTTTCTTCAGAAAAAAATCATAAATAATTATTTATTTTTCTTGTTTATTTTTTTGAAAAGTGAGAGATAAGATTAGGGGAAACCCAGACATAGTAGTATAAGTTCATTTACAACTTTAAATAAAATGTTAACAGTTATTTTTTAGTGAACACCACTACCAATGCCATGTAAGAAAAATATGAGAGAATGATGTATTTAAAATAAGAGTGATTTTATCACTATCATTGATCATTTATTGAGAATATTACATGTAAAAGATCAGTATAGATATGTGTTGTTCAATATGGCAGCCATTAGCCCATGTGGATATTTAAATTTGAATTAATAATAATTAAGATTTAAAAATCAGTTTGTAATTTGTACTAGTCACAATTCAAATACTCAATGGCCGCCTGTGGTTACTAGCTACCATATTTGGTATAGAATATTTCCATCATTGCTGAAAATTCTATTGAACTAAAAGCTGAAGATTCACAACATGTAAGACAAAGTACTTGCACTCAAGGATCTTGAAACAGAGTTTCAAATAAATGCTGTAGATAATATAAGGTAATCTGCCATGTCATTATGAACTGAAATAATAGCATGGAAGCATCAGCAATATGTGGGATTAAAGAGTGATAAAACCTTATCCTTGTTTTACCTATCTGGGAGAAATCTCCCCCATCTCTTTTTCTGGCCCACAGTTACTCCTCTCCTCTCTTTGGTTCTCAGGATCCTTAACATAATAACTTCAGTTATTGAAGGATTAAAAGAAGGAAGGAAGAGGGAAGAAATAAGAAAGAGAGAAAGGGAGGAAGGGCTGAAGGGCTGAGAAAGAACTTCATGCAAATTTAGCTTTTGTGCTAGCCTCTATAGACCTTCTACAAAACAGAGCAGCGCTGACATTAACTACCTGCTGAAATAAGAAGAGAGAAAAGTGAAGGAGACCAAGCAAATAAATATCTCAATAAAGACTTATTCTACAAGGAAAAACAAAAGATCCTTCTTTATTGTACTTATTCCCCTCCTTGGTTTCCAATGCCTTCTTAGAGTGAAGAAATTTTCCTAGAAATATTGACGATGGTAACATTTGTGTTATTCTTAGTAATCTCTTCATGGAAATAATGAAAAAGTCATAGGAACATCAACAATGAATTAATGTAAATGCAAATCACCATAAACTAGGCAGGCAAGCAAGTGGAAGATCTTCCAACATTTTCCTCTTAATGTTATGGAGGAAATAGCAATTGCAAACACATCTCTAGTGTCTAGTCTAAATTTTAACATGATTAAGAGATTTCATGCATTGTGACTCAAAGAGAAGGCAATCAGGAAAATAATTTTGCATGCTGTATATAAATGAATACCACCACATTAATATTAGTAAAGATACAAACTGCAATTACTTTTTCTTTTTCCAACTCTCAGGCATTTAGCGTTTCTATCTTAATAAAATAGACAAACAATTTCTGAAGAAAACAAAGTGACATAATGCTTCTGAAAATTCTCCTGTAGTATAAAAAACTTGTCCTCATTTATACTCTTAAAAGGTAAAATTTACATGATCATTTGAGAAGAAAATGTTAATAATCTATTTGGAGTTGGTAAAATGATATGCAAACAAAGAAATATATTAGTACCATTGTGGTGAGGTCCATAATGGAGAATAGGGAGCAATTCAATAACACATAAGGATCTCAAGTGTGAATGTCCTAAAATCAATGCAGAAAATAGATAAATGCTTGGAATAAAGATTAAAGGATATAAAATCAAACCCTGATAGATTTAGTCAAATAATAAATGAAAGCAAGCACAATAACTTGCTTCAATGGTGAAAAATTACAGAATATATTCTTCAGCAAAAAGACACTAATGGCAATAACAGTTTATTTTATTTCTTTTTTTAAACATCTTTATGGAGTATAATTGCTTTACAATGGTGTATTAGTTTCTGCTTTATAACAAAGTGAATCACCTATACATATACATGTATCTCCATATCCCCTGCCTCTTGTGCCTCCCTCCCACCCTCCTTATCCCACCCCTCTAGGTGTTCACAAAGCACTGAGCTGATCTCCCTGCGCTATGCAGCTGCTTCCCACTAGCTATCTATTTTATGTTTGGTAGTGTATATATGTCCATGCCACTCTCTCACTTTGTCACAGCTTACCCTTCCCCCTCCCCGTGTTTTTACATGCCTATGCATTTGTGTTTTTCTCAGCCACTTAAGACAGAGGAATAAGTAATTGTATTTTGTGGCATAATGGACATAAAATGATAAGGTTTAGTGTGGTAGAACTGACTTTAGAAAAGTAAAAATGAAAATGCATTGTTTGTTGAAGGAAAAAATGATTAAATTCATTTACGAGATAAAGAGAACATGTCATAACTACTTTATACCTCCTAGAAAACTTTTGAAAAAGACTTTAAGTTCACTCTTGAAATAGCTGAACAAGATAAAAGAAAGACATAGTGGGAAGGGATGACCTTGCATCTTCTTAAATAACTATGACATATGAAAAGACTTTTCAGATTGTTTGGCTCATTCCAGTTAACAAAGAACAAAAATATGTGGCAGCTTTCTAAGCCAATTGTGGGTTATTATGAGGACAAACAAAAACGTAAGGAAGAATAGCAAAGTATTCTGGAAGAGGATCAGCCTGAACTCCCAGTGAAGTGGATAGTTTTTCAAGACACATAACAAGTGATCTTATTGTCCTCTCTTCACAAAAGCAACAGCAACAGGCATATTTTGTTCTTTATTCAAACTTTGTTATGATGGCAACTCAGATATTTTTTCCTTTATTGATTTCTTCTGTTGTCATTACTAATAAACTCTAAGTAAGGTTTTTCTGCAAATTTCACAAAAGAATATATCTGATTGGTTGAAAATTCTTCATTCAGTATACAGTGATCTGTTTCTTAATCTGTGCACATCATTGGCTTCTGGCTAAGCCATAGATGACCTCCTTTTGATGGGTCATTGACTCAAACCTAAACAACTATAGTCAGGATAGTGAGTTCAATTTATGGCTTAGGAATGAAGACAGCTTGACGAAGCTTTTCTTAAAAGGAGGTAGTATCAAAAGGCATTAAGGAACTCAGTTTCTGCTGTATGACAAAAATGAGGACTGAGACAACCACAGGTATGAAAACTCAGGTAACTAATGTATTATGAGTCTAAATTTCCTCATCTGTTAAATGCGGATTCATCAAAATATTTTCTGAATCTCTACTGTGTACTAGGTACTCTTCTGAGCACTCGAAAAATAATTTTGTTCTCCAGTGAAAAATAGAGCCCTCATGGAACTTATATTCTGGTGTGGGAAATTATGGATGAAATAAATAAACAACACAGGAGGTTCAAAAGTGATTAAATGCTATGGGGAAAAATGACATATACATAGAGAGAGAACAGGATAAGTAGGATTAGGGGTGCTTAGTGGGGGTGTTGCAAAGATTAATAGGATGATCATTTCAGTGAGAACGTGTACAGTTGAGCAAAGACTTTTGAAGGAAGTGAGGTATTATGATTTTTTAAAATATTGATTATTTCAAAAGTTAATCATGATTTTGGAAAGATCTTCTACTGCACTGGTATTCTAAACATCAAACAATCTAGATTACTACTTATTCTCTGAATACCCTTAGAGGATACAGCCTCCATTCATTCACACATTCTTTTCTCTCTACTATGAGTAATTCCTACTCAGCAATGGTAAAGTATCAAAAATATTATTTTCTTGACTAGGTCCACATCAAGTGCTATCTGCTTTCATGAAGTCTTTCCTGACACCCAATGTACACATCCCTTTTTAAATTATTGACCCAACTGTCTAATCATTACTTCCACCTACAACATTGATGAAATTCTTGCTATGTGCCTAGTGAGTGTTACTTCTCGGAGTCACAAACATGAGTAAAAAGAATACTTAAGCTCAAGCAGTCTAAAGTCTAGTTACTATCTCCTTTCACGCTGTCTTACAGTGTTTCCAATATTTCATTTCACACTTTCATTATTTGTGTTATTCATATTTAGTTGTTAGATCATGCGCTTTCATGAGACCAACCTGAACTTGCGTCCTGGTTCCCAACTTTTTCTTTAGTTCAAGTGCAAAGTTTTTATTATTGTTTTTAATTTTAAAAGTAAAATTCATAACTTCCTTAATCTACTAAGAAAGCATTACAGTAA
The DNA here is from genome assembly GCF_003676395.1 of Aethalodelphis obliquidens. Taxonomy (NCBI): domain Eukaryota; kingdom Metazoa; phylum Chordata; class Mammalia; order Artiodactyla; family Delphinidae; genus Aethalodelphis; species Aethalodelphis obliquidens. The sequence goes on along the minus strand of NW_020837946.1, from coordinate 39,960,683 downwards.
TATATAAACTTTAAAATGATATATAAAAAAGAGAAGGTTATGTATTTTCTCATTTGTGAATATTGATGTAAAAAACGTTAAAAATACTAGTAAATCAGTTCAAATTACAATAATAATTAATTAATTCCTAGGGCATATTACCCCAAGAACATGTGGATTATTGAGTTTTAAGGTATCATCTAATGTACTGCATTACACTAATGAATTAAAGAAACAAAAACAACTTGTAATTTTATTGGTAGATGAAGGAAAATACTTGATAAACAAACGGCTAACATATATTAACGGGGAAGAAGAGGAGAAGGGCGCAGGGGTGGGAGCTGTTGATGAAGCTCACAGCAAAAGTTCTCCCCCCTCCCCCCTTCCCCTCCTCTTAAGGCCCCTAGAAAGGTTGAAGCTGCCACCGCCTGCACTCGGTGACCTCGGCACCCACCAGCAGATAGAGGGAGGAATCAACAGCTTGGAAATTCGGCCAAGTGATCTGGCAGGATGGGCATTTGCCTGACCTATTTTGTAGAAGAACTGGATGGCATATGTGACTGAGGTGGTACTGAGGGTCTCTGAAGCCTATGAAAGGTAGAAACTCAACCATGATTTCTTTTTCAACTCTACAGCATTCCCTTCCTTGAAGTCTTCATTTTTACATTAGTCTCAGGCAGTTATACTTAAGCATGAACATTGACGAAAAACTGGAAGGATTATTTAAATGTGGCAGCATAGCTGAAATGCAGTCTTCCAGGGCAATGGTTGTAATGGGTGGAGTGTCTGGCCAGTCTACCGTGTCTGGAGAGCTGCAGGAGTCAGTGCTTCAAGATTGGAGTATGCCTCACCAGGAGATGCTTGCTGCACATGAAGTGTTAACAAGAAAGTGAAATGAGACAACAGGATATGATATCACATGATGAACTCATGGTCCATGAGGAGACAGTGAAAAATGATGAAGAGCAGATCGAAACACATGAAAGACTTCCTCAAGGTCTACAGTATGCACTTAATGTCCCTATAAGTGTAACGCAGGAAATTACTTTTACTGATGTATCTGAGCAACTGATGAGAGACAAAAAACAAATCAGAGAGCCAGGACTTACAGAAAAAGAAGAAATGGAAACAATGTTCTCCTGCAAAAATCCTTACAATAAATGAAGATGGATCACTTGGTTGGAAACCCCCTAAATCTCATGTTTGTGAGCACTGCAATGCTGCCTTTAGAATCAACTATCACTTACAGAGATATGTCTTCATTCATACAGGTGAAAAACCATTTCAATGTGATGAATGTGGGATGAGATTCATTCAAAAATATTATATGGAAAGGCATGAGAGAACTCATAGTGGAGAAAAACCTTACCAGTGTGAATACTGTTTACAGGTGATGAGACAAACCATGCTTCTGCCACATCAACACAGGACTTTTTGGATCAAGTGACTTCTCAGAAGAAAGCTGAGGCTCAGCCTGTCCACCAAGCTTACCAAATGAGCTCTTTTCCGTGCTCCATATCATGGATCCAGAGCTGGAATGCTCCTCAGTTTAGCACTGCCAATGGACAGGTGAACCTTCGGGGACCAGGGACAAGTGCTGAACTTCCAGAATATTCCTTGGTAAATGTAAATGATAATAGAGCTTGGATGACATCCTTACCTGATGCCACAACTGGCCAGACTTTTGGCTTAAAAAAATGTGTAAATAATACTGGCACTTTAGAACAGATTAATCAAGAGTGGGGTTACTCTGTAAAATGAAGTGCTGTATGGATTTAAGAGCAATGTGTTAAAACAAGGTAAGCTGATATGAATAGCAAGATAATCCAAAAACTGCATTTTGTTTGGTTAGTCAGCATTCTTTGAACTGCCTTACATGTTGTCACCTTTATAGAAGCAATGCATTATTTGTTTTAGATCAGAAACTTGTTATTCCACCTACACCAAACTTAAAAGGAAAAAAAAAAAGACTTTCGCACAATTGTTTCCTAACTGATAACACTGTACATTCTTAGGAGATTAGTAATTGTGTGAAATTTACTCATACTGTTGCTAAGTTTTTCAGCATAGTCATGGCATGTCAGCAGGGAATCTGAGTATACTTTATAGACAGAGTGAACTTAAAAGTTAAAATGTCAAGAGATTATGGCTTCAATAAATTAGTGTGTCTTATGCGGGAAAAAAGGAAACCACCTTTTAAAAAGAATGATATGCCATAGACCCTTGATTTTCATTTTGCATTATATTGACATGTTTTTTTTTTGAGAAAAAAGTAATAAAAATCTGATAGTCTAAGAAAAAAAAACATATATTGAGTACTGTGAAGCAGGTAATGTTCTAACTTTACATTTATTGATTCAATTAATCTCACCACAATCTGGTGTAATAAATACAATTGCTATTCCATCTACAGAAGAGGAAATTGAGGCACAAGAAATTTAGATAACTTGCCCAAAGTCTCATACACATAAGTAGCTGAGTATGGTGTGAACTTAGAGACTTTAGTTCTAGCCAAGAAAAAAAAACTTCTTTAACATGATAAAATGTATCTACCAGAAATCCACAGGATTCATTTTAACGTACTGGAAGAACTTCCTTTGAAGTCAGGAATGAGGAAGGATATATGCAATAATCATTATTTTTTAACATTGTGTTAAGGATTGTAGCCAATGGATTAAAGGAAAAAAATATACATATATTTTGGGAAAAAAGAAACACATTGATTATTTAAAGACAGTATGTTATCTAATTAGAAAATCTTTATGAATCAACTGACAATTTCTAGAATAAGCACACAGAAATAAAATTATTATACAATAATAGTAACCTTACCAAAAGGTCAAAAATATTTACTAAAAATAACTACAAAATTTAGCAGTAATGTATAAATATCCATAAAATGATTTTGTATGTCATTTTTATATGAATATACTGAATACTGTGAATATACTGACTGATATAAAATTACTTGATAAATTCAAGATAGTGCAACTTTGGGCAGAAATTAACTAACTAATTATAACCAGAAATATAAATGTACAAAAATAGCTAAATTTTTTTTTAATAAGAAAAAAATGGGAAGTGGCTATCCATACCTATTATGCATATACAGACATATATATGTCTGAATGTATGTACACACACACACACACACAAGGCTATGGATATAAGGATTATATATAGTTATGGTACAAAAATAAATACATCTGTGGAACATAGAATTCTGAAAAGGACTTCATTTTGGGGTATCTGAAAGATGACAGGTATCTTTTTTAAAAGTCATTTAAATATAGTAAGAATGGAGACGACTTTTAAGTATAACAGAAAAACCAAAAAGTCAAAATAGAACAAAATGATGGATTTGTGTATGGCAGAGACATCTGTATTGCAAAATATACTGTGATCAAAGTTAACTGACAAATGATACACTATAAAGATATTAATAATCTCTTTTATAAAGAATAGTTCACTACTCAACATATAAAGAAAAAAGTGTTTTTTCACACATGCATCTTAACTAAATAAGAAAATGACCATTTCAAAAAAAAAGTAGGCAAAGATTATGAACAATATACAAAGAAAAAATGAAAACATGTGAAAGAATGTTACTATCATTAATAATTAAATAAAATCAAATTAATATAACAACAAAAACATTAACCTATAAAACTACAATGCTTAGAGAGAGCAATCAATACCATGAGAATCTGACAAAAATATTGGTGAGAAAGTAATCTAGCCCAATTGCTTTGTAAGTTAATTTTGCACTATCTATAAATATTTAAGTATGCTGCCTTTTGTTTCAACAATTCCAATGCTAGAGATTTATCTTATGTAAAAGGTAAGCAACCATCATGTTCGTTATAGCATTATTTATAATAGTTCCCCTACCCTAGAAAAGTTGTAAAAAATATGTAAAGATATTTAAAAATTATTGTTTAATTAATGGAATACTCTCCAGTGCAATTATGTAGTTTCACATGTTAGCACAGAATGCACTTTTAAGTCTTAAATAGCAATTCACATAACAGTCTGTAAAGACTGATACTATTTTTGCCAACACAAAGTCTGATTTTCTGCTTACGTATATACGTACACATGTTTGTATGTATTTAATGTTTGTTCATTAAAGTATACACACCAAATATTTATTGTGGTTAGTGCTGGGGAGTGGGATTTGCGGCAATGATGGATAAATACTTTTATTTACCTTTATAACATTTTCCACTGTGAATTATTTTATTTACAATTAGCATGAATCATTTTTTAATGAACAATTCCAATCTGCAAAAATATAAATAAAAAATAAAAAACAGTACAAATGATAAGCTGTTTGAATTTACCATTGAAAAAATCTATGTAAATTGTCCTGATTATCCTCCCATTTAGTAAAACATAAATGAAAAACACTATTCATAGATCAAAAATGTGTCACCCTATTAAATTTTAAAATTGGTGTATTACTATTAGATTATCTTTTTAATTGAAAAATTCTTCTCTACTTCAGGGTGAAATTCCAACATGGCTCTTCTTTTCCCTTCACCTGTTTCCTTTTTCTATATTTATAAAGTTCAAGCAAGGTAGAAATGTTGAAAAGGAAGACTTTAAGACATTTCATTTTCAGATCTGACTATCAATCATCAGAGCAGCAGATTTCATAGGAGCTATAATTCCCTACAGCATTTGGTTCAAGCTAAAGGGCCCTTTCTATTTCTGGTAATATTAAAATGCAGACTACCTGCCTAGTTTAAACCAGACTTACCTATGTGAAGTTATACCTTGACAGCCTGCTTTCAATATTTCCCCCCTCACCATCGGCTAAAAATCAAACTGCCAAGGAGTACTTCTCATTCTACTGACACACAACATGTTGATTTTTCTGCTTCACTACCAAATGAAAATGAAATGATCCACAGGGTTTCCCAGTCCAAACAGCATTCTGTCATTCCTGACACTAGAAATTCTGTCTTCCTGTTGCAAAGTACTGTAGGGATATTCTGTGTGAGCTCTTGAAGCATACGAAATGGTCTGAAATCCTTGTTTTAATATTTGGTTGGCTCAAAAACTCATTTATAAGCTAAGGAACTTTAATTCCATATTTTCAAATTTTAAAGATCTGGGAAAGGAGAAGCGATAGTATTCCAGTTATCCAGTTATCTGTAGTTATTCCATGTAATTTAAGGAAAAATGTTCAAGGCAATAAAAATTCCAGCTGACAATTTACCTTCTTCTCTTACTGAAAGATTAATTGGATCCCTTGGCAAAGGATTGTAAGAGTTTATATTTTTCCATTTCACCTACTCAGAAAATATTTGAATACTACATTTTTATGCTTTGAGATACTTCACCTTTTGAAATCACTTATTTGGTATCCAGTTAAGATATTAGAAAACGTTGTCTTTAAGTAAGAAGAATGAACATACAACTAGAAAATGACTATCATTTATGAAGTCCTTCCGGTATGGCAGACAGCACTTTAATTTCTTTAAAAATGTTATCTGGGGGCTTCCCTGGTGGTGCAGTGGTTGAGAGTCCGCCTGCCGATGCAGGGGACACGGGTTCGTGCCCCGGTCCAGGAAGATCCCACATGCCGTGGAGCGGCTGGGCGGGTGAGCCATGGCTGGTGAGCCTGCGCATCCGGAGCCTGTGCTCCGCAACGGGAGAGGCCACAACAGTGAGAGGCCCGCGTACCGCAAAAAAAGAAAATGTTATCTGAGGCTTTCCCAATTTAAGTCTCAAAACATCTCTCTATGTCTTAGGAGCTTTTCCAAATTTGAGGTACAGAGAGATTCAGTGATGTACCCCGAATCATACATCTTAAGTAGTGAAAGCAGAATGTGAACTCAAGCATTATGAGAGCCCAAAACTCTATTTTTATTTATTTATTATTTTTTTTTTGCGGTACGCGGGTCTCTCACTGTTGTGGCCTCTCCCGTTGCGGAGCACAGTCTCCAGACGCACAGGCTCAGCGGCCATGGCTCACGGGCCCAGCCGCTCCACAGCATGTGGGATCTTCCTGGACCGGGGCACGAACCCGTGTCCCCTACATCGGCAGGCGGACTCTCAACCACTGCGCCAACAGGGAAGCCCGAGCCCAACACTCTTAATGTGAAAGTACACATACAAACGGCTGTCACTGGAATTCTGGAAGGGAAGTCTCTGGTGGGAAGGAACACAAAAAAGCTTCCTCCGAAGTGAAGACACCTGGAGACACCTGCAAAAGTGTGGGATTTCACTGGGGTCCTGAAAGGATCTTCAGATAGCGGTACAGTGGCCCAAGTGACTTCTACCCCAACATAATGTCCCATAAGTATTGGGGTTTATAAGAATAATATGTTGAAGTTATAGCAACAGAGGTTTGAACAAACTCACTATTTACTACATAAGTGAAATATGTAGTAAGATATCAGGACTTCCTTTTATCATCTTTTACATGCTGAATTATCATTACAATAACCAATTGCACAATTCACATTGCTTTCTTTAATTCACTGACAAAATACACCACAAAGAAAAACTGCATGGCAGTTGGTAATTCTACATCTGAAAGACCTGTAATTTTCTTGGATAAAATACTTGGGGAATTCTCATGGTCTGAAGTACAAAAGCTTAGCATTATCCCTTATATTTTTTAACTACTTTAAAATGATCTACCTACAACCAACAGCTGGTTCCCAATGTGCCTGCCCGTTTCAATGAAAACTCTCATCAACAGCCTGCCGTGCCTTGTAAGCCTATTGCTTTTATATTCAAATCTACTGAAAAAAAAAAAAAAAAAAAAAGTCATTTTAAAGCTCATGGCTATAATGGGTATGTTTCGTAAATATTCTGGGAGATTTATGATCATCCTAGCGCCCAATCCTTTCTCTGCTTTCTGTAAGGAATTCCTCTCTTATATCTTTAAATCAGTTAAAGTATCTTATTATCTTCTCTCCTACCATTGTACTCCCATTCTTTCCAATTTCCTGCTTCCACCTCTAACAAATATACGTCCTGCTCTTTTTCTCTTTTTGCTTATTTCCAAAGATGGGCATGAGATGCTAAGGCTGCTGCTGCTGCTGCAAAGACGGGCATGAGATGCTAAGGCTGCTGCTGCTGCCACCAAGAAGCCTGTGTGCGAGCACAGGTCACTATCCACACCTCCCTTCAGGGGAGACTGTGCAGCCCGCCACTGCCAGGGTCCCGTGATACAGGGATAACTTCCCCGGTAGAACACACGGTGCGCCTCAGGCTGGTGCAACGTCACGCCGGCCTCTGCCCCTGCAGGCTCGCCCCGCACTCCGTACCCCTCCCTCACCCCAGGCTGAGTGAGCCAGAGCCCCCGAATCAGCGGTTCCTTTAACCCCATCCTGTCTGGGCGAAGAACAGATGCCCTCAGGAGACCTACACGCAGAGGCTGTGCCAAATCCAAAGCTGGACCCCCGGAACTGTGCGAACAAAGAAGAGAAAGTGAAATCTCTCCCAGCAGCCTCAGGAGCAGAGGATAAAATCTCCACAATCAACGTGATGTACCCTGCATCTGTGGAATGCCAGAATAGACAACGAATCATCCCAAATTGAGGAGGTGGACTTTGGGAGCAAGAGAGATTATTTTTTCCCCTTTTCCTCTTTTTGTGAGTGTGTATATGTATGCTTCTGTGTGAGATTTTGTCTGTATAGCTTTACTTTCACCATTTGTCCTAGGGTTCTGTCCATCCGTTTTCTTTCTTTCTTTTTTTACTTCTAAAAATTTTTTTCTTAATAATTATTTTTTATTTCTTATTTTAATAACTTTATTTTATTTTATTTTATCCTCTTCCTTTCTCTTTCTTTTTTTTCTTTTCTTTCTTTCTATTTTTTCTCCCTTTTATTCTGAGCCGTGTGGAGGACAGTCTCTTGGTGCTCCAGCCAGGTGGCAGGGCTGTGCCTCTGAGGTGGGCGAGCCAAGATCAGGACACTGGTCCAAAAGAGACCTGCAAGCTTCACGTAATATCAAATGGCGAAAATCTCCCAGAGATCTCCATCTCAACACCAAGACTCAGCTCCACTCAACGACCAGCAAGATACAGTGCTAGACACCCTATACCAAACAACTAGCAAGAAAGGAACACAGCCCCATCCATTAGCACAGAGGCTGCATAAAATCATAGTAAGGCCACAAACACCCCAAAACACACCACCAGATGTGGACCTGCCGACCACAAACACAAGATCCAGTCTCATCCACCAGAATACAGGCACTAGTCTCCTCCACCAGGAAACCTACACAACCCACTGAACCAACCTCAGCCACTGGGGACAGACACCAAAACAATGGGAACTACGAACCTGCACCGGCGAAAAGGAGACCCCAAACACAGTAAGATAAGCAAAATGAAAAGACAGAAAAACACACAGCAGATGAAGGAGCAAGATAAAAACCCACCAGACCTAACAAATGAAGAGGAAATAGGCAGTCTACCTGAAAAAGAATTCAGAATAATGAATGTAAAGATGATCCAAAATCTTGGAAATAGAATAGAGAAAATGCAAGAAACAATTAACAAGGACGTAGAAGAATGAAAGAGGAAACAAGCAATGATGAACAACACAATAAATGAAATTAAGAATACTCTAGAAGGGGTCAATAGCAGAATAACTGAGGCAGAAAAATGGATAAGTGACCTGGAAGATAAAAGAGTGGAAATAACTACTGCAGAGCAGAATAAAAAAAAAAGAATGAAAACAACTGGGGACAGTCTAAGAGACCTCTGGGACAACATTAAATGCACCAACATTCAAATTATAGGGGTCCCAGAAGAAGAGAAAAAGAAAGGGACTAAGAAAATATTTGAAGAGATTATAGTTGAAAACTTCCACAATATGGGAAAGGAAATAGTTAATCAAGTCCGGGAAGCACAGAGAGTCCCATACAGGATAAATCCAAGGAGAAACACGCCAAGACACATATTAATCAAACTGTCAAAAATTAAATACAAAGAAAACATATTAAAAGCAGCAAGGGAAAAACAACAAATAACACACAAGGGAATCCCCATAAGGCTAACAGCTGATCTTTCAGCAGAAACTCTGCAAGCTGGAAGGGGGTGGCAGGACATATTTAAAGTCATGAAGGAGAAAAACCTACAACCAAGATTACTCTACCCAGCAAGGATCTCATTCAGATTTGATGGAGAAATTAAAACCTTTACAGACGAGCAAAAGCTGAGAGAGTTCAGCACCACCAAACCAGCTTTACAACAAATGCTAAAGGAACTTCTCTAGGCAAGAAACACAAAAGAAGGAAAAGACCTACAATAAAAAACCCAAAACAATTAAGAAAATGGGAATAGGAACATACATATCGATAATTACCTTAAATGTAAATGGATTAAATGCTCCCACCGAAAGACACAGATTGGCTGAATGGATACAAAAACAAAATAAATAGGCTGTCTACAAAAGACCCACTTCAGACCTAGAGACATATACAGACTGAAAGTAAGGGGATCGAAAAAGATATTCCATGCAAATGGAAATCAGAAGAGAGCTGGAGTAGCAATTCTCATATCAGACAAAATAGACTTTAAAATAAAGACTATTAGAAGAGACAAAGAAGGGCACTACATAATGATCAAGGGATAAATCCAGGAATAAGATATAACAATTGTAAATATTTATACACCCAAGACAGGAGCACCTCAATACATAAGGCAAATACTAACAGCCATAAAACGGGAAATTGACAGTAACACAATCATAGTAGGGGACTTTAACACCCCACTTTCACCAATGGACAGATCATCCAAAATGAAAATAAATAAGGAAACACAAGATTTAAATGATACATTAAACAAGATGGACTTAATGGATATTTATAGGACATTCCATCCAAAAACAACAGAATACACATTTTTCTCAAGTGCTCATGGAACATTCTCCAGGATAGATCATATCTTCGGTCACAAATCTAGCCTTGGTAAATTAAAGAAAACTGAAATCGTATCAAGTATCTTTTCAGACCACAACGCTGTGAGAATAGATATCAATTACCAGAAAAGATCTGTAAAAAATACAAACACATGGAGGCTAAACAATACACTACTTAATAAAGAAGTGATCACTGAAGAAATCAAAGAGGATATCAAAAATACCTAGAAACAAATGACAATGGAGACACGACGACCCAAAACCTATGGGATGCAGCAAAAGCAATTCTAAGAGGGAAGTTTATAGCAATACAATCCTACCTTAAGAAACAGGAAACATCTCAAATAAATAACCTAACCTTGCACCTAAAGCAATTAGAGAAAGAAGAACAACAAAAGAAAAAAAAACCCAAAGTTACCAGAAGGAAAGAAATCATAAAAAACAGATCAGAAATAAATGAAAAAGAAATGAAGGAGCAAAGATCAATAAAACTAAAAGCTGGTTCTTTGAGAAGATAAATAAAATTGATAAACCATTAGCCAGACTCATCAAGAAAAAAAGGCAGAAGACTCATATCAATAGAATTATAAATGAAAAAGGAGAAGTAACAACTGACACTGAAGAAATACAAAGGATCATGAGAGATTATTACAAACAACTCTATGCCAATAAAATGGACAACCTGGAAGAAATGAACAAATTCCTAGAAATGCACAAATTGCCTAGAATGAACCAGGAAGAAATAGAAAATATGAACAGACCAATCACAAGCACTGAAATTGAAACTGTGATTAAAAATCTTCCAACAAACAAAAGCCCAGGACCAGATGCCTTCACAGGTGAATTCTATCAACCATTTAGAGAACAGCTAACACCTATCCTTCTCAAACTCTTGCAAAATATAGCAGAGGGAGGAACACTCCCAAACTCATTCTACGAGGCCACCATCACCCTAATACCTAAACCAGACAAAGATGTCACAAAGAAAGAAAACTACAGGCCAATATCACTGATGAACATAGATGCAAAAATCCTCAACAAAATACTAGCAAACAGAATCCAACAGCACATTAAAAGGATCATACACCATGATCAAGTGGGGTTTATTCCAGGAATGCAAGGATTCTTCAATATACGCAAATCAGTCAACGTGATACACCATATTAACAAATTGAAGGAGAAAAAACATATGATCATCTCAATAGATGCAGAGAAAGCTTTCGACAAAATTCAACACCATTTATGATAAAAACCCTGCAGAAAGCAGTCATAGAGGGAACTCTCCTCAACATAATAAATGCCATATATGACAAACCCACAGCCAACATCGTCCTCAAAGTGAAAAACTGAGGGCATTTCCACTAAGATCAGGAACAAGACAAGGTTGCCCACTCTCACCACTCTTCTTCAAGAAGAGTTTTGGAAGTTTTAGCCACTGCTATCAGAGAAGAAAAATAAATAAAAGGAATCCAAATTGTAAAAGAAGTAAAGCTGTCACTGTTTGCAGATGACATGATACTATGCATAGAGAATCCTAAAGATGCTACCAGAAAACTACTAGAGCTAATCAATGAATCTGGTAAAGTAGCAGGATACAAAATTAATGCACAGAAATCTCTTGCATTCCTATACACTAAGACTGAAAAATCTGAAAGTGAAATTAAGAAAACACTCCCATTTACCATAGCAACAAAAGGAAAATATCTAGGAATAAACCTACCTAAGGAGACAAAAGACCTGTATGCAGAAAATTATAAGACACTGATGAAAGAAATTAAAGATGATACAAATAGATGGAGAGATATACCATGTTCTTGGATTGGAAGAATCAGCATTGTGAAAATGACTCTACTACCCAAAGCAATCTACAGAGTCAATGTAATCCCTATCAAACTACCACTGGCATTTTTCACAGAACTAGAACAAAAAATTTCACAATTTGTATGGAAACACAAAAGACCCCAAATAGCCAAAGCAATCTTGAGAACGAAAAATGGAGCTAGTGGAATCAGGCTCCCTGACTTCAGACTATACTACAAAGCTACAGTAATCAAGACAGTATGGTACTGGCACAAAAACAGAAATATAGATCAATGGAACAGGATAGAAAGCCCAGAGATAAACCCACGCACATATGGTCACCTTATCTTTGATAAAGGCGGTAAGAATATACAGTGGAGAAAAGACAGCCTCTTCAATAAGTGGTGTGGGAAAACTATACAGGTACATGTAAAAGTATGAAATTAGAACACTCCCTAACACCATACACAAATATAAGCTCAAAATGGATTAAAGACCTAAATGTAAGGCCAGACACTATTAAAGTCTTAGAGGAAAACATAGGCAGAACACTCTATGACATAAATCACAGCAAGCTCCTTTTGACCCACCTCCTAGAGAAATGGAAATAAAAACAAAAATAAACAAATGGCCCTAACGAAACTTTAAAGCTTTTGCACAGCAAAGGAAACCATAAACAAGACCAAAAGACAACCCTCAGAATGGAAGAAAATATTTGCAAATGAAGCAACTGAGAAAATTAATCTCCAAAATTTACAAGCAGCTCATGCAGCTCAATAACAAAAAACAAACAACCCATTCCAAAAATAGGCAAAAGACCTAAATAGACATTTCTCCAAAGATATACAGATTGCCAACAAACACATGAAAGAATGCTCAACATTCATTAGTCATTAGAGAAATGCAAATCAAAACTACAATGAGGGGGCTTCCCTGGTGGCGCAGTGGTTGGGAGTCCGCCTGCCAATGCAGGGGACACGGGTTCGTGCCCCCGTCCGAGAAGATCCCACATGCCGCGGAGCGGCTGGGCCCGTGAGCCATGGCCGCTGAGCCTGCGCGTCCGGAGCCTGTGCTCCGCAACGGGAGAGGGCACAACAGTGAGAGGCCCACGTACGGCAAAAAAAAAAAAAAAAAAAAAAAAAAAAACAA